>NW_022436941.1:89833053-89928607 GCF_009761245.1 Sapajus apella | reverse complement strand
AAAAATTGACCCGTTTTAATTATTTAAAAACAAAAAACACATCAAATTTCCTTTACCATCTACAGTTCAGTTATATCCAAACACTCTAAGACCAAACAGAAGCAGGGATGACAATGAGACGCTGAAGACACACGAAGGTGAATGCTGAGGCCCATCAGATTCCCAGCAGGAGGTCACAAGTCTTTCATTCAAACACTCCAATGCTTTTCATTTCAGTTTGTTAAAGTCCGTGTTTTATAGGAAGGTCTTTACAGTAACTTCATGCCAGGCACCAGGTTTCTTCAATGGTACACAGCTCCATGAAATTTTGTGTTTCCATCCAGTTGACAGGAATAAAAAGGAATTTTTATTTTTCTATTTTTGGGCCGTAGAGACATAAAATGGTCAGATTCCTTTAGGAATAAATGAGGAAAAGGAAAGAGAAAATCTGGACTGTGCTGGTGCTGGTTTCTACTCATCTTTCTGAGGGTGTGACTACAAAAGTGTCACACTTAGGCCGCTACAATGATTAAAACTAGTAATCTTTTTTTTCAGATGATAAAAAGGAAAACACCCAATGGACATAAAAATGGTCAAAGGTTTTTTTAACGCAGGTCAATTTTTCCCCCACCCAAAAAATATACAAAATGAACATATAATTGGGGTGGTAACTCCACTGGACATTCCAATTCACTCATCTGCTTGTCCCCAACACGGGTAAGGGGAACAGGCGTTAGGTTTTATTAGTCGTGTTATAGCAGTAACCAGATGTGTTAATGGCAGCTTATTTGCGGTACACTGATCCTCTGAACATGTGTCGGAAAGCATGGTTGTCAGTCTCTGCCCACATCTGAGCACATTCAGCTACCATGGAAATTACAAGGGAAGGAAAAATACATTTATTCCAAGATGTACTGGGATTTTTAAGTGCCCTTTCTTCCACAGAGCCCCAGAGTGGTGACAAGGTGCTAGGGACTGCTGTGTTTTCCAGCATGAGCTCCCATCCGCTGAGGGTCCTGAGAAGGATAGTGGATTGGTCCTGGAGCCCTCATGAAAGGAGGGGGTGGTCCCATTGGGTGGAACATGTGTGACCCAAAACCTGGTGGTGGGGGTGGGGCGATACCAGGGGGTGGTGGCAGGGCAATGTTCACCACAGCTGGAAGACCACTTGGGGGCAAGTTGAAGTAGTTGGCAGAGGCTTCTTCTTCTGCCGCAGGAGGAGGAGGAAGAGCTCCTGGCAATCCTGGAACCGGTTCCAGTTTGATCCCAGAGTCTGTGGTTCCATCTTTCTCTTTTTCTTTTCCTCTGGCTGCTTGGGATCTTCCCCATTTCACATTCAGTCTGCGGCCACTTACAATCAACTTATTAAAGGACTTCTCAGCAGCCACTTCTGCCGCCTGCCTCGTGGCAAACTGGATGAAAGCACCCTGCTGTCTTTGCACAACAGTGATCGTCCGGATCTCTCCGAACTGGTAGAAATGATTTCTTAAATCTGTCTCAGTAATAGTATCACCCAGACCACCAACATATAGTGTGGTGATAGTTTTATCCTCCGGTGGGTCCAGCCGAGGCATTGTTGAAGCCCGCTTTAGAAGCTTGTCAGCTACAGGATCGTTGATTCCGTAGTAGCGATCTTTAATATTCTGATCAGCAAGGGGGTCATGTGGATCTGTAGGCTTCTCATGTCTGTACGGACATTCCTCTCCTCTCTTACACTCTCCTTTCACCCAGAAGGAGCAAATGTGGGGTCGATTCCTTTTGTAGTAGGGTGTGGTCCAGGCCAGTTTGAGCAGCATGTCACTGGTAGATGTGGCTTTCCCCAGCATGCCAACTGGCCGTGTTCCATCAGAGTTAGAAATCTCTCTCTCCATATTCTGTGTGTAGTACTCTTTGTTGACATCTGACTTTGGCATGTCATCTTTAAAAGACAATCCTGCATCACGAACCTGGATGGGCAGGCCATACTCTAGGTCTAAGAGGCAGGTCTGACAGACATTCTTCAATTTACTGCAGGTCTGGCACACTTCAGTCTTCTTGAAACGCATACGGACTCCAGGGCACCAGCGAAATACTGTGAATGGCCTGGCACAGATTTTGCATTCCTTCCCATACTTTTCTTTGGTCATTCGGATATATGGGTTTTCTCCAAGACATGTCTGGCACAGAATGGGGAAGTCCACATCTTCCCAGTTTTGCCTGTTGTAGGTGTTGGAACCCAGAGAGGTCGCCATCTTGAGAGCGTCCGGAGGCAGCAGTAGCTTCTAGCTCACTGTAGTTTCTTATTACCCACCTTCTGCAGTCTGATTCTGTCATTTCATCACACTCATTCTCCATCCAGCCTTGTTTCGTTGCTGGTGAGGAGTTGTGATCCCTTGTAGGAGGAGAGGTGTTCTGGTTTCGGATGTTTTCATCCTTTTTGCACTGATATCTTCCCATCTTTGTGGGTTTATCCACCTGTTGTCTTTGTAGTTACTGACTTTCAGATTGGGTCTCTGAGTGAACTTCCAGTTTGTGGATGCTAATGTTCCTTCTTTTTCTTAACTTTCCTTCTAACAGTCTGGCCCCTCTGCTGTAGGACTGCTGAGGTCCACTCCAGGCCCTGCTTGTTGGGGGATCACCTGCAGCAGCTGCAGAACAGTAAGGGTTGCTACCAGTTTCTTCTTCTCCTATCTTTGTCCCAGAAGGATATCCACCAATTGTCAGTCTGTTCTCTCCTTTATGAGGTGACTCTTTGGATATATGGGGGTCAGGGAGCTGCTTGAGGAGACAGTTTGTCCTTTATTGGATCTCAAGTCCTCAGCTGTGAGATCCCTTGTTCATTCAGAGTTGCTGGGCAGGTGCGTTTAGGTCTGCTGCAGCAGAGCTCATAAACTCCCTTTTTTTTCTTTTTTTCTTTTTTCCAAGGTGCTCTGTCCCAGGGAGTTAGGGCTTTATTTATGAGTTTCTGTTGTGCTCCTGCCTTTTATTTTTCTTTCAGGGCTGCCCTGCCCAGCGAGGAGGCAGCCTAGTCACTGTCTGCCTGCAGAGGCTTTGCTGAGCTGCTGTGGGCTCTGCCCACCTGCCATGTGATCTTCCCTGCAGTCCTGTTTATATGGGTGTAGTTAGAGCTGCCTCGGAAATGGTGGCCCACCTCTGTTATGGTGGACTCTCTATGTAGTGGCAGTTTGCCTTGGCAACGGCAGGTTACATCAGCAATGGCGGGCTGCCTCAGTGATAGCAGACTGCCCCCGTAGTGGTGGAGTGTCTCAGTAATGGCGGACGCCCCTCCCCCACAGGGGCTTACCGTCCTGGGTTCAGCTGTGCTTGCTATGAAACTCTCAACCCAGAGTGTTTTCAATTACTGTTTTTTTGTGTGTGTTAGTGTGGGGGAGTTGGGGTAGGACCAGCCAAGCCTGATCACCTGGCTCCCTGACTCAGAGTCTTTTTTTGTTGTTGTTGTTGAACGGTTGACTGTCTCCCAGTGTTCCAGTTGCCTGTTGAAAAGGCGCCGGGATCTCCCATGCCACGACTCACTGAGCCAGCTGAAACAGCGGGGCTGAGATTCCTGGCAGTTTTTTTTGCCTAAGAATCTCCTGGCCTGGCTCGCTATTTCAGATGAGTGGGTGAGCCGTCTCAGGGCTCCAATCACCAGCTAAGAGGGCACCCAGACCAGTGTCTTCTGTACGGAGAACCACGGCGTCAGGGCACGGTCAAAGCAGCCATGCAGGCCAAAACAGCCGCGCTGGCTGAAATATCCGCTCTGGCTGAAGCAGCCATGCTGGCGACCCCTGGGGCTCCTCCGCCTGGGAATCTCCTGGTCTGTGGGCAATAAAAATCCATCTGAAAATGTGGCGTCCACTCACCCTCTGCACTTTCACTGGGAGCTGAAATCCTGAGCTGTTCCTAGTCGGCCATCTTCACCCGATCCCCTAATTGTAATTCTTACTGGAGAAATTGAAGCACAAACATCACAACCTTTCCAAAGTTACCCTGTGGCAGATGGAACTTCAAGAATTACATTTTCTGCCAATTTAGGATAGTTTTCTTTAATTACAAGTAGTTGGTCATTTCAGTAAATGTAATGTCTCATATTTTATGCATAAGATTTTTGCTCCTGTAGAATAACATTTTCCCCCCATAGAAATGAAGTTGAGCAAAATGGAACAAAGAAGACAAATGTGTAAAATTGCCATGATTTTAATATTTTTATACCACTATCTAAGCATAAAATTAGACTATACTACAGGGAGATCACGGAGCAATAGCAGCACTGGTGTTCTTGATGGACTTGAGCCTGCAGATGAGAGGGGTTGCTGGGGTGGGACACAGATTGAGAATGGTGAAGTGGCTATTGCTATGCATGGGGACCTTTCATTTTCCATGAGATGGGGAGGAAAAGCCCCTGGAAAGAAGAGAGACCAAACAAGCATTTGTGAGATGGGGGCTAAACTCAAACTGTGATCATTCTTTTTAATTCAAAATAGTGGTAGGGGATACAAAAGGGGAGAAGAATAAGAGACTGTAAGCATGAGATTTTTGGAAGGGGCGTGGATTAAGGAGTTGTAATTCAAACTAGAAGAAGCTATAAAAGGAACTAATGGTAGCAGTGAATGAAATTTTGTAGATCATAAGGAGATGTGAGACATTGCTTGTCTTGAAATGTTTTGAATTCTGTTCCTTCCACTGCTGACTTGGTTTGGTCTCCCATCTTTAAAATATATAATCAAGCAGCAACGATGAGCCCTAACATTTATTATGTGCCATCTTCCAGGTAACATAAACACGTGACATGGCCCCTGCTTCAAGACGCTTGCAGTGTAGTATGGGATACATATAAAACAATCAAATCACAATTTGGTGCAAAAATCAAATGATTTACAAGTTACAGTGGTAGCTTACAGAAGAATGATTCTCATTGCCTGTGGTCAGAGGTGAAATCTGAGTAGGAGATTCTGGGGAGTTTCTTCCTTCTCCTCCTCTTCCTTTTCCTCCTTATCTTCCTCCTCATCTTCCTCCTTCTTTATCTTCTTTTTTCAGAGGTGCGGGTCTCACTATATTGCTCAGGCTGGACTCAAACTTCTGGGCTAAGTGATCCTCCCATCTCAGCCTCAAGCAGGGTAGGACTATAGGCATCCAACGCTGTGCCCAGCTAGGAAAAGGCATTTTTAAATGGGGGAGAAAGCATGTGGAAATTCACCAAATTAAGAAATTTCAAAGAAAATAGCTCTCCTCAAATATGTAACATGATGTAGATTTTTAAATTAATTGTTATTGTTTTAAATCAAATTCTTGTGCTAGAGGACTGAATCATTTTTCAGGTTATTGTGAGGAGGCCATGACTCTTGGAACAGTCACTATTTTTTAAATTGCCTTTCAAAAGTTATTCGTCGATTTTGGCATTGACCAACCTTCCTTTCCTTATGCAGTTCTTTCTCAAGCAAAACTAAAATAAAAACTAACACTCCCAGTATTTTTCAAAATTTATTTTTTTCTACCCCTTTGTCAGAGCATAAATGAAGAAGGAGCTCTCTGTTCCTTTTGTCCACACATTGACTTCTGACTGGTAGGATCTTCCCATTTTTCTTTCTCCAAGTAACTCCTGCTCTGCCTTCAGCTTTTTGTTTTGAGACAGTGTCTCACTCTGTAGCCTAGGCTGTGGAGTGCAGTGGTAGTGGTATGATCTCAGCTCTCTGTAAACTCTGCCTCCTGGGTTCAAGTGATTCTCTTGCCTCAGCCTCCCTAGTAGGAGCACTACAGGCGTGAGCCACCACACCTGGCTAATTTTTGTATTTTTAGTAGAGACAGGGTTTTTCTATGTTGCCCAGGACGGTTTTGAACTCCTGGCCTCAACTGATCCATCTGCCTTGGCCTCCTGAAGTGTTGGCATGAACCACCATGTCTCCTCTTTGAGAGCACATACTGCAGTGGCAATTCAACCTTTTTAATATGTAATGATATTTATAACTCCTGGAACTATAAGATCCAAGGGGACAGAGACCTTGTCTATTTTGCCCACTGTAGTATTCTCAATGCTTCTCATATACTCTGACACACAGAATGTACTCAATATTTATTTAATGAATGAGTGAATGAATGAACTACGATTCTGAACAATTGTCTCTTTCTTTCTTTAGAAATTCTTGTGCCTGGACTTGATGTTTATTACTGTTGGCAAGAAAGCAGTCACTTGGCATTCTAAAAGCTCTGTGAGATGTTTCAAGAAGAGGAAATTAAAGCTAAGAGTGCTATGCTTGAAACAAAGACTTATTAGACCAGTGTAGGCTCCCTTACAATGCCTGACCCATTTCAACTGTAGCCCATGAACAAAATCATTCCCAGAAGTGAGAAAACTAAGAGCTAACATGCCTTGTACTAGCAGGCATTGTAAAAACACTGGCACGCCATCAATATTATTCCTGTTTTTCCATGCAATAATTGTTTAAACTTCCCTTTCTTTTATAATTAACTAATTTCAGATGCATTAAGGAAGAACTATAATGCTTTAATATACTTTGCAGTTCTTCATTTATCTTCACTGAAGTCTATAATAATTAAACACAAAAATTATATATAGTGGGTTTATTAATATAAGTAGAAAGGAAGCGATGGAGCTTTGTATTTTCTTTTAATATTGCTATTCTGACTTTGAATGGGTTGACAAGAATAGCAATCATGTTTTAACCAATGTTCAACTTATGAATAGTACTTTTGTAATTTTCTGAAGGGTGTGAGTCAAAAGCTATGACTTTTATCTCGCTAGGGATAATTGCTGCTTGTTCTTCAGTTTAGAATACCTGGCGAGATTTGGAGAAGCACTTCTCAAAGTATGATTCTAATGGCAGGTAAGATAAAAATGGGTTCTATGGTCACACAAGTTTAGGAAATGCTGCCTTAAATAAAATTAAACAGGGCTTTTTTTTTCTTTTGTAAATCACAGGATTGATAATAATATGCTCTGTAAATCTCCAAAAGGAAGGATATAATATATAGCATTTCCCATTGTCATCTGATCACTGAATTTTAAATTTAATTAAAAACTTGTTGTTTAAATTTTGGGAGACATAACTCTCAAAATGTCGGTGAGATATAAATAACTCTCTTCTTATGCATATAGAGAGGTGTATACAGGCATACCTTGGAGATATTGCAGGTTCAGTTCTAGACCACCACAATAAAGTGAATATCACAATAAAGTGAGACACACAAATGTTTTGGTTTCCCAGTGGATATAAAAGATATGTTTACATTAAACTGTAGTCAAAAAAGTCAACTAAGTGTGCAGCTAAGTGTGCAATAGCATTATGTCTTTAAAAGTGTACATACCTTAATTAAAAAAACCTTAGTTGCTACAAAATGCTATTATCTGAGCCTTAAATGATTCATAATTTTTTTTTTTTTTTTTTTTTTGCTGGTGGAGGGCCTTGCCTCGATGTTGATGGCTGCTGACTGGTCAGAGTAGTGGTGGCTGAAAATTGAGGTGACTGTAACAATTTCTTAAAACAAGACAGCAATAAAGTTTGCTGCATTGATGGACTCTTCCTTTTATGAAATATTTCTCTGTAGCGTGTGATGCTGTGTGATAGCGTTTTATTCTCATTGGAAGCTTCCTTTTTAAATTGGTGCCTCAAATCCTGCTTCTTCTTCAATGAATTTTATGTAACATTCTAAATCCTTTGTTGTCATTTCAACAGTGTTCACAACATCTTCACCAGGTGTAGATTGCATCTCCCTTTCTTTGCTCAGCCATAAGAAGCGACTCCTCAGATGTTAAAGTTTTATCAAGAGATTGCAGCAATTCAGTCACATCTTCAGGCTCCACTTACGATTCTAGTTTTCTTGCTATTTCCATCACATCTGCAGTTCCTTCCTCCATTGAGTCTTGACCCCCTCAAAGTCATTCTTGAGGGTTAGAATCAATTTCTCCCAAACTCCTGTTAATATTGATGTTTTGATCTCCTCTCATGAATCATGAATGTTCATAATAGTCTAGAATGGTAAATTATTTCCAGAAGGTTTTCAATTGACTTTGCCCAGATCCATCAGAGAAATCACGACCTATGGAAGCTATGGGCTTACAAAATTTATTTCTTAAATAATAAGATTTGGAAGTCAAAATTACTTCCTGACCTATAGGCTGCAGAATGACTGTTGTGTTAGCAGGCATGAAAACAACATTAATCTCCTTGTACATCTCCAGCAGAGCCCTTGGATGACTAGGGTCATTGTCAATAAGCAGTAATAGTTTGAAAGAAATCTATTTTTCTGAGCAGTAGTTTTCAACAGTGGGTTTAAAATATTCAGTAAACCATGCTGTAAACAGATGTGTTGTCTTCTAGGTTCTGCTGTTTCATTTCTAGAGTACAGGAAGGGTAGATATAGCATAATTCTTAAGGGATCTAGAATTTTCAGTTTTGTAAATGAGCATTGGTATCAACTTCAAGTCACCACCTGCATTAGCCCCTCACAAGAAAGTCAGCCTGTCCTTTGAAGTTTTGAAACCAGACATTGACTTCTCCTCTCTAATTATGAAAGTCCTGGATGTCGTCTCCTTCCAATAGAAGGCTGTTGCATTTATATTGAAAATCTCTTGTTTAGTGTGATCACCTCCATCAATTATTTTAGCTAAATCTTCTGGATAACTTGCTGCAGTTTTCTACAACAGCACTTGCTGCTTTACCTTGCACTTTTATGTAACAGAGATGGCTTCTTTCCTTAAACTTCATGAGTCAATCTCTGCTACATTTTTGTTTTTCTTCTGTAGCTGCTTCCTCACCTCTCTCAGCCTTCAGAGAATTGAAGAGTTAAGCCTTGCTTTGGATTAGGTTTGGCTTAAGGAAAGGTTGTGCTGGTTTGATTCTTTGTCCAGGCCACTCAAATTTTCTTACTTCTCCATATCAGCCGTAAGCTTTTTTCACTTTATCATTCATGTGTTCACTTTTAATTTTTTTCAAGAACTTTTCCTTTGCATTTACAACTTGGTTAACTGGCACAAGAAGCATAGTGTTCAGCCTAGCTTGGCCTTCAAGATGCCTTCCTCACTTAGCTTAATTATTTCTAGCTCTTACTGTGAGAAACATGCAACCCTTCCTTTTACTTGAAAACTTAGAGGCCATTATAGGGTTATTAAGTGGACTAATTTTAATATTACTGTGTCTCAGGGAATAGGGAGGCCAAGAAGGAGAGAGACTGGGGAATGGCTAGTTGATGGAGCAGTCAGAACACACACAACATTTATCAATCTCAAGACAATTACAATAGTAACATTAAAATTACTGATCACAGATCACCATAACAAATATAAAAATAATATAAAAGTCTGAAATATAATGAGAATTACCAAAATGTGACACAGACATGAAATGAGCATGTACTGTTGGAAAAATGACACTGACAGACTTGCTGAATGCAGGGTTGCTACAAACTTTCAATTTTTAAAAAAGTGCAGTATCTTCAAAATGCCTTAAAGCAAAGCACAATAAAATGACTTATGCCTGTATGTCATCAAATTTCTGGTGACATGGTATTTCTTTCCTATTTTTTTTTCCCATAGCCTCAGCCCTATTATCCTCCTGTTCTTCTTTCTATAAGGATGCGAATTATAATAATAGCTAACATGTGTTTAACACTCATTAAGTACCACACACTGTCCTAAAGACTTTCAATATACTACCTTATTAATCACAGCAGAACAATCCTTTGAGTAGCTATTCCATTTTATAGATGTGGGAGCTCAGGGCTCAATTATTTAAGTAGGTGGTGGCATCAAGATTTGAATCTGGGCTGTTTTGCTCCACTCTGAACCACAGTACTTTGCTGTCATAGAACTGATTTGCCAAATAACATTTAGAAAACAACTTCTTAGTAAGTTGGGAACTACTTGTAATTTTTGAACTCTTTGGGATACTAACCAAGGATGCAAAGAAATACACTACCTGTACCCATTTGACATTTGCTTAAATTCATGCATGTGTTTGGTAGAGTCAATTTTTCAGAAATATTTCTTCGCCCTTTAGAAATACAGAATCAGTTGTTTTGGTATGGTGCCATGAGAAGGATCTTGTGCTTCACTCTTAGGGTCTATAGTACTCATTTGTAAGTGCAGGCTGCTCTTGATAGTTTTCCCTTTATTTCTTCCTTCTCTCTCTTTTCCTCTCCCTCTCCATTTCTCTCTCTTCCTCTCTTCTCACCTTCTCCCTCTCTCTTTCATGGTATAGTTGCAGTCCGTATTATTTACTTAAGCATACATATCCACATAACAAGCTACTGATTATTCAACTACAAAACCATATTGTAGTTCTGGTGTTAACTATTACTCTTTACTCATTTGAAAATTATGAAGCTTGTAGTCCAGCCAGGATTTGGGCATAATTTTTGTCCTTCTATTTCTAGTGCTCCCCATTTTATTATCTGCGTTCTTCGTCATCTTCTGACTCTTTTCTTTGTCCTATGCTGACCCATGTTTCCTATACAGGTTGTTTCTTTACGGTAGAGCTGATAGAATTTTTGCAGAAAATTTTCTTTCTTTCTGCTGTTGCTCACAGTTTAGATTCTTCTTTGCTTTTTACTAGACCAATAATTCTGCTAAACCATATTCTAGTTCCTTTGTATCACCCAGAGCTCGTCTTTCTGATAGGCTTATGATTATAAAATAAATATAAAATTAAAATAAAATATGAAATTATTGATTTTTAGACACAGCATAGCTGAAGCTGGATAATCTAGGAATATTAAGCATATGGTTTTTTAATTTTAATTTTTTTACTCTAAATTGCATAACATTTCAAAGTTTTTTTAAAAAACAAGAGTACTTAACATTAATCTAATGTTAGCTTATCTTCTCTACTTAAAAGTTATTTTCTTCCCTTTACCAATCAAAGCCCTCTAATGGGTAGTTGACTTTTGCTCACACTTTGTTTGCACCTTAAACACTTTTTTTGTTGGCCCCTATCTTAATTATGTAACTGAAATCACTTTGGAAAGTCAACAATAACCTCTTTATCACCAAATACAAATCTCAAATGCATTTTCTTGCACGTTTCTGTAACATTTGACACCACTGACAGACCATTCTGGGCATCTCCTCTCTAGGCTATTAATTCTTTAATTAATATAGTCTATGAGAACATGAATTCTTTTGACACTTCTTTTCCTTATATTGAACTTAACTAAAACCCTTCACTCTTTTTCTACACATGTTGTTGATGTGAATTCAATTCTTTCATTTACACATGTAGGTTTTTTTTTTTTTTTTATTTTAACTTGACCCATTTGAGCCCATTTTCTATCCTTTGAGATCAGGTTTCTGATTCTGTTTCATCCAGTGAGCTGACTGTTCCTTCTAATTTTATGTCACCTGCAGATACAGCATTAATTTTTCTCATTGAATTAATTGAGGAAAAAAGATGTCATCATTTTGTAGGGCTTAGGCTAAAACTGGGCAACATGCATTGCAAACTCTTCTCTAAGGCTGACTCTGATCTGTTAATCTGGATACCTTAGGTACAAACAACAATGTATATTGAACTCATATTTCTTCACATTTTGTCCAGATAAACATCTTTAGAAGCTTTGTCAAATATCATCTAAAAGTATACAAAAATCTGAAACTGACTAACCTAATAAATACACAAACCCAGAAATGAGTTAGTTCTGGTAGGATTTGTTTTCTATGAACTAATTCTTATCCACACTTACCATGGTTCCCTTTTAAAATTCTCATAGTCTAAAAGTTTAATAGTTTGTTCTGGAATGTAGCTGAAGATGACTAACAGCCCAGTCTATCATTTGCACTATCTAGTTCTTGCCACTTTTGGTCAGGAATATATTTGTAACACTTGTAAAAATTTTCTAGTTTGTCTTCATTCTTTAAAGATGGTTGACAACAGATTCTGTCACCTCAAGGCATGCTCTGGAGTTATGCTTGAAATAGAATGTGAAAGTTTCATTTGAGCACTGTTTAGAGGAATTATGAGGTCCTTTATTGAGTCTATTTTTCCAGCTAAGTTTCACTCTGTTTTACAGCAGACAAAAGAAAATGGGATTTGAGATCAACTTTCTCTCTGCTACTTTATTGTGACATCATCTATCATAGTCCAAAGATGTGCACCTCCCATGGTTTTAAGAACCAAATTTATGGTTTTATTTTTTTCCCCACAGACGAGCTTATTTTGTGCTTTTGCTTTCTTTGACAACATTCTTAAACCTCTGTGTCACTTTTTTTTTATATGATTCTTGCTTATGAAAACTTTTGTCATCATTGTTCATTTTATTTTAAAGTTTGAGATACTAGAAATGCTGCACATTTTCTCTCTTGCATAAAACATATCTATAAACACCAGGTACATTTTTTCCTAATTAGAGTAAAAACCTAAAACATCTTCAATGCAATTGAATGCAGAATTTCTTTAGATTTTTTAATGATTTCCCTCAAATCTTTCACAGTTGTTTCACTCCAACCTGATGTTGACAAAGTACTTAAACTTCTATTTTATTGGTTGATGAATTTTTTAATTAAGTTGTGTAATTAATATTGTCTGACTGCAAGCAAAGCCTGAGTGAACATATTTGGAAACAAAACCCAATTGTCTCTTGTTAAGTATACAACTAGCCGGTAGTAACAGAAGTCCATGGGTGTTTTAGAGTAGCCTCCTAGCCCTAAGCATTCAGTATACAGTGGGAATTAATCAATATGTTTTACAGATGCAATGAAGAGCTTCAGTTAATATAGAGAGTTCGTTAAGTAGAGGTTGGCTAAAAGAGTTTCTGCCTTATAAGATGTGCTTCTTGCTCTTCAATAAATTGCAAAATAGTAGCCAATTCTGAATTGATTAATTCTATTCTACACTATACTTTATCACAATACCTGTTATTTCACTAATATCTAAATCTACTAAACTGTGAACTTCTCGAGGGCAGATGTTGTCCTCAATAGATGGTTTGGTAAATATATTTTTAAAAACATAGCATGAGAGAAAAAAAGGATAAGGAAGAGAGCAAAGGGTGGGGTGATACAGAACAACACATTTCAAAAACCATGCTGCAATATTGGTACCACAAAATGTACCACTTAAATGCTGTCTGAGAACTAATAGTCACTGGTAGTAGGAAGGCCTACAGAGCTTGGAAATAGAAAGCAGGCTAGTTCTCAATATCTGCAAATTCAAAACAATACCAACTTTTGAATGCAAGTTTTAGCCATGTCTATAATGTTTTCATTGAACACATCTCATTCTGTTTTAAAACAATGATAAAATGGCATTGTATTAGGCTTCGTTAATACAAATTAAATAGTGATTCCCATTAGAAACTATTCTGTAATTATTCTGTTTCTTCACTAGATGGTGCTTGTGAGCCAATGAGAAGAAAAAGATTTCTGTTTATAGTTTATTCACTTAAGAGGAAATGAGAACTTTGTGAATTAAATAGCAAAAGACAATGAAAAATTATAACACTTTAAGACAGACCTTTATAGTTAAGTTAAACTACTTGGAGAAAACGTCATGTTACTTTCTGGTAAAAATGTTAAACTCTTGGAAGAAAAAAATACCCATTAAGACTGTTAGAACTGCCAAATTCTGAATGTTTTGTGGGTTGTCCAATCTTAATGAATTAAAAGATTCTCTTTACTCTCCTTAAAATACAACATTAACCTTTGGTTAGGAGCAAAATCATTTAAGTTGTTACCATGATGAGATCATAGCTTCATTATCTAATGTTATCATGTGAAATGGATTGTTGTCTAGATTTCTAATGCTGTCTGATAGACAATGTTCCTTTACTTTTATTCAGGAACATTAAAGAGTAGAGGTTAAAGGCAAAGTCTCTAGAGTCGTACCACCTGGGTTAAACCCTAGATCTGCCACTTACTAGCTGTGTAATCTTGGTAGTTCACCTCCCTAATCTTGTTTTCCCTCATCTTACAAAATTCATTGGTCATAACTTCCACCTTATAAGATTGCTGTGAGATAATATATGTAACAGACTTAGAACCATGCTTGGACATTAGTAGATATTTAAAAAATGTTAGCAATGATGACATTTTTTATGTCTCACTTACAATGAAAACTGATGTATCCCAACTCACAAAACAATCAGTGGAAGTACTAATTTAATTAAGTTTGTGTTTCTTTTCTTCCTTTCTCTTAATCTAGTATTCTAACCTATTATTATTCTGTCTCTATATGTGAAACTGACTTATATTTTAAAGTATATCTTTCATTAGAAGCAATCATGTTCTAATGGTGAACTTTGGGATAGCCTAACTTCTAAATTCCAGGAAGAAATGGATGCCAGTGGAACAACTTCTCCTCTTCCTGCTTCTGCTTCTCCTTCTCCTCCTCCTTCTTCTTCCTTCTCTTCTTCCTCCTCCTCCACTACTACTTCTTCTTCCTCATTCTCTTCTCCTTTTCCTCTTCTTCTCCTCCTCTTCCTCTTCTTCTCTTTCCTTCTTCTACCTTTTTCTCCTTTCTTTTTTTTTTTTTATTGTACTTTAAGTTCTGGGGTACATGTGCAGATCTTGCAGGTTTGTTGCATAAGTACACACATGCCATGGAGGATCACTGCCTCCATCCTCCATCACCTCCATTAGGCATGCCTCCCAATGTTATCCCTCCCCTACCTCCCCATCCCCCACTGTCCCTCCCCTAGCCCCGCATCCCCCAACAAACCACAGTGTGTGATGTTCCCCTCCATGTACCTATGTGTTCACATTGTTCAACACCTGCCTATGAGTGAGAACATGTGGTGTTTTCTTTTCTGTTCTTGTGTCAGTTTGCTGAGAATAATGGTTTACAGATTCATCCATATCCCTACAAAGGACATGAACTCATCCTTTTTTACAGCTGCATAGTATTCTATGGTGTGTATGTGCCACATTTGCTTTATCCAGTCTGTCATTGATGGGCATTTGGGTTGGTTCCAGGTCTTTGCTATTGTAAACAGTGCTGCAGTGAACATACGTGTGCATATGTCTTTATAATAGAACGATTTATAATCCTTTGGGCATATACCCAGTAATGGGATTGCTGGTTCAAATGGAATTTCTATGTCTAGATCCTTGAGGAATTGCCACACTGTCTTCCACAATGGTTGAATTAATTTACACCCTCACCAACAGTGTAAAAGTGTTCCTATTTCTCCACATCCTCTCCAGCAGCTGTTGTCTGCAGATTTTTTAATGATCATCATTCTAACTGGTGTGAGATGGTATCTCAATGTGGTTTTGATTTGCATTTCTCTAATAATCAGTGATGATGAGCATTTTTTCATATGTTTGTTTGCCTTGTAAATGTCTTCTTTTGAGAAGTGTCTATTCATATCCTTCACTCACTTTTGAATGGGGTTTTTTTTTCTTGTAAATCTGCTTTAGTTCTTTGTAGATTCTGGATATTAGCCCTTTGTCAGTTGAATGGACTGCCAAAATTTTTTCCCATTCTGTTGGTTGCCAGTTTACTCTAATAATTTCTTTTATTATTATATATAATTTATAATTTATATATATTAAATATATAATTTATAATATATAATTTCTTTTATTATAAAGAAGTGCAGAAACTCTTCAGTTTAATTAGATCCCATTTCTCTATTTTGCCTTTTGTTGCCATTGCTTTTGGTGTTTTAGTCATGAAATCCTTTCTATACCTATGTCCTGAATGGTACTGCCTAGGTTTTCTTCTAGAGTTTTTATGGTGTTAGGTCTTATGTTTAAATCTTTAATCCATTTGGAGTTAATTTTAGTGTAAGGTGTAAGGAAGGGATCCAGTTTCAGCTTTCTGCACATGGCTAGTTAGTTTTCCCAACACCATTTATTAAACAGGGAATCTTTTCCCTATTGCTTGTTTTTGTTAGATTTGTCAAAGATCAGATGGTTGTGGATGTGTGGTGTTACTTCTGAGGCCTCTGTTCTGTTCCATTGGTCTATATCTCTTTTGGTACCAGTACTATGCTGTTTTGATTTAGTGTAGCCTTGTAGTATAGTTTGAAGTCAGGTAGCGTGATGCCTCCAGCTTTGTTATTTTTGCTTAGGATTGTCTTGGCTGTGCAGGCTCTCTTTTGGTTCCATATGAAGTTTAAAGTTTTTTTTTTTTTTTTTCCAGCTCTGTGAAGAAGGTAAATGGTACCTTGATGGGGATAGCATTGAATCTATTAATTACTTTGGGCAGTATGGCCATTTTCATGATATTGATTCTTCCTAATCATGAGCATGGAATGTTTTTTATCTGTTTGTGTTCTCTCTTATTTCCTTGAGCAGTGGTTTGTAGTTCTCCTTGAAGAGGTCCTTCACATCCTTTGTTAGTTGTATTCCTAGGTATTTTATTCTCTTTATAGCAATTGTGAATGGGAGTTTGCTCTTGATTTGGCTCTCTGTTTGTTACTGGTGTATAGGAATGCTTGTGAGTTCTGCACATTGGTTTTGTATTCTGAGACTTTGCTGAAGTTGCTTATCATCTTAAGGAGATTTTGGGCTGAGATGATGGGGTCTTCTAAATATACAATCATGTTGTCTGCAAATAGAGACAATTTGACTTCCTCTTTTCCTATTTGAATACGCTTTATTTCTTTTTCTTGCCTGATTGCACTGGCTAGAACTTCCAATATTATATTGAATAGGAGTGGTGAGAGAGAACATCCTTGTCTAGTGCCAGTTTTCAAAGGGAATGCTTCCAGTTTTTGCCCATTCAGTATTATGTTGGTTGTGGGTTTGTTGTAAGTAGCTTTTGTTATTTTGAGATATGTTCCATCGATACCTAGTTTATTGAGAGTTTTTAGCATGATGGGCTGTAGAATTTTGTCAAAGACCTTCTGTGCATCTATTGAGATGATCATGTGGTTTTTGTCTTTTATTCTGTTTATGTGATGAATTATGTTTATATATTTGCGTATGTTGAACCAGTCTTGCATCCCTGGGATGAAGCCTACTTGATTGTGATGGATAAGGTTTTTGATGCGCTGTTGCATTCAGTTTGCCAGTATTTTATTGAAGGTTTTTGCATTGATGTTCCTCACGGATATTGGCCTGAAGTTTTCTTTTTCAGTTGTGTCTCTGCCAGGTTTTGGTATCAGGATGATATTGGTCTCATAAAATGATTTGGGAAGGATTCCCTCTTTTTGTATTGTTTGGAATAGTTTCAAAAGGAATGGCACCAGTTCCTCTTTGTACTCTGGTAAAATTTGGCTGTGAACCCGTCTGGGCCTGGACTTTTTTTGCTTCAGTGGCTACTAATTGTTGCCTCAACTTCAGACCTTGTTATTGGTCTATTTGGGGATTCAACTTCTTCCTGGTTTAGTCTTGGGAGGGTGTGTCAGGAGTTTATCCATTTCTTCCAGATTTACTATTTTATGTGCATAGAGTTGTTTGTAGTAATCTCTGATGGTAGTTTGTATTTCTGTGGAATTGGTGGTGATAACCCCGCCATCATTTTTTATTGCATCTATTCAATTTTCTTATTTATTAGTCTGGCTAGCAGTTGGTGTATTTTGTTGATCTTTTCAAAAAATCAGCTCCTGGATTTATTGATTTTTTTGAAAGGTTTTTTTTGTGTCTCTACATCCTTCAATTCTGCTCTCATCTTAGTTATTTCTTGTCTTCTGCTAGCTTTTGAATTTGTTTGATCTTCTAGCTCTCTAGCTCTTTCAATTTTGATGATAGGGTGTCAATTTTAGATCTTTCCTTCTGTCTCACATGGGCATTTATTGCTATACATTTGCCTTTAGACACTGCTTTAAATGTGTCCCAGAGATTTGGTATGTCATGTCTTCATTCTCATTTGTTTTGAAGAACATCTTTATTTCTGCCTTCATTTCATAGTTTATCCAGTTGTCATTCAGAAGCACGTTGTTCTGTTTCCATGTAGTTGTGGTTTTGAGTGAGTTTCTTAATACTGAGTTCTAATTTGATTGCACTGTGGTCTGAGAGACTGTTATGATTTCTGTTCTTTTGCCTTTGCTGAGGAGTGATTTACTTCCAATTATTTGGTCAATTTTAGAATAAGTACGATGTGGTGCTGAGAAGAAGGTATGTTCTTTGGATTTGGCGTGGAGAGTTCTGTAAATGCCTATTAGGTCCGCTTGGTCCAGATCTGCATTCAAGTCATGGATATTCTTGTAGATTTTCTATCCCATTGATCTGTCTGATATTGACGGTGGAGTGTTAAAGTATCCCACTATTATTGTGTGGGAGTCTAAATGTCTTTTAGGTCATTAAGACTTTGCTTTATATATCTGGGTGTGCCTATATTGGGTGCATATATATTTAGGATAGCTCTTCTTGTTGCATTGATCCTTTTACCATTATGTAATGCCCTGCTTTGTCTCTTTTGATCTTTGTTGGTTTAAAGTCCATTTTATCAGAAACTAGGATTGTGACCTTTGCTTTTTTTCACTCTCCATTTGCTTGGTGAATCTTCTTCCATACCTTTATTTTGAGTCTATGAGTGTCTGTGCATGTGAGATGGGTCTCCTGAATACAGCATACTGATGGATATTGATTTTTATCCAATTTGCCAGTCTCTGTCTTTTGATTGGTGAATTTAGGCAGTTTACATTTAAAGTTAATATTGTTATGTGTGAATTTGATCCTGCCATTTTGTTTTTGGCTGGTTGTTTTGCCTGTTAGTTGATGCAGTTTCTTCATTGCATCGTTGGTCTTTACCATTTGGTACATTTTTGCAGTGGCTGGTACTGGTTGTTCCTTTCCATGTTTAATTCTTTCAGAAGCTCTTGTAAGGCAGGTTTGGTGGTAACGAAATCTCTCAGCAATTGCTTGTCCATAAAGGATTTTATTTCCCCTTCACTTATGAAGCTTAGTTTTGCTGGATATGAGATTCTGGGTTGAGAGTTTTTTCCTTTAGGATGTTGAATATTGGCCCCCACTCTTTTCTGGGTTATAAGGTTTCTGCTGTAAATCTGATGGTCTTCCCTTTGTGGGTGACCTGACCTCTCTCTTTGGATGCCCTTAGCATTTTTCCTTCATTTCAACCCTAGTGAATCTGATGATTATGTTCCTTGGGGTTGCTCTTCTTGAGGATTATCTTTGTGGTGTTTTCTGTATTTCCTGGATTTGAATGTTGGCCTTCCTTTCTAGGCTGGGGAAGTTCTCCTGGATGATATCCTGAAGAGTGTTTTCCAGCTTGGATTCATTCTCCTCGTCACATTCAGGTACACCACTCAAGCATAGATTAGGTCTTTTCACATAATTCCATATTCCTTGAAGACATGGTTCATTTCTTTTCACTCTTTTTTCTCTAATCTTGCCTTCTTGTTTTATTTCATTGAGTTGATCTTCACTCTCTGATATCCTTTCTTCTGCTTGATTGATTCAACTATTGAAACTTGTGTATATTTTGTGAAGTTCTTGTGCTGTGTTTTTCAGCTCCATCAAGTTTTATGTTCTTCTCTAACCTGGTTATTCTAGTTAGCAGTTTGTCTAAACTTTTTTCAAGGTTTTTAGTTTCTTTGCATTGGGTTAGAACATGTTCCTTTAGCTTGGAGAAGTTTGTTATTACCCATTGTAATACCCATTGTCTGAAGCCTGCTTCTGTCAATTCATCAAACTCATTCTCCATCCTGTTTTGCTCCCTTGCTGGTGAGGAGTTGTGATCCCTTGTAGGAGGAAAGGCATTCTGGTCTTTGACAATTTCATCCTTTTTGTGCTGGTTTCTCCCCATCTTCATGGATTTATCTATCTTTGATTTTAAAGTTGGTGAATTTGGATGTCATCTCTGAGTGGACTTCCTTTCTGTTGATGTTGAAGCTATTTCTCTTTGTTTTTTAGTTTTCCTTCTAACAGTCAGGCCTCTCTGCTGTAGGACTGCTGGAGGTCCACTCCAGACCTTCCTTGTCTGGGAATCACCCATGGGGACTGCAGCACAGCAAGTATTGCTGCCTGATCTTTCCTCTGGTAGCTTCATCCAGAAGGGTGCCTGCTAGTTGTCAGCCAGAGCTCTTGTATGTGGAATCTTTTTGGTTATGCAATGGTCACAGAGCCACTTAAAGAGGCAGTTTGTCCCTTGTCTACCTGCAGGGGTGATGCTGGGCTGCCATAGGCTCAGTCCAGCTGCCGTGTAAGCTTACTCTGGCTTTTGTTTACACAGGTAAGATCAGCTATGGCAGACACCCTTCCCCTCACTGAGCTTGATCGTCCCTGGTTGAGCTCAAACTGATGTGCTGACTGCAAAACTCTCAAGTGAAAGGGCTTTGGTTTGCTGGTCTTTGTGGGGTGGGACCTGCCAAGCTGTATCGCCTGTCTCCCTGCTTTCAGATCTCCCTCTTCCTGGGAAGCAGGGAGTTCTGTCCTGCAGGAGCTCTTGGCACTGGTCTAAAACGTCCATCCACATCTGTGCCAACAACCTGTGGTACCAGCTGTAGCTGCCGCTCAGATCTGTGCTAGTAACTCATGGCACTTTCCAGCCCAGTGGGGATCTCCTTGTCTGTAGGTTGCAAAGGCAATGGGAGAAGCACAGTATCTGAATCAGAGTACCAGAAGTGAAGAGTCCCTGATCCTCTGTCCAGTTGTATTTCCTGGGTGGGGCTGTGCCTACCCTGCCTCAGTTTGCCCTCCTTGAGCTACACCCACTGTCCAACTAATCCCATTGAAATAAACCTGGTACTTTGGTTGGAAATGTGGAGATCGCTCACCTTCTGCATTACTCTCGCTGGGAACTGTACTCCAGAGCTGTTCCTATTTGGCCATCTTGGCAGAAATCTCCCCCTTTCTTTTTTTTTTTTTTTTTAAATTGAGACAGAGTCTTGCTCTGTCTTCTAACCTGGAATTCAGTGGAGTGAGCACAGCTCACTGTAACCTCAAACTCCTGGGCTCAGGTGATCCTCCTGCATCAGCCTCCTGAATAGCTAGGGCTACAGCCACGTACCACCATGCTTAGCTAATTTTTAAATCATTTATAGAGATGGGGGTCTCACTATGTTGACCAGGCTGGACTCAAACTCCTGGCATCAAGCAGTCCTCCTGCTTCAGCCTCCCAAAGTGTTGGTATTACAGGCATGAGCCACCACGCCTGACACTCAATGCATCTTCTGTTGCTGACAGATTTCTGACAATGGGTGATCAGTATCACAGCAGAGAAAGAAAATTATAAGAGGAAGAGATTATTCAAAATAAATATATTTTCTTCTAAAAGTGGTGGTGGTAATATGGGTGTGAGAAAGCATAAAAGGACAAATATTTGAATAGATTCATCAAAACTAAAGAAATGTTAAATTTACATTGGGGAAGAATCATAAACACATTCATGAGTTACAGTTTTTCTTATAGTTCTATGTTTAGTGCATATGGACCCCCGTACTCCAATTCACAGTTACTAACATGTGATATGATTGACAGGACATGTGTTCTTTCCTTTCAAATATAGGAGATAATATATGAAAATTAAATAAATGATTTCTTTCAGGACACAAAAGGCAGCCAGCATATTCTGTGTTTGGTGTGGAGATAGGAATTCTACATGAATTATCACAGTTAATCTACACTGGAGCTCCACAATGTAGCTCTGATTACCATCCCCATTCTAGAGTTGAGGAAACCTGGGTTTGGAGAGGTTAAATAACTTTTCCCAGATGATGCAGTCAGTGAATGGTGTAACTAATATTGAAACCCAATTCTGTCTGACTCCAGACCCAGCATTTAGTTGTTCTTTCGAGATGTCAGTTCAAACAAAAACATTGAGTTGATTTTGGAAGTACAGGCAGGGCCCTAAATGACACATTTCCTAATTGATCTTTCCTGTTGAGACATTAACTTGTCAACATAGGGTGTGTTGGTTCCCTGCATGCCTGGATAAAGAATCAAATTGTCCTTCATAATTTGAAGATGATACCATCACATGCGAGCCTGTGGCTGAGAAAAACCAGCATCTGACAAGCAGTTCTTTCCACATCTGTATACATACAGATTGCTCTTTGGTTTGTGGCTCAACCCTCGCTTCTGTATTTTGTTCTGCCAAAGTGTGGTTAGCTGAAGCTTAGTTTGAAGAAGGCTATACTGTCACAGATCCCATATATTCACTGGGGCATCCTCTGTTCTTGTCCTTTGCCATTTCTAGCTTTGTCACCCATTGGGTTGCAGAATCTTCAGCGATCTTTTGGCCTCCAGGATTTATATGGGAAAACTGTTTATTGTGATATGGTCCATTTTTAATATATGCCTGGTGCATTAGACATGAGTTGCATGAATCGCTGTTTCAAGACTAGTGACTGAATGATGCTGGCACTCATGGTTGGTGATTGGGTCTTATCATTTATTGTTCTCAGGTCTGGGTTGAGTTTACATGGGACATGAGATGGTGGCTATGTGTTAGAGTTACAGGGGAGTTTGGTCACTCATCCTTCCTTTTTATAAGCTTAGCTTTGGTCAGATGCTTGACTCCCTTTTCAGGGCCCACCAGTTTATAAGTCTTATCTAATCAACCTATGACAAACTGCATATGTAGAATAACTGGTGGCTGGGTCTAGGGGGTGCAGTCAATGATAAGCAGGTCATAATGTCTTAGCACGCACCACCGCAGAAAGCAGCTGCAGGAAGCTTGTCTCCTGTGCACAGCATCACTCCTCCGCCTCCTTCCCCATCTCACATTTTCCTTCTCCTTACTTCCTCCTCCTCCTGTTTTCATATAACATTTATTGACTGCATACTATAAGTTAGGGTTTTACAACATTAGAACTGTTAATATTTTGGTACAAAATTCTTTGTTGTGAAGGGCTGTCTTGTGCATGATAGGATATCAAGAACATCTTTGACTTTTACCTACTAGATAACAGTAACAGCCTCCCCATCTCCCCAGTCATGATAATAAACAGTGTCTCCAGACATCACCAAAAGTCCCTTGGGGGCAAAATTACTCCCTGGTTGAGAATCACTAGTCTAAGGGAATTATATGATTTAATTTTCATAATAAATCTATGAAATAAGCAGACTCAATTACTATTTTCAATTTTAAAGGTAGAGAAAGGGAGGTGTATAGTATTTAGGAATTTGTCCAGGATCATACAAAGAGTAATTTCTGAAGCAGAGATAATAGTGCAAACCTACCTTCAGAACTGGATATATTACCTATATACCATACTCACTGCCACTATATGGATGTTTGGGTTCTCTGATTTATTTAGAAACTATATCTTCTGATAATCTACTGTTCAAATTGAAATTATTTCATTCCAAGCTTCAGCTTCAATTACTAAATGGATGGCATTTAAAAAAATTATTCTACATCTTTGCAATTACTTTGGTGTAGATTAACTTTGCTCCCTGTCTACATCTAGGGAAAGCAAATTAATCCCTACAGTTTGAGAAATATTGTCACCTATTCTATGATACTATACCTGGCCACCACTCATATACCTACTCATTCCCATTTCAACAGGTTGCCACAGTATTTTGTACTTAGAAGTAGAACATGGATATAACAGTAAGTGAGCTTGAAAAACACATACTATATCAGGTTAGAGATTTTGAAAATTACTTTACAGAGACAAAATGGGTCTCTGGTTTAAAAGATGCATGGACAGCCTCTTCATCCTACTTAGATCTTGACCTCTGTACCTGGTCACACATCTGTATGGACAAACTATAGTGTCTGGATAGTAACAGTAACATGAACATCCTCATTCTCTCACTTGCACTGAGCTGTGGTACTCTGTGCCTGGCCACACTGCCTTGGGAAGTTCTTCCTCTTCCTGCTTGGGCTTTTGTGTTTCATGGCCCATCCTCTATTCCCCTTATTCACCTTCTACAGGCCACTCGATGATTGGACTCCTTATGCCAGACTATTCTATTGCATGAATATCCTTCTCACCACATTTGGGCTCTGATACCCCATGTTGAATTTCTCTCCCACAGTGATCCCCTCTTTACCCTGTTGGACTGTGATTCTTATCTTGGGATACCCTTCTCTATGGATGCCCTCCTCACTCCACTCTGCCACTCCTCAATAAAGCTCTGACTCTTCACGCTGTATATAAGAGACAATAGTTCAGGGGAGAGTTTGGGACTGGAGACTGTGAAAGTATAGATGGAATTTATAGACTTGAGCTCACCTAGGAGAGAGCAGAAGAGGTCTTAGTACCTCTGTGTTTATAGTTTTAGAAGATAAGGAAAAACCGGCAAAGGAGACTGAGTAAGCAGTCCCTGAGGTAGAAAAAGAACAGAGAGTGGTGCCTCATAAGCCAAGGGAGGGAAGCATATTAAGAAGAAAATGTTATTTACTCAGTAGAGAGAAAAATCTGTGATGGTCAGAAGAGAGTAGGAGCAATGGCGGAAGCAATGCCCTTGACTATATGAGAGTAGATGGGAACCATCTACAAGTGGAGGAGTTGGCCTCCAATAGGAACTTTGGTGGTTCACTTTTTTTAACTGGAAGGATGGCAGGGTATATAGAGTGGCAGCTGTGGTGGGGAAAACCAAATGTGGAAGCTACACTTCTGAAGGGTTCTATTTTTTGGTGAAATTGGAACTAATGCCAGAGCTGAGAGCAAGGAGTCAGGAGAGGTATTTGTAGTTTAAAGTGAGATGTGTGAAATAGATTTTTAGGAGAGTAGGACAGTAGGGAAGTGAGAATTTCCAGGCAGTAGCAAGAATCTTTTTTTATTTTATTTTTTTTTCTAGCTTGCTGAAAGTAAGTGTAAGGTGAGATCTGTTGCATGGTGGTTTGCTTTTCTCCAGCAACTTTGAGTTGCTCATGCTATGCACATGGTAGACAGATAGTTGCATTTGAGTAGAATAGGAGTTTCACCCAAAATTTATGAAAGGAGCAAGGATATTGAGAGCGTGTGCAAAAGAGTGAATTTAATGATGGGTCCTGGAATTAAAGTTGGACAATGAAGGAAAAGAAGACAGGAGTAGGGCGAGAGACAGTATAAAAGTGGTGGAGTCAGTGGGTTGGAGGTCCTGTATTGGTCAAAAAATTGTTGATAGGGTACTGGATGGGGTGCATTAGAATCATAAGAGATGTTGATTGGAGAAGGGAATGCTAGGAAATTACGGTAATGAAAGTGTTGGAATGATTAGTTGTGCTATTCCTCTTGCTTGGAAAACCTCCTTATTACTTTTCATTTCACAGTACTTACTTGTCCTTTTGGATTTAGCCTCTCCTGTCCTCTCCTGCTTTGGTTTACATGCTCTTTTTATATGCTCCTAGTACTCTTGGTGTGTATGTTTATCATAACAACTTTCACAGTTTCTCTTGATTTAGTTTACTTATTTGTTTTCCTAGCTTTTTTTTTTTTTTTTGAAAGACAGGCTTTTGTCTAATTTATCTTTAGGTTCCCAATGATCAGCATAGTGCCTGAAATGTATTAGGTGTTTAATAAATTTTTGGTGAAAAAAATGAATGAATGACAAGAGCCTAATTGAATTCATAACAACCTAAATCTGCAGAGTTGGCGACTACGGAATATGAGACTCATTTTGTTTATCTTCCTTCTTTGTGTATCTCCTTAGTTCAGACATATTTGTAACTTACATCTTAGGCGCCTGTCCTTAGGATAATCAGGACTTGCCTTTTCTTTTTTATCCAGGACTTGCCTTTGCTTGATGAAGAGGCTAGTCTATTTCCCAGTCATATGACCCTTAAGTAAGATGTCAGAGCTTATCAAAGATCTGGGCTTCTTGATTTCAAGTCCCATGTCTTGAGTTTATGCAGAGCCTTTAAACAAAATTGTCATTTTAAATTTTACTAAATTTCACAACTCTGTGAAGTATGAAGAGATAGAAATGGACATTCCCATCTTACTCTTGAAGAGATAATTGCACAACATAGTTGAGCTACCAACTCAAGGACATACAATAAGAGTTTATGTTATGTTATAACTAATCTCTTCTTTGGCTGTTAATACTGTGTCTTACACATAGGAGTTACTCCATAAATGTTTGTTTTAGATAATAATATTTAATGATGATGAAAAGCCAAATAAAAGGATTTTTAGTTCTAAGATTTTTATTGATGATTAATATTTGTACATATTTATGGGGATATAAGTGATATTTTGTTATATGTATGGAATACACATGCATGGAATATGTAACAATCAAATCAGTGTATTTAGAGTATTCAGTACCTCAAGTATTTATCATTTCTATGTGTAGGGAGTATATCAAGTCCTCTCTTCTAGCTATTTTTAACTTTTTAAAAATTTTAATTTATATGAGTACATAAGTAAGCACATATACACATACATACATACATATATATATATAGAGAGAGAGTGCAAAAATTGGGCTTATATATACTGTAAATAGCAGAATAAAAATATAAAGCCAACACACCACCACCTAACTAATTTGGTCTAAGTGGGAAATTTACTTAGATTAATACATTGGATAAATAAAAAACATACCCAAAATATTTTGAAAAAATATAATACTGGTCTGTGACTTTGGAGTACCTAAAAATATTAGGCTACTAAGTGAGGCTGTTAAAATACTGCTCATGAATGATTCTCAGGGGGTTTGCATTAAATTAATGGATCAGAGTATTTAACACAATTGCTATGTTAATTTGTGAATAAATGAGTGGTTATACATTCTTTAGAAAACAAAGCAAGAGCTAATGACTTTGAAGAATTGATATTCTTCAAATATATTCTTCTTTGTATGAAATCAATTGACTTATTCATTCATCAAAGATTGTCCATGTGTGGCAGGATGTAGGTAAGGTACTGGGGATGCACAGATGAATGAGATATAACCGTTACTAACATGGAGCTTGTGTTTTTATTATTTGATGGATAATATGCTTAAGAGCTTATACAGCAATTATAATGCAGAATTTTTAATATAAATCAATGATAGAGACTAATGGTTAGGAGGAAGAGTTCGGGAATCTGACCAACTGACCTGTTGAACCAATTTGTCTACGTACTAGCTATGTGAACTCCAGGAAGAATTGAGTTTTTTAAGCCTCAGTTTCCATGTTATACAATGCAAATAATATCTTCTTTTTAGGGTTATCAGGATAATACTAGTTAATGAATTTATTAATACATGTTGAGTGCTCAATATAGATTAGCTATTTTTATTATTAATACAAACTTCTACAAAGTGATTTGAGAATACCAAAGAAGCAACTAACTGAAGATCTATCTATACTATTAGCTAGTTCCTTAAATGGTAAGTTTGCAATACAATAGGTAAAAGCCTACCCAAATTATTATACATCATAAATGACTATATTAATAAATTTATACTACATAAAAATGGCAGTGTAGAATTGGGATATGCAGTGGCTAAAGAGAATGAAGTATGTACATGGCTCAAAGGAAAAAATAAATGTACTTCAGAGTTGAGATAATGGATTAGCACACAAGATGGGCATAGGCCAAGGGAATTGCACACCAGGCTGGGCAAGAATTGATGGGAAGCATTCAAAGTGATGTGGCAAAGGGACTGATGGAAATTTCATGAAATTGTGGTAGGAAATAGAGAAGTGCAATTTACACTGACCAACTGATTATTCTCTTCACTCAAGGCATTTTTGGTAGTTTTGCCTTTTGTAGAGTTAGATATCCATTTCTACCACATTGAGGAGACATCTATTCAGCATTGATAAATGATTTATAAAGTGCTCATGTTTGGTTATGCATCTTAAATTGTCTTAAAATGGTTTGTTGCATTCCTTTTTAGTTTTCTAGCAAAGTAGTTTTGGAGCTTCTTATCTTAATTGGATAGAACATTTCATCAATCTAATTCATATAACAGTTACTATTTTTTAGTACTTATGTGTTTTACTAAGCAGTTGAATACATGTGTAAAATTTTCTTTAATTTTTACAAAAGCCTTGCTAAATAGGCATCTTCATATCCATTTGACAAATGAGGGAAGTGAAACGTGGGGAAGTTTAACAGCCTGCCCATGGGATATACTTGTGGGCAAGAAATAAAAGTAGGACCCACCACAGACTTTACATCTTTAAGAAGTGGCTCTGGAAAAAAAAAAGAAAAGAAAAAAAAGAAAGAAAAAAAAGTAGAATCTAAATGCAGGTTTATTTGACTCCCAGATATGTGTGCTTTCTATGATTCTGCAGTATTTTTTCAGAAGTTGATTTTTTATTATTTATAATGGCATAGTTCATACCTGTGTTCTTATAGCTGATCTTTGTTCACAATATTGTTTATTCTATTCTTTTTTCAATAGCACCAACTTTTTTTTTCCCCTTTATTTATTTTATTGCATTTTAGGTTTTGGGGTACATGTGAAGAACATGCAAAATTGTTGCATAGGAACACATGTGGCAGTGTGATTTGCTGCCTTCCTCCCCATCACCTACATCTGGCATTTCTCCCCCTGCTATCCCTCCCCAGCTTCTCACCCCCCACCGTCCCTCCCCTATTTCCCCCCAACTGACCCCAGTGTGTAGTGCTCCCCTCCCTGTGTCCATGTGCTCTCATCGTTCAACACCCGCCTATGAGTGAGAACATGCCGTGTTTGATCTTCTGCTCTTCTGTCAGTTTGCTGAGAATGATGGTTTCCAGGTTCATCCATGTCCCCACAAAGGACCCAAACTCATCGTTTTTGATGGCTGCATAATATTCCATGGTGTATATGTGCCACATTTTCCCTATCCAGTCTATCGTCGATGGGCATTTGGGTTGGTTCCAGGTCCTTGCTATTGTAAACAGTGCTGCAATGAACATTCGTGTACATGTGTCCTTATAGTAGAACGATTTGTAATCCTTTGGATATATACCCAGTAATGGGATTGCTGGGTCAAATGGAATTTCTATTTCTATGTCCTTGAGGAATCGCCACACTGTCTTCCACAATGGTTGAACTAATTTACACTCCCACCAACAGTGTAAAAGTGTTCCTATTTCTCCACATCCTCTCCAGCATTTGCTGTCTCCAGATTTTTTAATGTTCGCCATTCTTACTGGCGTGAGATGGTATCTCAAAGTAGTTTTGATTTGCATTTCTCTTATGACCAGTGATGATGAGCATTTTTTCATATGTTTGTTGGCCTCACGTATGTCTTCTTTTGTAAAGTGTGTGTTCATATACTTTGCCCACTTTTGAATGGGCTTGTTAGTTTTTTTCTTGTAAATCTGCTTTAGTTCTTTGTAAATTTTGGATATCAGTCCTTTGTCAGATGGGTAAACTGCAAAAATTTTTTCCCAATCTGTTGGTTGCCGATTCACTCTAATGATTGTTTCTTTTGCTGTGCAGAAGCTGTGGAGTTTGATTAGGTCCCATTTGTCTATTTTGGCTTTTGTTGTCAATGCTTTTGGTGTTTTGGTCATGAAGTCCTTGCCTACACCTATGTCCTGAATGGTTTTGCCTAGATTTTCTTCTAGGGTTTTTATGGTGTTAGGTCTTATGTTTAAGTCTTTAATCCATCTGGAGTTAATTTTAGTGTAAGGTGTCAGGAAGGGGTCCAGTTTCTGCTTTCTGCACATGGCTAGCCAGCTTTCCCAACACCATTTATTGAACAGGGAATCCTTTCCCCACCAACTTTTTTTTAAAATGAGATTTAAGTTGTCTGGGGATCATTTGATAGTGTTGCACACCAGCCCAGTAGCCCTGAAACATCAGAGGACTGCAAAGTCTTCATATGCCCTTTCTGTTTATTGGTCCATAGGAAAAGCAGTGGTGTCAGAAAGGGGCTGTAAATCCAGTTTATGAATCTTGGAAATGTCTCATTTTAAAATCAGCTTTGACATTTAAAGATTGTCATTGTATTGGAACATCTACATTAAGGGTCCTGACAAACAGTTCTCATCTGACAAAAGTAAGCCCAATATTACCTTAAACCAGGCTAGCTCTCACATTGAAAGTTTTATGATGTCACTAGCCTGTGAAACCAACTGATGCACATAGGCTATAATTTTTAGAGTCTTATTCAATCACTTATTTCCTTGGCCTGGAGGCAGTATAGAATTGGGATTTGCAATGAGTAAGGAGAATGGAAAATGAACAGAGTATCATGTAAATATGTCAAACACATGGAATATGAATATGTGCTTCTTAGACATAATAGGGAAGACTGGTTATCACAAGTTCTGGGTAGCATTCCTGACAACTGACAATGTCGTATCTGAACTCAACCAAGAGTTTAAAAAAGCTTTTTATGATGGAATTTTTCAAACATCCGTGAAAATATAGTTAGTATACTTAATTCCAATATATCCATTACTCAGTTTCAACAATTTTCAACAACTGTCAATTTTATTTAACCTCTTCCTCAATCCCTTGACTTGCTTCTCTTTCCTTCAACAATTTTATCTATAAATTAGCCACTTATAGATAAAACAATATTATTATATCTATAAATACTTCAGTACGTATTGCAAAAAATAAAGGCTTAAAAATGTAACCACAATACTATTGTTATACCTAACAAAAATAACACCAATTCCTTAATATTACTTAGAATGTTAGGCTGTTTAAAATTTCCCAATTTTCTCAGAAATGTCTTTTCCAGTTGGTTTATTACTGTTTAAAAATTTCCCAATTTTCTTAGAAAGTTCTTTTCCAGTTGATTTATTAGAAGTAGAATTTAAGTAAAGATCACATTTATATTTAGTTGATATGTCTGTTAGGTTTTCTTCAGTTTGTAACCAGTTCTCTTCCCCTCATCTCCCTTTTCTTTAATGACATTACTTTGTTGAAGAAATCAGGTTGCTGGTGCCATCATTCAACATTCCTCATTCTGGATCTGGATGATGGCTTCTTCAGGTGTCATCTAGTTTGTTCCTTTATCCCTCATACTTCCTGTAAATTTGTTGTACTAGAGATCTAGATTCTTAATGATATTCAAGTTCTAGAATATAAGAACTATAGACTATTATATTCAAATTCTAGAATATAAGATCTAGAGACTTAATTACATTCAAGTCCAGTTTTTTGGAAACTAGTTCATAGGAAGCTCTGTGTACTTACTCATTACATTACGAGGTGTGTGATGTCAACTTGTCTTCCTCTTAATGATGGTAATGTTTATTAGTTGGTTCAAGTGTTTTCTGTTTGATCCCCATTTTAAAGATTCCTTTAAAGATTCCACTGGGTGAAGTGGCTCATGTCTGTAATCCCAGCAGTTTTGTAGGCTGAGGCTGGTGGATCATTTGAAGTCAGATGTTCAAGACCAGCCTGACCAACATGGTGAAACCCCGTTTCTATTAAATAGAAAAAAAATTAGCTGGGCATGGTGGTGCATACCTGTAATCCCAGCTACTTGGTAGGCTGAAAGAGGAGAATTGCTTGAACTCAGGAGGCAGAGGTTGCAGTGAGCCGAGCTTTCACCACTGCATAGAGCAAAAGTTTGCCTGAAAAACAAACAAACAAACAAACAAAAACAAAAAGATTCCTGACAACCTTTCATCTGATGGCTTTAGCAGCCTTTAATGATGATCGCGTAGTTCTATTATTCCTACATTAGAGTAGAAATTCTTTTCCTTATCAATAGTTTGGTTACTCTGAAGTCGAGTTTGCAGAAAAAAACAGGATAAATAATTATTTCCCTTTACTGTTAGTTTATTATTTTAGAATAATGAATTGAAGACCTAGAAATTAAACGATGACCAAGCAGGTAATTTTTAGTTTTTTTCAATACTTGTAAACTTAAAGATTTTTATATATTTGATATGCATGTGTGTTTTATGCTCACAATTTCTTTGGTCTGTGAGTTCTCTTCAGTCAGTGAGCTAATTTGAGTTGGTTTCTATGGTCTTCTAGTATGACCCTGGTAGTTTCTGATATCTTTCTTAATTTCTGGCACGACAGGTTCTCAGGCTCATATTGTACATTACTTGCCCAACTCAAAAGTGGTATTTAGAGATCTGCATGTTTGGTGTGCTCATTGCCACTGAGTTGTTATTGCTCCCAAGTTCTTTCAGTGGTCAGAGCTACTTAGTAAACATTTATTTTTTAGAAAGAGAAAAGTAGTTATTTTATTGTGATATTTGATATTCAAATGTAAGATTATAAGACTTTCATTTAATCATTTTGATTTTACAGATACATCTCTTTTCTTTTACACTGAATTGTGATTCCTAATGACATGAATATATTATTTATTTTATCCAAATATACATAGTTTTAAGGTTTTAAAAAATATATAGTAGTTTCAAAATAATAATTATGTTACTACTACTAATGGTATGACATTTAATGCAGTTTAAGATTTTTGAGGAGTTGTGTCCTGATTATTCCACTATTGATGTACAATACAAATATGACATTTAAGCTATATCACCAACTTTATATACAATTATGTTTATTTATTTTTTAAAAACAGCATGAATTTACATTGTAGTTTTCATTTTTAGAATATATACTGATAGGGATGTACAAATGATTGTCTTTTAAAGTCACATGAAAAAAATAATTATCTGTAGATAATCTACCAACTTGTTAGTTCACTTATTCGCTTTAGAGTTATAGTGTACTTATTTTAATTTTAATTTAATTTTGTTTTTAAAAATTATTTGTAAAAACTGATAAGTAAAAATTATACATATGGTATATAACATGTTTATATATATGTATATATGGATTGTGGAATGACTAAGCTATTTTACATAAGCATTCACATGCTTATTTTTGTGGTGAGAACACTTAAATCTACTCACTTAGCAGTTTTCAAATATATAGTATACTGTTATTAACTATAGTCACCATGATATACAGTAGATCTCTTGAACTTATTTCTCCTGTCTAACCAACATTTTGTTTCCTTTGACCAACATCTCCCCAATCTCTCCGCTCCTCAGCCTCACTATCTGTTTTTTGTCTGTTGTTTGTTTCAACTTCTATTTTAAGTTCAGGGCTACATGTGCAGGATGTGCAGGTTTGTTATGTAGGCAAACGTGCCATGGTGGTTTGCTGCATAGATCATCTCATCATCTAGGTATTAAGCCCAGCATCCAGTAGATATTTTTCCTGATGCTCTCCCTCCGTGCCACAGTACCCCTGACAGGCCCCAGTGTGTTTTTCCTTCCTCTCAATGTGTCCATGTGTTCTCATAATTCAGTTTCCACTTATAAATTAGAATATGAAGTGTTTAGTTTCCTGTTCCTGCGAAGGATAATAGCTTCCAGCTTGATCCATGTCCCTACAAAGGACATGATCTCATTCCTTTTTATGGCTGCATAGTATTCCATGGTGTATATGTACCACATTTTCTTTATCCAGTCTACCATTGATGGATACCAAGGTTCATTCTACATCTTTGCTATTGTGAAGAGTGCTGCAATGAACATATGCATACATGTATCTTTATAATAGAATGATTTATATTTCTTTGGTATAGAAATCATTATATATTTGGTATATAAATCATTATATACCCCAGTAATGGGATTTCTGGGTCAAATAGTATTTCTGCTTCTATGTCTTTGAGGAATCACCACACTGTCTTCCACATAGTTGAATTAACTTATACTCCCCCAACAGTGTAAAAATGTTCCTATATCCTCATAACCTTGACAGCATCTGTTGTTTTTTTGACCTTTTTCTTCCTTTTCTTCTCTTTTTATTATTATACTTTAAGTTTTGGTGTACATGTGTAGAACATGCAGGATTGTTACAAGGTATACATATGCCATGGTGGTTTGCTGCATCCATCCCCTTCATCTACATTAGGTATTTCTCTTAATGTTATCCCTCCTCAATCCCCCACTCCCTGCTATCCCTTCCCTAGCCTCCCATTCCCCAACAGGCCCAGGCCTATGATCTTCCCCTCTGTGTGTCCATGTGTTCTCATTGTTCAACTCCCACTTATGAGTCAGAACATTTGAAGTTTGGTTTTGTGTTCCTGTGTCAGTTTGCTGAGAATTATGGTTTCCAGATTCATCCATGTCCTTACAAAGGACATGAACTCATCCATTTTTATGGCTGCATAGTATTTCATGGTGTATATGTGTCACATTTTCTTTTTTTTTTCCCCCATTTATTTATTTTATTGCATTTTAGGTTTTGGGGTACATGTGAAGAACATGCAAAATTGTTGCACAGGTACACATGTGGCAGTGTGATTTGCTGCCTTCCTCCCCATCACCTACATCTGGCATTTCTCCCCTTGCTATCTCTCCCCAGCTCCCCACTCCCCACTGACCCTCCCCTATTTCCCCCCAACTGACCCCAGTGTGTAGTGCTCCCCTCCCTGTGTCCATGTGTTCTCATTGTTCAACACCCGCCTATGAGTGAGAACATGCCGTGTTTGATCTTCTGCTCTTCTGTCAGTTTGCTGAGAATGATGGTTTCCAGGTTCATCCATGTCCCTACAAAGGACCCAAACTCATCGTTTTTGATGGCTGCATAATATTCCATGGTGTATATGTGCCACATTTTCCCTATCCAGTCTATCGTCAAAGGGCATTTGGGCTGGTTCCAGGTCTTTGCTATTGTAAACAGTGCTGCAATGAACATTCGTGTGCACATGTCCTTATAGTAGAACGATTTGTAATCCTTTGGATATATAACCAGTAATGGGATTGCTGGGTCAAATGGAATTTCTATGTCTAGGTCCTTGAGGAATCGCCACACTGTCTTCCACAATGGTTGAACTAATTTACACTCCCACCAACAGTGTAAAAGTGTTCCTATTTCTCCACATCCTCTCCAGCATCTGTTGTCTCCAGGTTTTTTAATGATTGCCATTCTAACTGGCGTGAGATGGTATCTCAATGTGGTTTTGATTTGCATTTCTCTGATGACCAGTGATGATGAACATTTTTTCATATGTTTGTTGGCCTCATGTATATTTTCTTTTGTAAAGTGTCTGTTCATATCCTTGCCCACTTTTGAATGGGCTTGTTAGTTTTTTCTTGTAAATCTGTTTTAGTTCTTTGTAAATTCTGGATATCAGCCCTTTTTTCATATGTTTGTTGCCTTCATAAATAACTTCTTTTGAAAAGTGTCTGTTTATATCCTTCATCCACTTTTTGATGTGGTTGGTTTTTTTGTTTGTTTGTTTAAACACAAGAACTAACACCATAAAAACCCTAGAAGAAAACCTAGGCAATACCATTCAGGACATAGGCATAGGCAAGACTTCATGACAAAGACACCAAAAGCAATAGCAACAAGAACCACAATAGAGAAATGAAGTAAACTGAAGAGCTTCTGCACAGCAAAAGAAACTATCATTAGAGTTAGCCAGCAACCAGCAAAATGGGAAAAAAATTTTGCAATCTACCCATCTGCCAAAGGGCTAATATCCAGAATCTACAAATAACTTTTTCTTTTCTTAACAATTTGATGTTATGTTTCTTGACTTTTTAATAGTTGCCATTCTGACTGTCATGAGATGGTATCTCATTGTGGTCTTGATTTACATTACTCTAATGATCAATGGCATTGAGTTTTTTATTCCATATGTTTGTTGGCCACGTGTGTGTATTCTTTTGAAAAGTGTCTGTTCGGCCGGGCGCGGTGGCTCACGCCTGTAATCCCAGCACTTTGGGAGGCTGAGGCGGGTGGATCACGAGGTCAAGAGATCAAGACCATCCTGGTCAACATGGTGAAACCCCGTCTCTACTAAAACTACAAAAAATTAGCTGGGCATGGTGGCGCGTGCCTGTAATCCCAGCTACTCAGGAGGCTGAGGCAGGAGAATTGCCTGAACCCAGGAGGCGGATGTTGCAGTGAGCCATGATCACGCCATTGCACTCCAGCCTGGGTAACAAGAGTGAAACTCTGCCTCAAAAAAAAAAAAAAAAAAAAAAAAAAAAGAAAAGTGTCTGTTTATGTCCTTTGCCCAGTTTTTAATGGAGTCATTTGTTTTTCTTATCAGGCCTTTGTCAGATGGGTAGATTACAAAAATTTTCTCCCATTCTGTAGGTTGTCTGTTTGCTCTGATTGTATTAATCTGTTCTTATGCTGCTAACAAAGACATATCTGAGACTGGGTATATAAAGGAAAAGAAGTTCAATGGACTCACCCTTCCACTTGGCTGGTGAGGCCTCACAATCACAAAGGAGGAGTGAAGACATATCTTGCAGGCAAGAGAGAATGTGCAGGGACATTCCCTTTATAAAACCATGAGATCTCGTGAGACTTATTTACTATCATGAGAACAGCATGTGAAAAACCCACCCTCATGATTTAATTACCTCCCACTGGGCCCCTCCCACAACATGTGGGGATTATGGGAACTACAATTCAAGATGAGAGTTGGGTAAGGACAGAGCCAAACCATATTATTCCTTCCCTGGCCCCTCCCAAATTTCATGTCCTCACATTTTGAAACCAATCCGCCTGTGAGCCTGTAAAATCAAAAGCAAGTTAGTTACTTCCTAGATACAACAGGAGTGCAAGCATTTGATAAATACAGCCATTCCAAGTGGGAGAAATTGGCCAAAACAAAGGAGCTATAAGTCCCATGCAATTCCCAAATCCAATAGGACAGTCATTAAACCTTAAAGTTCCAAAATGATCTCCTTTGACCCCATGTCTTATATCCAGGTCATGCTGATGCAAGGGGTGGGCTCCCACAGCCTTGGGCAGCTATGCCCCTGTGGCTTTGCAAGTTAGAAACCCACTCCTAGCTTTCATGGGCTAGCATTGAGAGTCTGTGGCTTTTCAAGGTGCACGGTGCAAGCTGTTGGTTGATCTACCACTCTGGGGTCTGGAGGATGCTGGCCCTTTCTTCACATAGCTCCATTAAGTGGTGCCCCAGTAGGGACTCTGTGTGGGAGCTCCGACCCCACATCTCCCTTCCACACTGCCTAGCAGAGGTTATCCGTGAGGGCCCTGCCCCTGAAGCAAACTTCTGCCAGAATAACCAGGTGTTTCCATACATCTTCTGAAATTTAGGTGACGGTTCCTAAACCTCAATTCTTGACTTCTGTGTACCTGCAGGTTCAACACCATGTGGAAGCTGCCAAGGCTTGGGGCTTGCACCCACCAAAGCCATTGCCTGAGCTGTACCTTGGCCCCTTTTAGCCATGGCTGGAATGGCTGAGACACAGAGCACCAAGTCCTTAGCTGCACATAGCAGGGGGGCCCTGGTCCCAGCCTGTAAAATTATTTTTCCCTCCTAGGTCTCCGGCCTGTGAGGGGATGGTCTGTCTGGAAGGTCTTTGATATACCCTGGAGACATTTTCCCCATTGTCTTGGTGATTAACATCTGGTTCCTTGTTACTTATGCAAATTTCTGCAGCAGATTTGAATTTCTCCCCAGAAAATGGGTTTTTGTTTTTGATTGCATTGTCAGGCTGCAAATTTTCCAAACTTTTATACTTTGCTTCCTCTCAAATGATTTGCTGCTTAGAAATTTCTTCTGCCAGATAACCTAAATCATCTGTCTCAAGTTCAAAGTTCCACAGCTCTCTAGCACAGGGGCAAAATTTTGCCAGTCTCTTTGCTAAAGCATAACAAGAGCTACCTTTGCTCCAGTTACCAATAAGTTCCTCATCTCCATCTGAGACCACTACCTCAGTCTGGACTTTATTGTTCATATCACTATGAGTATTTGGTCAAAGCCATTCAACAAGTCTCTGGGAAGTTCCAAAGTTTCCCACATTTTTGTGTCTTCTTCTGAGCCCTCCTCACTGTTCTAACCTCTTCCTGTTACCCAGTTCCAAAGTTGCTGTCATATTTTCAGATATTCTTATAGCAGCACCCCATTCTACCAGAACCAGTTCACTGTATTAGTCCATTCTCATGATGCTAATAAAGACAAACTTGAGACTGGGTAATTTATAAAGAAAGACAGGTTTAATGGGCTTGCTGTTACACATGGGTGGGGAGGCCTTGCAATCATGACAGAAGGTGAAGGAGGGGCAAAGGCACATCTTACATTGTGGCAGACAAGAGAGCATGGGCCGGGAAACTGCCTTTCATAAAACCATCAGATCCTGTGAAACTTACTTACTAGCATAAGAACTACATGGGAAAAACCTGCCCCATAATTCAATTACCTCCCACCGGGTCTCTCCCAAGACATGTGGGCATTATGGGAACTACAATTTAGGATGAAGTTTGGCTGGGGAGACAGCCAAATCATATAACTGATGATAGTCTCTTTTGCTGTGCAGAAATCTTTTAGTTTAATTAGATCCCATTTGTCAATTTTTGCTTTTGTTGCAGTTCCTCTTGGCATTTTCATCATGAAATCTTTGCCTTTGCCTTTGTCCTGAATGGAATCCTCTATATTTTTTCCCAGAGTTTATAGTTTTGGGTTTCACATTTAAGTCTTTAATCTATCTTGAGTTAATTTTTGAATATGGTATAAGGAAGGGGTCTAGTTTCAATTTCCTAGATATGGCTAGTCAGTACCCTCAGTATCATTTATTAAATGGGGAGTCCTTTTGCCATTACTGTTTTTGTCAAGTTTGTTGAAGATCAGATGGTTGTAGGTGTGCAGCCTTATTTTTGAGTTCTCTATTCTGTTCCCTTGGTCTATGTGTCTGTTCTTATACTATGTGTCTGTTGCTTTGGTTGCCGTAGCCCTGTAGTGTAGGTTCAAGGCTGGTAGTGTGATGCCTCTAGCCTTGTTTTTTTTTGTTGTTTACTTAAAAAAAATTATACTTTAAGTTCTGGGGTACATGTGCAGAATGTGTAGGTTTGTTACAAAGATATACATGTGCCATGATGGTTTGATGCACCCATCAACCCATCATCTGCATTAGGTATTTCTCCCAATGCTATCCCTTCCACCACCCCCAAACCCCAACAGGCCCAGGTGTGTGATATTCCTCTCTCTGTGTCCATGTGTTCTGATTGTTGAACTCCCATCTATGAGTGAGAACATGCAGTTTTTGGTTTTCTATTCTTGTGTTAGTGTGCTAAGATTGATGGTTCCCAGCTTCATCCATGTCCCTGCAAAGGATGTGAACTCATCCTTTTATATGGCTGCATAGTATTCCATGGTGTATATGTGCCACATTTTCTTTATTCAGTCTATCATTGATGGGCATTTGGGTTGGTTCCAAGTCTTTGCTATTGTGAACAGTGCCGCAATAAACATATGTGTGCATATATCTTTATAGTAGAGTGATTTATAATTCTTTGGGTATATACTCGGTAACGGAATTGCTGGGTCAAATGGTGTTTCTAGTTCTAGACCCTTGAGGAATCGCCACACTGTCTTCCACAATGGTTGAATTAATTTACACTCCCACCAACAGTGTAAAAGCATTCCTATTCTCCACATCCTCTCCAGCATTTGTTGTTTCCTGACTTTTTAATGAATGCTGTTCTAATTGGCATGAAATTGTACCTAATTGTGGTTTCGATCTGCATTTCTCTAATGACCAGTGATGATGAGCATTTTTTCATGTGACTATTGGCTGCATAAATGTCTTGTTTTGAGAAGTGTCTGTTCATAACATTTGCCCACTTTTTGATGGGGTTGTTTTTTTCTTGTAAATTTGTTGAAGCTCTTTGTAGATTCTGGATATTAGCCCTTTGTCAGATGGATAGATTGCAAAAATTTTCTCTCATTCTATAGGTTGCCTATTCACTCTGATGATAGTTTCTTTTGCTGTGCAGAAGCTCTTTAGTTTAATTAGACCCCATTTGTCAATTTTGGCTTTTGTTGCCATTCTTTTTGGTGTTTTAGTCATGAAGTCTTTGCTCATGCCTATGTCCTGAATGGTACTGCCAAGGTTTTATTCTAGGGTTTTAAAGGTTTTAGGTCTTATATTAAGTCTTTACTCTACCTTGAGTTAATTTTTGTATAAGGTGTAAAGAAGTGATCCAGTTTCCGCTTTCTGCACATGACTAGCCAGTTTTCCCAACACCATTTATTAAATAGGAAATTCTTTCCCCATTGCTTGTTTTTGTCAGGGTTGTCAAAGACCAGATGGTTGAAGATGCATGGTGTTATTTCTGAGGGCTCTGTTCTGTTCCATTGGTCTATATATCTGTTTTGGTACCAGTACCATGCTGTTTTGGTTACTGCAGCCTTGTAGAATAGTTTCAAGTCAGGTAGTGTGATGCCTCCAGCTTTGTTCTTTTTGCTTAAGATTGTCTGGACTCTGTGGGCTCTTTTTTGGTTTCATGTGAAATTTAAAGTGTTTTTTCCAATTCTGTGAAGAAAGTCAATGGTAATTTAATGGGAGTAGCATTGAATCTATACATTACTTTGGGCAGTATGGCCATTTTCACGATATTGATTCTTCCTAACCATGAGCATGGAATGTTTTTCTATCTGTTTTTGTCCTGTCTTATTTCCTTGAGCAGTGGTTTGTAGTTCTCCTTGAAGAGGTCCTTCACTTCCCTTGTTAGTTGTGTTCCTAAGTATTTTATTCTCTTTATAGCAATTGTGAATGGGAGTTCACTCATGATTTGGCTCTCTGTTTGTCTGTTAATGGTATACAGGAATGCTTGTAATTTTTTCACACTGATTTTGTAATCCTGAGACTTTGATGAAGTTGTTTATCACGTTAAGGAGATTTTAGGCTGAGATGATGGGGTTTTCTCAATATACAATTATATCATCTGCAAACAGACAATTTGACTTCCTCTTTTTCTAGCTGAATACCCTTTATTTCTCTCTCTTGCCTGATTGCCCTGGCCAGAACTTCCAGTACTATATTAAATAGGAGTGGTGAGAGACGCATTGTCTTGTGCTGGTTTTTAAAGGGAATGCTTCCAGTTTTTGACCATTCAGTATGATATTGGCTGTGGGTTTGTCATGAATAGGCCTTCTTATTTTGAGATACATTCCATCAATACCTAGTTTATTGATAGTTTTTATCATGAAGGGCTGTTGAATTTTGTTGAAGGCCTTTTAGCATCTATTGAGATAATCATGTGGTTTTTGTCATTGGTTCTGTTTATGTGATGGATTATGTTTATTGATTTGCATCTGTTGAACCAGCCTTACATCCCAGGGATAAAGCCAACTTGATTGTGGTGGACAATCTTTTTGATGAGCTGCTGTATTTGGTTTTCCAGTATTTTATTGAGGATTTTCACATAGATGTTCATCAGGGATATTGGCCTAAAATTTTCTTTTTTAGTTGCATCTCTGCCAGGTTTTGGTATCAGGATAATGCTGGCATCATAAAATGAGTTAGGGTGGATTCCCTCTTTTTCTATTGTATGGAATAGTTTCAGATGGAATAGTAACAGCTCCTCATTGTACTTCTGGTGGAATTCAGCTGTGAATCCATCTGGTCCTGGACTTCTTTTGGGTTAGTAGGCTAAGAATTGCTGCCTCAATTTCAGAACTTTTTATTGGTCTATTCAAGTATTCAACTTCCTCGTGGTGTAGTCTTACAAAGGTGTATGTCTCCAGGAATTTATCTGTTTCTTCTAGATTTTCTAATTTATTTGCATAGAGGTGTTTATTGTATTCTCTGATGGTAGTTTGTATTTCTGTGGGATCGGTGGTGATATCCCCTTTACAATTTTTTATTGCATGTATTTGATTTTTCTCTCTTTTCCTCTCTATTAATCTGGCTAGCTGTCTATCTATTTTGTCGAACTTTCCAAAAAAACAGCTCCTGGATTCATTGATTTTTTTGAAGGTTTTTTTTGTGTGTGTCTTCATTTCCTTCAGTTTTGCTCTGATCTTTGTTATTTCTTGTCTTCTGCTAGCTTTTGATTTGTTTGCTCTTGCTTATCTAGTTCTTTTAATTGTGATGTTATGGTGTCAATTTTAGATCTTTCATGCTTTCTGCTGTGGGCAGTTAGTGCTATAAATTTCCCTCTACACACTGCTTTAAATGCGTCCCAGAGATTCTGGTATATTGTGTCTTTGTTCTCATTGGTTTCAAACAACATCTTTATTTCTGCCTTCATTTTGTTATTTACTCAGTAGTCATTCAGGAGCAGGTTGTTCAGTTTCCATGTAGTTGAACAGTTTTGAGTGAGTTTCTTAATCTTGAGTTCTAATTTGATTGCACTGTGGTCTGAGAGGCTGTTATGATTTCTGTTCTTTTACATTTGCTGAGGAGTGTTTTACTTCCAATTATGTGGTCAATTTTAGAATAAGTATGATGTGGTGCTGAGAAGAATGTATATTCCTTTGATTTGGGGTGGAGAGTTCTCTAGATGTGTATTAGGTCTGCTTGGTCCAGAGATGAGTTCAAATCCTGGATATCCTTGTTAGTTTTCTGCCTCATTGATCTGTCTCATATTGACAGTGGGGTGTTACATTTTCCCACTATTGTTGTGTGGGAGTCTAAGTCTCTTTGTAGGTCTTTAAGAACTTGCCTTATGAATCTGGGTACTCCTGTGTTGGGTGCATATCTATTTAGGATAGTTAGCTCCTCTTGTTGCATTGTTCCTTTACCATTATGGTAAGTGGAACTAAACATGGAAAAGTACAACTGATACAAGCCACTGCAAAAATGTACCAAATTGTAAAGACCATAGATGTTATGAAGAAACTGCATCAACTAAAGGCAAAATAACCAGCTAGCGTCATGACAGGATCAAATTTACACATAACAATATTAATCTTAAATGTAAACTGGCTAAATGCCCCAATTAAAAGACACAGACTGCAAATTGGATAAAGAGTCAAGACCCATCAGTGTGCTGTATTCAGGAGATCCTGCATATGAAATTCTGGGTTGAAAATTATTTTCTTTAAGAATGTTGAATATTGGCCCCACTTTCTACTAGCTTGTAGGGTCTCTGCAGAGAGATCTGCTGTTAGTCTGATAGGCTTCCCTTTGTGGGTAATCTGACCTTTCTTTCTGGTGGTGCTTAACATTTTTTCCTTGATTTCAACCTTGGTGACTCTGATGATTATGTGTCTTAAGTTGCTCTTCTTGAGGATTATCTTTGTGGTGTTCTCTGTATGACACTTCTTTGTCTCTTTTGATCTTCATTGGTTTAAAATCTGCTTTACCAGAGGCTATGATTGTAAACCCTGCTTTATTTTGCTTTCCATTTGCTTTGTAAATCTTCCTCCATCCCTTTATTTTGAGCCTATGTGTGTCTTTGCATGTGAAATGGATGTCCTGAATAGAGTACACTGATGGGTCTTGACTCTAAACAATTTGCCAGCCTATGTCTTTTAATTGGGGCATTTAGCCCATTTACATTTAAGGTTAATATTGTTATGTGTAAATTTGATCCTATCATTATGATGTTAGTTGTTTATTTTGCCTATTAGTTGATACAGTTTTTTTTTTTTTGTAGCATGAATGGTCTTTACAATTTGGTATGTTTTTGCAGTGGCTGGTACTGGTTGTTTCTTTCCATGTTTAGGGCTTCCTTCAGGAGCTCTTGTAAGGCAGGCCTGGTGGTGACAAAATCTCTTAACATTTGCTTGTCTGTAAATGATTTTATTTCTTCTTCCCTTATAAATCATAGTTTGGCTGGATATGAAATTCTGGGTTGAAAATGCTTTTCTTTAAGAATGTTGAATATTGGCCCCCCACTCTCTTCTGGCTTGTAGGGTTTCTGCTGAGAGGTCTGCTGTTAGTCTGATAGGCTTCCCTTTGTGGGTAACCTGATCTTTCTTTCTGGTGGCCCTTAACAATTTTTTCCTTCATTTCAACCTTGGTGAATCTGACAATTATGTGTCTTGGGGTCGCTATTTTTGAGGAGTATTTTTGTGGTATTCTCTGTATTTGCTGGATTAAAATGTTGGCCTGTCTTGCTAGGCTGGGGAAGTTCTCCTAGATAACACCCTGAAGGGTGTTTTTCATCTTGGTTCCATTCTCCCCATCACTTTCAGGTACACCAATCAAATGTAGATTTTTTTTTTCATGTAATCCCATATTTCTTGGAGGCTTTGTTTGTTTCTTTTCACTCTTCCTCTAATCTCATCTTCTTGCTTTATTTCATTGAGTTGATCTTCAATCTCTGATATCCTTTCTTCCACTTGATTAATTTGGCTATTGAGACTTGTATATGCTTCATGCAGTTCTCATGCTGTGTTTTTCAGCTCCAACAGGTCATCTATATTCTTCTCTCATCTGATTATTTTAGTTAGCAATTATGTAACCTTTTTTCTCGGTTATTAGCTTCTTTGCATTGGGTTAGAACATGCTCCTTTAGCTTGGAGGAGTTTGTTATTACCCACCTTCTAAAGCCTATTCTGTCAATTTGTCAGACTCATTCTCTGTTCAGCTTTGTTCCCTTGCTGGTGAGGAGTTGTGATCCTTTGCAGGAGAAGAGGCATTCTGGTTTTTGGAATTTTCAGCCTTTTTGTACTGGTTTCTCGCCATCTTTGTGAATTTATCTACCTTTGGTCTATGATGTTGGTGATGTTGATACTATTCCTTTCTGTTTGTTAGTTTTATTTCTAATGGTCAGGCCCCTCTGTTGCAGGTCTGCTGGAGTTTGCTGGAGGTCCACTCCAGACCCTGAGAACTGCTGCTGTCTTCAGGACTGTCAGTCAGGGATATTTAAGTCTGCTGAATCTGTGCCCATAGCCGCCCCCTTCCCCCAGGTACTCTGTCCCAGGGAGCTGTGGTGGGCTCTGCCCAGTTCAAACTTCCTGGTGGCTTTGTTTACCCTGTGAGGGTGAAACCACCTACTCAAGCCTTAGCAATAGTGGATGTGCCCCCTAGCCCCCACCAAGCTCATGTCGCAGGTCGACCTCAGACTGCTGTGCTAGCAGTGAGAATTTCAAGCCAGTGGATCTTAGCTTGTTTGGCTCCATGCAGGGTGGGACCTGCCAAGCCAGGCACTGAAGAGAATCCCCTGGTCTGCTGGTTGCAAAGAGCATGGGAAAAATGCAGCGCCTGGGCTTGAATCCGCCGTTTCTCCTGATACAGTCTCATGCAGCTTCCCTTGGCTAGGAAAGGGAAATCCACCAACCCCTTTTGCTTCCAGGGTGAGGTGACACTCCACCCTGCTTCAGCTCACTCTCTGTGGGCTGCACCCATTGCCCAACCAGTCCCAATGAGATGAACTGGTTACTTCAGTTGGAAATGCAGGAATCACCCACCATCTGCATCAATCTCACTGGGAGCTGCAGATCAGAGTTGTTCCTATTCATCCATCTTGCCAGTAATCCCCATCTTTTTTTTTTTTTTTTTTTTTTGCTTAGGATTATCTTGGCTATTTGGATTCTTTTTTGGCTCCATATGAATTTTAAAATCATTTTCTTCTAACTAATTCTGTGAAGAATGCCAGTGGTTGTTTAATGGGAATAACATTTAATTTATAAACTGTTCTCGGCAGTATGGTCATTTTCATGATATTGATTTTTCCTATCCATGAACATGAAATGTTTCTCCATTTGTTTGTGTCCTCTCTAATTTCTTTGAGCAGTGGTTTGTAGTTCTCCTTGAAGAAGTCTTTCACTTTCCTTGTTACCCATATTCCTAGGTATTTTATTCTTTCTATAACAATTGTGAATGGGAGTTCATTAATGATTTGGCTCTCTGCTTGCCTGTTGCTGGTGTAGAGGAATGCTAGCAATTTTTGCACATTGATTTTATATTCTGAGACTTTGCTGAAGTTTCTTATCAGCTTAAGAAGCATTTGGGCTAAGACTATAGAATTTTCTAGTTATAGGAATATATCATCTGCAGATAAAGTTAATTTGACTTCCTCTATTTCTATTTGAATACGATTTCTTTCCATCTCTTGCCTGATTGCCCTTGCCAGAACTTGAAATACTATGTTAAATAGGAGTGGTGAGAGAGGTCATCCTTGTCTTATGCTGGGTTTCAAGGGGAATGCTTCCAGCTTTTGCCTATTCAGTATGATATTGGCTGTGAGTTTTTCATATATGTCTCTTAGTGCTTTGAGGCATGTTCCTTAAATATCTAGTTTATTGAGAGTTTTTAACATGAATGGATGCTGAATTTCATGAAAAGCCTTTTCTGCCTCTACTGAGATAATCATGTGGCTTTTGTCTTTAGTTCTTCTTATATGATGAATCACATTTATTGATTTGCATATGTTGAACCAACCTTGCATCCTTGGAATGAAGTCAACTGGATTATGGTGGATAAGCTTTTTGATGTGCTGCTGGATTCAGTTTGCAAGTATTTTGTTGAAGATTTTTGCATTGAAGTTCATCAAGATGGTTGGCCTGAAGTTTTCTTTTTATATTGTGTCTCTGCCAGGCTTTGGTATCAGAATGATGCTGGCCTAATAGAATGAGTTAGGAGGGAGTTACTCCTTTAAAATTTTTAAGAATAGTTTCATTAGAAACAGTACCAGCTCTTCTTTGTTCCTATGGTAGGATTTAACTGTGAATCTGTCTGGTCCTGGGCTTTTTTTTGTTGTTGTTGGTAGACTATATATTACTGTCTATTTCAGAACTCATAGCTGTTCTGTTCAGGGATCTAATTTCTTCCTGGTTCAGTCTTGGGAGGTATATGTGTCCAGGAATTTATCCATTTCTTCTAGATTTTCTAGTTTATGTGCATAGAGGTGTTTATAGTATTCTCTGATGTATTTCTGTGTAGTCAGTGGTGATATGCCCCTTATCATTTCTGATTGTGTTTAATTGATTCTTCTCTCTCTCTCTTTTTTTTTATTGGTCTAGCTAGCAGTCTATCTGTTTCATTAATTTTTTCAAAAAGCCAGGTTCTGGATTTATTACTTTTTTTAAGGGTTTTTAATGTTTCTGTCTCCTTCAGTTCTGCTCTGATTTAGGTTTTCTGTCTTCTGCTAGCTTTGGGGTGTTTGCTTTTGGTTCTCTAGTTCTTTTAGTTGTGATTTTGGCTTGTTACCTTCAGATCTTTATAGATTTTTGGTGTGGGCATTTAGTACTATAAATTTCTCTCTTAACACTGCTTTAGCTGTGACCCAGAGATTCTGGTATGTTATCTCTTTGTTCTCATTAGTTTCAAAGAACTTCTTGAGTTCTGTGTTAATTTCATTGTTTGCCCAGGAGTCATTTGGGAACAGGTTGTTCGATTTCCATGTATCTGCATGGTTTTGAGTGAATTTCTTAATCTTGAGTTATAGTTTGATTGCATGGTTGTCTGACACACTGTTTGTTATGATTTCAGATCCTTTGCATGTGCTGAGGAATGTTTTACTTCCGATTATGTGATCAATTTTAGAGTAAGTGCCATGTGGTGGTGAGAAAAATGTGTATTTTTTGACTTTGGGTCAGGAGTTCTGTAGATATCTATCAGTTAATCAGTTCAGGTCCTAAATATCTTTGTTAATTTTCTGTCGTGATGAAATATCTAACATTATCAGTGGGTGTTAAAGTCTCCCAGTATGATTGTGTAGGAGTCTAAGTTTCTGTGTAGGCCTCTGACCACTTGCTTTATGAATCTGGGTGCTGCTGTATTGGGTGCATATATATTTAGGATAGTTAGCTCTTCTTGTTGACTTGAATCCTTTACCATTATGCAATGCCTTTCTTTGTCTTCTTAAATCTTTGCTGGCTTAAAGTTTGTCAGAAACTAGAATTGCAACCCATTTTTTTTGTCTGTTTTCCATCTGCTTCATAATCTTTCCTCAATTTTTTTATTTCAAACCTATGTGTATCTTTGCACATGAGAAGGGGCTCTTAAATACAGCATACTGATAGGTCTGGGCTCTTTATTCAGCTTGCCATTCTCTGTCTTTTAATTTGGGAATTTAGTCCATTTACATTTAGGGTTAGTATTGTTATGTGTGAATTTGATGATGCCATCATAATGCTAGCTGGTTATTTTGTAGACATGTTTATGTGGTTGCTTCATAGTGTCACTGGTCTGTGTACTTCAGTGTGTTTTTGTAGTGGCTGGTAGCAGTTTTTCCTTTCTATATTTAGTGCTTCCTTCAGGAGCTCTTGCAATGCAGGCCTGGTGGTGGCAACCCTCAGCATTTGCTTTTCCGAAAAGGATTTTCTTTCTCCTTTGCTTATGAAGCTTAGTTTGGCTGGTTCTGAAATTTTGGGTTGGAAATTTTTGTTGGAAATTATTTTCTTTAATAATGTTGAATATTGGCTCCCAATCTCTTCTGGCTTTTAGGGTTTCCACTGAGAGGTCCACTGTTAGTTTGAGGGTTTTTGTTGGAAATTCTTTTCTTTAATAATGTTGATTATTAGCTCCCAATCTCTTCTGGCTTTTAGGGTTTCCACTGAGAGGTCCACTGTTAGTTTGAGGGTTTTCCTTTGTAGGTGACCTGGCCTTTTTCTCTGGCTATCCTTAACATTTTTTCTTTCACTTGGATCTTGGAGAGTCTGATGATTATGTGTCCTGGAGTTGATCTTTTTATGAAATATCTTACTAGGGTTCTCTGCATTTCCTGAATTTGAATGTTGTTTTTTATTCTTTTTTCTTTTGTCTTCTCTGTGTATTTTCAAATAGCCTGTCTTTGAACTCACTAATTCTTTTTTTTTTTTTTGCTTGATCAATTCTTAACATGTCATGCATTTTTCAGTATGTCAATTGTATTTTTGAGCTCCAGAATGTCTGTTTCCCTTAGTTTCTCCCAACCAAATGGAGTCTCTCTCTTTGTGCTGAGCTGCCCTGAGCTAGAGTAAGGGTGACATAAGCTCCCTTGTAGCCATCACCACCAGGACTGTGCTGGATCACCTTCAATGCCAGCCCATCACTGAGTCTCACCTAAGGCCCATGGTGACCACTGCCTGGCTACCACCTATGTTCATGCAAGGCCCAAGAATTCTACAATCAGCAGATGGCAAATCCAGGCATGTCTCTTTCTTTCTCTTCAGGGCAGTGAGTTCCCCTTGGCCCTAAGCAGGTCTAGAGAAACCATCTGGGAGCCAGGACCTAGAGTTGGGAATCTCAGGAATATACCAGTGCTCTGTTCTACGGTGGCTTAGCTAGGACTCAAGCTACAAGAAAAATTCCTTCTTACTTTTCCTTCCTCTTTCCTCAAGCAGAGAAGTCTTTCCCCACGGCCCACACCACCTCAGGCCAGTGGTAAGTACTGACTGGCTATTGCTGATGTTCACTCAAGGCCCTAAAGCTCTTTAGTCAGCTTGTGGTGAATGCTGCAAAATTTAGGTCTCTGCCGTCAGGGCAGTGGGCTCTGTGGCTCAGGGCAGGTCCTGAAATGCCATTTAGGAATCAATGCCTGGGTTGGGGACTCCAAGAGTCTGCTTGATGCTCTACCCAACTGTGACCAAGCTGGTACCCAAGCTGCAAGACGAAGTCTCCTTACTCTTTCTTCTCCTTTCCTCAAGTAAAAGGAGTCTCTCTTTCTAGCCACCACAGCTGGGAATGTGCTAGGTTACATATGAAGCCAACATAGCACTAGGTCTTACCCAGAGCCTGCAGCGAGTACTGCCTACCTACTGTTATTCAGGTCCCACGGGCTTTAGAGTCAGTAGGTGATAAATTTTGCCAGGACTGGGTCCTTCCCTTCAAGGCAGCATGTTCCCTTCTGGTTCTGGGTGTGTCTAGATATGTTGTCTGGGAGGTGGGACCTGGAATGAGGGCCTCATGATACTGCCTCCTGCCCTGTTCTACTAGGGCTGAGATGGTATCCAAGTTACAAGACCAAGTTCTCTTTACTTTCCCCTCTCCTCTCTTCAAGGAAGAAGTGTTTTCTAGAGCTGTGAGCTATACTGCCTGGCACTGCAGGATGGGTGATATAAGCACTTTCTTGGCTGCTGCAGCAGACGTCTCACTAGGCCACATGCACTTCATCTTCAGTGGTCTTAGCCCAACACCACAGCAGGACTTGCCCAGGAATTGCAGTCCTTGTGGTCTAGACTGCCTCTCAAGTTTAGTCTGGACCTTAGAGCACTTTAGCCCCTGGTGACAGAGCTTGCTAGAACTCAGGTTCTGACTGTTGAGATGGGTAATTCCTTTCTGGCTATGGCTGGTCTTAATGCTACCTCTGTGGGCACTGACTTAGTTCTACCTCGTGTTGCTTTCCATTGTGACAGAGCAGCACTGAGTTCAAATGCAAAATTCCAGTCACTGTATTTTCCCTCCTCCAAGTGCACGGATTCTGTTTGTGCCATGTGATGCTTGCTGGGAGATGGGGGAAGGGCAGTGTCAGGAATTGAAGACTGCCTTTTCTATTCTTCTCAGTGTTTCTTTCCTTCATACAATGTTAATACCAGGTACTGTAATCACTCACCTGATATTTGGTTCTTGTGAAGGTTCTTTTTTGTGTGGCTAGTTGTGCAGTTTGGTGTTCCTGCAGGGGGATGATTGCTGAAGGCTTCTATTTGACTATCTTGCTCCATCTCCTTCTTTTTTCTTCTCTGACTGCTCTTGCTAGTACTTCCAGTACTATATGGAATAGAAGTGGTGAGAGTGGTTATCCTGCTTTGTACTGGATCTTTGTGGAAAGGCATTTAGCTTTTCCCCACTGGTTATATTATTAGCCGTGTGTTTTTCATAAATGGTATTTATCATATTGGGGAACTTTCCTTCTATAACTAAACCACCGAGAATTTTTATCAAGAAAAGATGTACTTTGTTGAGTGCTTTTTCTGCATTAATTGTGATGATCATTGGTTTTTCTCGCTCATTTCATCAATATGATGTATCACATTGACTGATGTATATATGTTGAACCAGAGTTGCATGCCAAGAATAAATCCCACTTGGTCATGATGTACAATATTTTTAATGTGTTGCTGAATTGAGTTTGTAAACATTTTATTGAAGATATTTGCATCAATATTAATCATAGATATTTTGTAGTTTTCTTGTTAGAAATTTTTGACATTATTGTAGGAGAGAGAGTATGCAAATTGACTCTTTAAGGTATTTTTCTTTTTATTGATACATATTAAATATGCACAATTTGGTGGTACATATAATAATTTGATACATTCATATAATCAAATCAGGGTAACTGGGATATCTATCACCTTAAATATCTCTTCTATACATCAGGGATGTTTGAATTATTCTCTTCTATTTTGAAATGTACAATCAATTAGTGTTAACTCTAGTTTCCCTACTGATTTATCAAACACAGGGTTTTATATTTTCTGTCTAAGTATATATATTTCTGTCCATTAATCAACCTGTCTTCAACCTCCCCCGTCGTTTATAGTTTTCTTTTCTTGTAATGTCTTTGCCTGGCTTAAGTTTTAAAGTAATACTGGTCTTATAGAATGCACATGTAACTATTCCCTCTAGCTCTTTTTTTTTTTAAATTTAGGAAGTAAGGTATTAATTCTTTGAATGTTTAGTAGAATTCAGACATGAAGCCATCTGGGGCTAGGCTTTTCTTTTTTGATTACTTCTCCAATCTCTTTATTTTTTATTGGTCTGTTCAGACTTTTTTTTTTTTTTTTTTTTTTTAATACTTTAAGTACTGGGACACGTGCAGAACATGCAGGTTTGTTACGTAGGTATATACATGCCATGGTGGTTTGCTGCACCCATCAACCAGTCACCTACATTAGGTATTTCTCCTAATGCTACCTCTCCCCTAACCCCCCAACCCCCGATAGGCCCCAGTGTGTGATGTTTCCCTCCCTGTGTCCATGTGTTCTCATTGTTCAGCTCCCACTTATGAGTGAGAACATGTAGTGTTTGGTTTTCTGTTCTTGTGTCAGTTTGCTGAGAATGATGGTATCCAGCTTCATTCACATCCCTACAAAGGACATGAACTCATCCTTTTTTATGGTTGCATAGTATTCCACAGTGTAATGTGCCACATTTTCTTTATCCAGTCTATCATTGATGGACATTTGGGTTTGTTCCAAGTCTTTGCTATTGTGAATAGTGCTGCAATAAACAAATGTGTGCATGTGTCTTTATAGTAAAATGATTTATAATCCTTTGGCAGGAAATGGAAACTCTTCAGACTTTGTATTATCTTTCTGGTTCAATCTTGGTAGGCTTCGTTTTTGTATGAATTTTACCATTTCCTCTATCTTATCCAATTCGTTGACATGTAATTATTCATAATAGTTCCTTATGATCCTTTATATTTCTGAAGCATCTGTTGTAATGTTTCCACTTTCATTTTTTATTGTATTGATTCATCTCCTTTATGGTTAGTCTAGCTAAGGCTTTGTGTTTTCTTTTCTTCAAAAAACCAACTCAATTTTATTGATATTTTCTATGGTTTTTGCATTATCTTTGATTTATTTCTGTTCTAGTCTTCATTATTTCCTTCATTCTGTTAACTTTGGGTTTTGTTTGTTCTTTTTTCATTCCTTGAAGCATTATGTTAGGTTATTTTTTTGGGGGAACTTTCTTAAATTTTAATATGAACTTTTATTGCTATAAAGTTCCCTCTTAGAACTGCTTGTGCTGTATCCCATAGGCTTTGGTAAGTTGTATTTCTATTATCATTTGTGTCAAGACATTTTAAAATTTTCCTTCTGATTTCTTCTTTATGGTTGTTCAGGAGCATATTATTTAATTTTTTGCAAAATTTTCAAGATTCTTCCTGCTATTAATTTATAATTTCATGTCATTGTGATTGGAAGTGATATTAGATACAATTTGAATCTTCTTGAACTTGTTAAGACTTGTTTTATGGTTAACATATGGTCTATCCTAAAGAATGTTGCATGTACACTATAAAAGAATGTATCTTGTGCTGCTGTTGGATGGAAAGTTCTGTAGATGTCTGCTAGGTCCTTTTGTTCTAACATGCAATTTGGAAAAATGTCTGAGAAAAAAGTTGAAAAACGAGTCTTCTGAAAAAAAGACTGAGAACAATTGTTGTTTGGATTTTATTAAATTTATAAATAACTGTAGGGAGAAATGACATCCATATTTATGTGGAGTTCTCTTTAAGAACATGTAACACTTCTGGGTCTTAAGAATATGGTGTCTTTGCATTTGTTCTATGTGAGTTTCAGAGAATTTTATAATTTTTCTTACACGGGTTTTGGATATTTTTCTTATAACTTGCTTTAAAAGTGTTCTTTGGATTATTGCTGTTTTGGCAAGGCAGAAAATATATCTTATTGGTTTCTTAATAAGCAGAAAATCTGGGTTTTCATCAGATTTTCTGGCCTCAAATTATCCCGTTTGGAATAAAGGGAGCAGATCTTGTCTGAGATCTCAGATTGTGGGATGAGAGGAATTATACAGTGCAAGTTAGTGGGGTAATATTCTTCAATTCATCATTGTTAGTTCATGTATTTTATAAACAAATTTTCTTTAACATTGTCCTCTCTTAAAGCATGCAATCTTTTTTTGAGTTCACACCTCATATTTCATTGCATAAAATAAATTATCAGCAGTACAGAATATTCTGAAAAGTTGCTATAAAACAATATTAGATACAATAGGAAAATTGAGTGCATGTATTCTTAATTACATACAATCAAATGTATATACAACATAAATCCAGCCTAATTTTGTTTGGAGAAATTGGAGCAAGTGGAATTCTATAGAAATTAACCACAGATTACAAGGCTTATAAATGGGTATTCCTATGAAATAAAGCCACTTTCTGGAACAGGTTTTAAAACTAGCAATATAAGTGAAATTATCATAGGCAAATAGTTGTGGTGTAACCTAATCAATGATATCAACCATTAATATTTTACTAATTTTTTTTCAAATACAAACTTTACTCCTCAAGGTACGCTTTGTAAAAGTATTAGATAAGCTTTAAAAATGAAAATAGCAGTTACTCTTTGTTGCCATTTTCTTTTTTAACTGTTTCCCAAGTAGCTTTTCTAGTTAAAAAGAAAAGAGTTTCAGAAAAGATTTGGTTTTCCTTTCCACACTATCAGATATATGTAACATCATAGGGCAGCGTAGTCATTGTTATAAACATGGACTGTAGCATCGAAGTGCTAGGGTTCAAATCCTGACCCTGCTGGCCTCTAGCTATGTGACTCAAATAAGTCAATTACGAAATAGAGCATAGCTCTGGTCTTATAGGATTGATGTGAGGATTAAATGAGATAGTGTTTTAAATGATTAGAATGATGTCTGGCAAATAATAAGGTATATAATTCTTTGATAAATTTAAAAGAAAAACTACGGACTCTACTGTCCTTGTTAGCATCTTGATTCAGATGAAATTAAGTCAAAATAAATATCAAGGATGCCTTCAAATAAAGGTAAGGATGAAGGGAAGAATCACACCAGGAAAGGCACTGGCTCCACTATACTTACCATAGTATTGGTGGAGGGATACACAGGCTGCTTGTTCTCCTATGAATCTTAGGTTTCTCCATCATCTGGTGAGCCCACTTTCTTCCATCTGCTGGGAAGTATCTCTGAGTCTGCCCCATATAAATAGTAGGATCGTACAAAGCTTGAGATAGAACCAATCAGCTGAACTTGCTGCCTCTTAAGGAAAGCCCTGGAAGCAGAAAGAATACTAAGATCATGACTAGTCAGCAGATGGTTGTCCTATTAAAAATAGAGTTAGGTCAAGTGCAGTGGCTCACGCCTGTAATCCTAGCACTTTGGGAGGCCAAGGCAGGCAAATCACCTGAGGTCAGGAGTTTGAGACCAGCCTGGCCAACATGGCAAAACCCCATCTCTACTAAAAATACAAAAAAAGTTACCCTGTAATCCCAGCTACTGGAGAGGCTGAGGAAGGAGGATCACTTGAATACAGGAGTAGAGGTTGCAGTGAGCCGAGGTCGCACCACTGCACTCCAGCCTGCTCAATGGAAGCGAGACTCCATCTCAGAAAGAAAACAAACAAAAAATTAGCTGGGCATGGTGGCATGTGCCTGTAGACGTAGCTCTGGGGTAGGCTAAGGCAGGAGGATGGTTTGAGCCCAGAAGTTTGAAGTTACAGTGAACTATGATCATGCTACTTGCATTTCAGCCTGGGTGACATAGTTAAGACGCTCTCTCTAAAACAAAAAAGAGGGCCAGGCACTGGTGGTTCACGTCTGTAATCCCAGCACTTTGGGAGGCCAAAGTAGGTAGATAAGTTGAAGCCAGGAGTTTGAAACCAGCATGGCCAACATAGTAAAATCCTGTCTCTACTAGATATACAAAAATTACCCAGGAGTGGTGGCATGTGACTGTAATTCCAGCCACCAGGGAGGCTGAGGCACGAGAATTGCTTAAACCTAGGAGGCAGAGGTTGCAGTCAGCCCAGATTACGTCACTGCACTCCAGCCTCAGCCTGGGCAACAGCACAAGACTCTGTCTAAATAAAAAACAAATAAATAAATAAAAATAAAAAATTAGCTGGGCACAATGGCTCATGCTTGTAATCCCAGCACTTTGGGAGGCCCAGGCAGGCAGATCACCTGAGGTCAGGAGTTTGAGACCAGCTTGGCCAATATGGCAAAAACCAGTCTCTACTACAAGTGCAAAAATTAGTCAGGCGTGGTGGTGGGCACCTGTAATCCCAGCTACTCAGGAGCTGAGGCAGGAGAATCGCTTGAACCTGAGAGGCAGAGGTTGCAGTGAGCCCAAACCACGCCATTGTTCTCCAGCCTGAGTGACAAGAGGGAGACTCCATCTCAAAAAAAAAAAAAAAAAAAAAAGAGTTAACCCCGGCTACTCATATTCTGCTTAACGGAATAAATCTTCAGCCACTTCCCATTTTATGAAATGTCTGTTCTAAACTAATTAACCTGCTTTGCTTACTGAAGCTCAATTCCATGTGCAAAGTATTTTTGTAAATTGGAAATAATGAAGGTTGCCTGTCTTTGTAAACAGGAAAATGAGAAACAACTGGGGAAGAGGTTGCAGGTGGGAAAGACAACAGGTGCAAAGGCTGTAGCTGGAGTTCTTCGTGCGGATGAAGAACAGGAAGAAAGGCAATGTGGTTAGTGGGATGAGAAGAGGTTGGAGAGGAGGCCGGGGCCATATCACATAGGGTTGGTTGGCTGTGACTTTATTCTTTGCATGAGTGGAAGCTGTTGGAAGTTTCTGAAAAAGGAAACGAAATCAGCTGATTTATTATTTTAACAACTCATTGGCTTCTAGGGATGAATGAAAGGCGGAAAAACAGGAGTGGAAGCGGAGAAACCAGATGGGAACTACTTACAGTTGTGCAGTAACACCAGCTCAGAAGAGGGACAAAGCAATTGAAGGTATGTATGTTTAGTTCCTCTTCCGTGTTTTACTCGGAGCAGGCCTCATGTGCTGTTAGCAGAGTAAGCTTTTACATAGATTTCCATTGGTGCTTTACTTCTAACTGGATAGTACTGTTATAAGTGGCAAAAGACAAGAAATGGAATGAATCCCTATAAACAGAGGAATGATTGATTAAATTCTTACCATGAATTTATGTACAATTCCCATAGAAGAATGATTGATTGAATTCTTACTGTGAATGATTATACAATCATTGAAAAGAGTGAGATAAGTGAATACTGGGAAGGACATCCAGGATATACTCGTGAGAAAAAAATATGTATGTTGTATATATGTATGAATATAGCCTCATTTTTCAAAATCAAAGAAAATTTCCAACTTCTATGTAAGTATATATATCAAATGATGTGCATATACATATATATGAATATATAAGCATGGAAAGGGTATACAATTATAAATATAGGTTGGTAATAGATTGCAAACATTCGTTACTTGGGTAAGACTAGATAGACATTAAGTACTTAAGTTGCATCTATGTACTTTGGTGGCAGAAACCCTGAAGTAAAAATGGCACATTGCAGTACAAAACAGGTGGAATAAACCTAGCGTGGGACACAGGAGATGATCCAGAATTCTTCAAGAATTAGGCCTTTATTATCAGTTCCTTAGGGAGGAGGAATTGGAGTTGAATCTTAAACTCCACCGTGTATCTTTTCTATGTAGTTTTATGTAATTATGTATAAAAAAGTATATAAAATTCTTACTTAGAAATATTTCAGAAATAAACTAAGAAAGTATTTAATTCATAGTGTTTTGCATCTTTAACACATGCATGAATGCATGATATAAATGTACTTTCGAGCATATTAAAGAGTGAAGTGAGTAGGCACTGGTTTTGGAATGGGGCGTATATGTGTTTTCAATAATTTTAAATGTGTGTGCAGGTTGTTAAAGACAGACTTCACCCATCTGGCAGGGTGTCTGCTCAGGAGAGAGGTGTAGCCACTATAGGCTTAGATTTCTTAAGCCAGTATCATATACTTTATCTCTGCAGAACTTTTCTCCTCCAAATTTTTGATATTTTTTGACCTCCAGCCAACACAGTTCCTATGAAATCTGTGTTTAAGCAAGAATATTTGGTCTTAATAGTAACATTTAGTAATTAAATCAATGCCTGTATTTAAATCTCCGTCATTGTGACGATAACTATACTCAAAGGAATTCTGGGAAGAGGAGTGGTTTCTTCACCTCCTGAACTCTAGCATGCGACCATTGTCAACAGACCTCTTATTCTGGCTAGTGTAGCATGGCCCACATAGTTCTCCATGTTGAAATTTGGCAGGGTAGCTCGCTGGTGACCAAATCGTCCTTTTAACATGCTCTGCTGATCATTGAGCCATATTTCTTCATCTGCTTTGACTTTTAAAGTGATTATATGTGAGTAGTATCTCATGGGAGACCAAGGAAAAGGAAGAGTTTAATTTTCTTTTCTTTCTTTCCTTTTTTTTTCTTTTTACCTTTTGGAAAGGCAGTTCATTCAGTTTTTAAAAAATTGCCAGAAAACTCCATTGTTTATAATTTTTTCCATTGTAGTCTATTATGTTTGCCAAGAAAAATCTTGCACCATACCAACTTGTGTTAGTAAAACAAATGGCTCCTTTCATAATACAGCTCAGTGTATTTGTATATTTATATGAGTTTTCCAGCATTGCTATGGGGGGAAAGAATCAGCTGCATTCATACATATTTTGTTTTCCCTTGTGTGTAAGCTCTGACCCCCTAAACTAGCTCCCAATGAACCCACAGGCCATGGATTAGTTGTAAGCATTTTACTAAGCCTTCAGTTGGATGGAGTTTTGCTGGATTCCTTGAAACACATATGATGTTTTTTAGGGAGTTTGAACTAGTTTTAATATCTGGGTAAATTATGAGTGAACAAATGACATGGATTGTGCCCTGGGTGTCTCACATTGCTAGAAAGACCTGAAGGTTACTGACACTTAGTTGACAATTATATCATTTTTATAGGCTAACAAATAGCAATTTGTAACAAACTCATAAACATGGCATCAGGCTATTCAGCTGGTCTGGATTGAGGCAGAATTTGTGCCATCCACCTTCTATGCTTAATTGACTATGTTCCCTGACAATTTCATGGTTGGCCAATATATAGTGTAGGATTTTTTTTTCAAAAGTTTCAAATAATTTATATGATTTATTTCTCCAAGGAGTTGAAAGACATTTTCAATAGCCTCACACTTTACTTTTTATATCTAACCACTTGTTAGTAAGGTTATCTTGGACAAAAGACTTCACTTTTCTGACTTTTGATTTCCTCCACTGTAAAATAAGGGTAAAAATACCAATTTTATAAACCTAATCTGAGGACCAAGTAAAATGACATAGAATGTCTGAGGACAGTATTAGACACATAACAGGCCTTCTATAAATAGTAACTGCTAGTATTATTATTGATATTTTGATTAGATTTAGCTAGGATGATGTTGGATGGTTATTTCTATGGATATTTCTAAGGGATATGTGAGTGAATCTGGATAAGAGTGAAAGAGCACATAGGTAAGTTGTTATTCTGGGTTTTGATCAAGGAGGCTTCTGAAAATAAATTTGAAAAGCTCTGAGTTGTACTTCAGCACTTTTTAACTCCCAATGACCAGGGTGTTTCAATTATAGCATGGAGAATTTGGCCATCTTCTGTAATATATTCCAATTTTGGGCTGAAACCAATCTTGAAGAACTTTTGGAAATCTCAATTCTACGCTGTGAAGTAAAGCATTATGCTTCCAAGGACAACATGGAGCATGCTGGTGTTCAGTAGACCACATCTCACCACACTGGTGCCAAGAAATAGGCCAACACAAATTACCTATGCCTTAAAGTGAAAATTTTAACATAAGCCAGAATGCTGCCAGCATTTTGGTCAGCATAGAAAGGTCCATAATTCTTTCTCAGTTTTATTGTCATTGCAAGACAGAATAGCATAAAAAACTTTGAGGCATTTCAAGGCATTGTACTTCTCTTTATGTCTAGAGTTTCACGTATCCAGCTTGGCAGCAGAGGAAGCAGCAATAGGAAACAGCCAGGGCCATTGCCAACTCTTGTCACTTGGGGTTTCCCAGGTGAAAGACAACTATTAGTGATTTTGAGACATCATCCTGCCAGGTCAGAACATGTCATACACAGAATCTCAGATGGAATCGTTTTGTGAGTAGTTGGTTTCCTAGGTGCTAACTTCATAGTGCATTGTAGTAAATCATCGAAAACCGTAGGGGAAAACTGACTGCTCATGTGGCCAAGAGAATAATTTTCTGCTACTGTTTAATCTGGTAGTAGAATTTCTTCCATAAGTGTGCAAGAAACTGCTCTCTAGTCAACAGAGAGCTGGGTCCAGATACAAGTGTTGTTTGATGGCATCACTGCTCATCTGGCATTGGCATGAAATACTAGGACATCAGCTTTTAGGATGCCAATCATGAACACTTTATGTGTGGGAAACTTTTATGGCATGGTTCTTAATAGACAAATATAAACTCACAGTAAAACTATTCTTTCAGGCTTAGCTTTAATATTTAGAAATTTGAGGACTAAAACTGTATCAGAGTATTTCAGTTGTAGAATATGCTTGTTTCCCTTCAATATAAATTAAATCCATTAGTTAATGACACCAATGACTTTTCTGTAATTCTACAATCTTTATTTCAGAAACAACTCTCAGAGCTCTTCAATACTACAACCTCATTCCACAAGCAGTGGCATTGTTGCTTGTGGGTTTATTAATTTATAGTTAATTAAAATAATAGTAATAATCTGACACAGCTTTAACAAGAAGAACTTAATGTGAATTTTATTTACTGAATTCTGTGCCGCTTTTTATTCTCCCTCTCCTTAGCTTTTCTTTATTTGATTTTTTTCCTTATGTGTTTTAAAGTTATTGTATCTTTATGTATTATGAGTTTCCTTTGAAGATGCTTTAAGTCTTTTCTGGAATAAGTCATACTACCAACAAACAAATAAAAAACAAATATTCATTTGTTATAATTGGACCACCCAGTTGAAATATGCTGGTAGTTTTTCTCCTTAAGAGAGTAAAAACATTGTTGTTATTTCATCATCTCTCCTTCCTTTATTTGAAATCATTATCCTGTGGCTTTGAGAATTCCCAGAGAGGAACAAATAATCCATTTGCTTCTAGAATTGCCTGCAAGCATAAGGAAATTTTATCAGGGGTAGCTTGTGTATAGGAGCAAAAATGTAACTTTAGTTTTTGGCTTTTTGCAAACCTACAGACGGAGGTGTAGGGTGTATCTTAGGTGGGTATTACGTCGGTTAGGAAATTGGCTGTTGAACAAGTTTTTTTCTTTTCATGTATGATGGCACAGCTCATTATGTCAAACAGGAAGTAGGCCCATGCCAGAAGGTGGACTGTGTCTCAAAATGATGAAAAAAGTACGGTAACTTAGCATATTTCAGTAAATGCCCGAAATTATAATGTGGTCTCCTTTTAACTATTTTAACATTCACTTAAATTCAATAAGAGAAAAGGAAAAATGATTTAAGCACCAGACAGTGGGGTTGTAGAATGAAAATGGAAATTGCAGAGGCTTCTCTATTAGTTCATCTGCCAAACACCTGTAGAGTTGCATTTCAATTATGTGTCTGGGTCAGGTAACAACTGGCTGGTTTCTGACAGTGCTCTTTTAGATGGGACATTACTGAGGAGGCAAGATGCACAAGAGGCTAATGTCTGTTTCCTGTGAAAGGAACAGAGGATGTCAAGTAAATTGGAAAGGATAGAAACTGGTCAGGCACATGGGGCTTTGGCTTACACTTCAGGAGCATGTTGTGTCTAGTGATTGCACACAATTACAAAAAGCAAAAAGCAAAGGAAAGGGGGCTCCACTTGACAACAACTGCATTTCAGTAAATTCTACCCTTGAGCCAATGTCAGGAGGTAGGTTTCCTTTTAAAAAGTTCTCAGTAAAAGTCAAGCCTTCACTGAATTCATTATTCCACAGACATCTGCATTTGAAAAATACTTAAAATTCCTCTCATATCAATGGCTTTAAATGTTATTCACTAGTAATTCTTTGGGTCTTTGAAGCTTTCAGCTAAAGTTTTGGTCTATGACTCAGTGTTACCTTGTTATTGACTATCTGTTGCCATCTTTCATATCAGGAAGCTCTTCATTTACTGAAACTATTTGTTAAGATGTGCTATGCATTCCTCTCAAAAGAAAAATTATTTTAATGTGATTTGTTTCAACCAAGCTTGTTTATTTGTATTCATTTCAGCATTTTTATTTGAATAACTTTAACAGAGGAGGTAATTAAAATGAAACACTGAGATGTACATTTATTTTGAATTCTCATATTTCTTTAAAAATGAAACGTACCCTTTATGCATAATAATAAATGTTATGATATTTTTTGAATTTTGTTTTTTCTGAAATTGGAAATTTATTTTGATAAATTTTAACAGAAGAGTCTTAACAAATTATTCTCTAATTTCTGAGCTAGATCATTTATTTAGCAATTAAGGATAAAAACGAAGATTTAAAAGACAACTTTTCAGAACATTCTGAAGACCCAGTGTAAGCTGCATACTTTAAAAGCATCAGCAAAGTCAGACTGCAGGGAAATCAAAACAGAAAGTTCTTTTCATCAGTGAGATTGGTGATGAATAATATGTATGTCTTTCTGGTAGTATGTTACACTAACTCACTTATGTGTGAAGTTAGTATGGCAATGTAATGATCTTGGTAGTTTTGTTATACATGGGGAGGTTTAATTCTGTCTTGTTGCGCTAATGAATGTAGTCTGGTGTTGCTGACACAAACATCTCTTCTTTTCATCACGCTGACTTCCTCAATGGGGATAAAAAAGGGTTTTTACAAATAGAAGTGTTTTATAGAACAGATATTTACACCCTAGAATGATCCATATGTTCACTAGCACTATCCCCCGCCCCCAAAGTTGCAAAGCAATGATGCTTGAAAAGGAGATTTTAAAGAAGCAACTATAGCTCTTTTCATATTTTGGTTTGTGTCATCCATTTTCGACTATTTCTTTTGGTCTGTTTAAATCTTAAATTGTGGGAACACTGAAATCTCTATGGGTTCTGAAGAAGATGGAAGTATTTAAATAAAACTGCTGTACTTTGGGAGTATGATATTTATACCACTCCATGAATATTGCTTTTACTGTGTATTTAAACAATGTGTTAAGGGTGAGTGAACTGACCTACACAGTGTTAGCTTGACACAAACCAGAGGCAGACAGAATGAGGGGTCCGGGTACTATATCTTCCACTAGAATATTGTACCATTTGCAAAAACACTGCATATTTCACTATTCACACAGTAAGTGACCAATGATGAACCCTGAAACAGAAATGATTTAGAGATGTTGTGTAGAGGTATTATTAAAACTTAATGTGAAGACCTAAGTCTTACACATTCAGGAATTTCACTTTTGATGTTAAGATTGGAATGAAGAAAACCATGGAAGAATGTAGCAAGCTTTAAAAACTGTTTTAAAGTATCTGTGAGAGTGAAATATTTGATGGTTATGTAATGCCAATTTCTTAAAAGGATTAACATTTTTCTTGTAAAAGCTACCCTTTTAATGCAGCAATGAAAACCTGACTCTAGCAAGTGTATTTCTACACATGTGGCTACTATACTCTGTTTGAATCACTAAAAACAAGACAAAACAAAACAAAACAAAACCCTACTTTCCAAATGGGTAGAATTATTTACCAAAAATTACAGTTCCCAATCAACTCTTTCCTCAAGACACTTTAATTACAACTCATGTTTGAAATGATCAGCAGGATCCTTTTTTAATGCTTGATGTGGAAACTATTTCTAGGCCTCTCATCATTTCTTTACTGAGTTGAAGGTTGGCTGAAGAGTTTCATAATGTCTTCTGGTTGGCGTCGGAACTTAGTGGTAAGCAGTCAACACATGTTAGGACAGGCAGGAGGAGGACCAGAAGAAGGCAAGGCTGGGATCAGAGTGAATGATGAAGTTTTAGGACAAATTAGAGGTTTGAGCCTCAGAGGTGAGGCCAAACTGGGCTTTTTCAGATTTTGAGAAGGCAGCTTGGGGTGGACATTCAGAGAGATTCATCCAGAACAGAGGTTATAGGCAAATGCATAGTTAGAGGATGCAGAACTCAGTGTGTAAGGCAGCCTAGTTACATGGAGAAAACGGATTAGTATTTAGTGATCCCAGACAGGGTTTCGTACAGAGGTTTATGTTAGGCAAGTGGGCATAGGAAAAGTATAGGACCCAGGAGATAAGGGAAATTTTCTCAAACCCTGAATAGTTAGGTGGGTTCATACAATATCACGTTAATTGCAGGGCTGGGATAATCTCTCTTTTATTCCTTAAGAATAATTTTTTTAGAGCAAACTTGGGCCCTTAAGGTTTTAGTACGTAATCCTTTCCCGCTTTTTTCCATACTTAGGAAAAAAGGAATAGGATGGGTTGCTACAAAATTTGTCCATAAAAAACTTGAAACACGATGAACGTGGAGAAGGCTGGGAGAAGAATAGATTTGTTATATAGGATCCAAGACTTGTACCTGAAATTGACCTTTAATTTTGTCTAGGAGAAGAGAACCTGTGGACTACACTGGAGTTGAACTCCTATTTTCTCTTTCATGAGCCTTTGTTTTCTCATACTCATTCTGTTGCACTTTGGAAATATGAGTAGTAAGTTCCAAAAGGATAAGAAGAACCTGTAGATTAGGAGCGAAAGGTGAGGGTCTTGGTTGGAAGGGTTTTCTATGAGAAAGCAGTGTGTTTAATCAAAACTGAATTCAGAACCATTTTATTTTATTTATTTATTTATTTAAAAATGTGTTATTTTAAATTTTTGTGAGTACATAGTAGGTATATATATTTATGGTTACATGACATATTTTGATATAGGCATGCGATGCATAATAATCACATCAGCGTACATGGGGTATCTGTTACCTCAAGCATTTATTCTTTGTGTTAACAAACCATCAACGTATATGCTCTTATTGTGAAATGTACAATTAAATTATTTTTGACTATACTCAACCTGTAGTGCTAGCAAACCCTGGTTCTCATTTATTCTTTCTATTTATTCTTGTACTCTTGATTTATTTATTTTGCATTTTAGGTTTTGGGATACATGTGAAGAACATGCAAGATTGTTGCATAGGTATACACACGGCAGTGTGATTTGCTGCCTTCCTCCCCATCACCTGTATCTGGCATTTCTCCCCATGCTATCTCTCTCCAACTCCCCACCCCACACTCTCCCTCCCCTTTTTCCCCCCTACAAACCCCAGTGTGTGATGCCCCCTTCCCTGTGTCCATGTGTTCTCATTGTTCAACACCTACCTATGAGTGAGAACATGCAGTGTTTGATTTTCTGTTCTTGTGTAAGTTTGCTGAGAAGGGTGGTTTCCAGGTTCATCCATGTCCCTACAAAGGACACAAACTCATTGTTTTTGATGGCTGCATAGTATTCCATGGTGTATATGTGCCACATTTTCCCTGTCCAGCCTATCATCGATGGGCATTTGGGTTGGTTCCAGGCCATTGCTATTGTAAACAGTGCTGCAATGAATATTCATGTGCATGTGTCCTTATAGTAGAATGATTTATAATCCTTTGGATATATTCCCAGTAATGGCATTGCTGGGTCAAATGAAATTTCTATTTCTAGGTCCTTGAGGAATCGCCACACTGTCTTCCACAATGGCTGAACTAATTTACACTCCAACCTACAGTGTAAAAGTGTTCCTATTTCTCGACATCCTGTCCAGCATCTGTTGTCTCCAGGTGTTTTTTTTTTTTTGAGATGGAGTTTCGCTCTTGTTACCCAGGCTGGAGTGCAATGGCGCGATCTCGGCTCACCATAACCTCCGCCCCCTGGGTTCAGGCAATTCTCCTGCCTCAGCCTCCTGAGTAGCTGGGATTACAGGCACGCGCCACCATGCCCAGCTAATTTTTTGTAGTTTTAGTAGAGACAGCGTTTCACCATATTGACCAGGATGGTCTCGATCTCTTGACCTCGTAATTCATCCACCTCGGCCTCCCAAAGTGCTGGGATTACAGGCGTGAGCCACCGCGCCTGGCCCAGATTTTTTAATGATCGCCATTCTAACTGGCGTGAGATGGTATCTCAATGTAGTTTTGATTAGCATTTCTCTGATGACCAGTGATGATGAGCATTTTTTCATGTTTGTTGGCCTCATGTATGTCTTCTTTTGTAAAGTGTCTGTTCATATCCTTCGCCTACTTTTCAATGGGCTTGTTTGATTTTTTCTTGTAAATCTGTTTTAGTTCTTTGTAAATTCTGGATAGCCATTTGTCAGATGGGTAGACTGCAAAAATTTTTTCCCATTCTGTTGGCTGCTGACTCACTCTGATGATTGTTTCTTTTGCTGTGCAGAAGCTGTGGAGTTTGACTAGGTCCCATTTGTCTATTTTGGCTTTTGTTGCCAATGTTTTTGGTGTTTTGGTCATGAAGGCCTTGCCTATGCCTATGTCCTGAATGGTTCTGCCTAGGTTTTGTACTAGGGTTTTTATGGTGTTAGGTCTTATGTTTAAGTCTTTAATCCATCTGAGTTAATTTTAGTGTAAGGTGTCAGGAAGGGGTCCAGTTTCTGCTTTCTGCACATGGCTAGCCAGTTTTCCCAACACCATTTTATTAAACAGGGAATCCTTTCCCCATGGCTTGTTTTTATCAGGTTTGTCAAAGATCAGATGGTTGTAGATGTGCGTTGTTGCCTCCGAGGCCTCTGTTCTGTTCCATTGGTCTATATCTCTGTTTTGGTACCAGTACCATGCTGTTTTGATTACTGTAGCCTTGTAGTATAGTTTGAAGTCCGGTAGTGTGATGCCTCCCGCTTTGTTCTTTTTGCTGAGAATTGACTTGGCTATGCAGGCTCTCTTTTGTTTCCATATGAAGTTTAAGGTGTTTTTTTCCAGCTCCGTGAAGAAGGTCATTGGTAGCTTGATGGGGGTAGCATTGAATCTGTAGATGACTTTGGGCAGTATGGCCATTTTCACGATATTGATTCTTCCTAACCATGAACATGGAATGTTTCTCCATCTGTTTGTGTCCTCTCTTATTTTGTTGAGCAGTGATTTGTAGTTCTCCTTGAAGAGGTCCTTTACATTCCTTGTTAATTCTATTCCTAGGTATTTTATTCTCTTGGTAGCAATTGTGAATGGCAGTTTGTTCTTGATTTGGCTCTCTTTAAGTCTGTTATTGGTGTGTAGGAATGCTTGTGATTTTTGCACATTGATTTTGTATCCTGAGACTTTGCTGATGTTGCTTATCAGTTTCAGGAGATTTTGGGCTGAGACAATGGGGTCTTCTAGGTATACAATCATGTCATCTGCAAATAGAGACAATTTGACTTCCTCCTTTCCTAATTGAATATACTTTATTTCTTTTTCTTGCCTGATTGCTCTGGCTAGAACTTCCAATACTAAATTGAATAGGAGCTGTGAGAGAGGGCAACCTTGTCTAGTGCCAGATTTCAAAGGGATTTCCACTTTTTGCCGATTCAGTATGATATTGGCTGTTGGTTTGTTGTAAATAGCTTTTATTATTTTGAGATACATTCTGTCAATACCTAGTTTACTGACGGTTTTTAGCATAAAGTGCTGTTGAATTTTTTCAAAGGCCTTCTCTGCATCAATTGAGATAATCATGTGGTTTTTGTCTTTGGTTCTGTTTATGTGGTGAATTACTTTTATAGACTTGCGTATGTTGAGCCAGCCTTGCTTCCCTGGGATGAAGCCTACTTGATCATGGTGGATAAGCTTTTTGATGTGCTGTTGCAATCAGTTTGCCAGTATTTTATTGAATATTTTTGCATTTACGTTCATCATGGATATTGGCCTGAAGTTTTCTTTTCTTGGTGAGTCTCTGCCATGTTTTGGAATCAGGATGATGTTGGTCTCATAAAATTATTTGGGAAGGATTCCCTCTTTTTGGATTGTTTGGAATAGTTTCAGAAGGAATGGTACCAGCTACTCTTTGTATGTCTATTAGAATTTGGCTGTGAACCCAACTGGACCTGGGCTTTTTTTGGGTGGTAGGCTCTTAATTGCTGCCTCAACTTCAGACCTTGTTATTGGTCTGTTCAGGGTTTCGACTTCTTCTTGGTTTAGGTTTGGGAGGATGCAAGTGTCCAGGACTTTATCCATTTCTCCCGGGTTTACTAGTTTATGTGCATAGGGTTGGTTGTAATAATCTCTGATGTTGGTTTGTGTTTTCTGTGGAATCTGTGCTGGTATCCCCTTTATTGTTTTTTATTGCATCAATTTGATTATTCTCTCTTTTCTTTTTTATTAATCTGGCTAGTGGTCTGTCTATTTTGTTGATCTTTTTGAAAAACCAGTTTCTGGATTTATTGATTTTTTTGAAGGGTTTTTTTTTGTCTCTATCTCCTTCAGTTCTGCTCTGATCTGCGTTATTTCTTGTCTTCTGCTAGGCTTTGAGTTTTCTTGATCTTGTCCTCTAGCTCTTTGAATTTTGTCGATAGAGTGTCTATTTTAGATCTCTCCTTGCTTCTCATGTGGGCATTTATTGCTATGTATTTTCCTCTAGAGTCTGCTTTAAATGTATCCCAGAGATTCTGGTATGTTGTGTCTTTGTTCTCGTTCGTTTTGAAGAACATCTTTATTTTTGCCTTTATTTCATTGTTTATCCAGTCAACATTCAAGAGTCAGTTGTTCAGTTTCCAAGAAGCTGTGTGGTTCTGAGTTAGTTTTTGAATTCTGAGTTCTAACTTGATTGCACTGTGGTCTGAGAGACTGTTTGTTATGATTTCCGTTCTTTTGCATTTGCTGAGGAATGAGTTACTTCCACTTATGTGGTCAATTTTAGAGTAGGTGTGATGTGGTGCTGAGAATGTATAGTCTGTGGATTTGGGGTGGCGAGCACTGTAGATATCTATTAGGTTTGCTTGGTCCAGATCTGAGTTCACGTCCTGGATATTCTTGTTAATTTTCTGTCTGATTGATCTGTCTAATATTGAGAATGGGGTGTTAAAGTCTCCCATTATCATTGTGTGGGAGTCTAAGTCTCTTTGTAAGTCATTAAGAACTTGCCTTATGTATCTGGGTGCTCTTGTATTGGGTGCATATATATTTAGGATCATTAGCTCTTCTTATTGCATTGATCCTTTTACCATTATGTAATGTCCATCTTTGTCTCTTTTGATCTTAGTTGGTTTAAAGTCTATTTTATCGGAGACGAGAATTGCAACTCCTACTTTTTTTTGCTCTCCATTTGCTTGGTAAATCTTCCCCATCCCTTTATTTTGAGCTTTTGTGTATCCTTGCATGTGAGATGGGTTTCCTGAATACAGCACACTGATGGGTTTTGTCTTTTTATCCAATTTGCCAGTCTGTGTCTTTTGATTGGGGCGTTTAGCCCATTTACATTTAAGGTTAATATTGTTATGTGTGAATTTGATCCTGCCATTTTGGTGCTAGCTGGCTGTTTTGCCCATTAGTTGATGCAGTTTCTTCATTGTGTTGATGCTCTTTATCATTTGGTATGTGTTTTTGGAGTAGCTGGTACTGGTTGTTCCTTTCTATGTTTAGTGCCTCTTTCAGGAGCTGTTGTAAAGCAGGCCTGGTGGTGATGAAATCTCTGAGTACTTGCTTGTTTGCAAAGGACTTTATTTTTCCTTTACTTATGAAGCTTAGTTTGGCTGAATATGAATTTCTGGGATAAAAGTTCTTTTCTTTAAGGATGTTGAATATTGGCCCCCACTCTCTTCTGGCTGTAGGGTTTCTGCTGAGAGATCTGCTGTGAGTCTGATGGGCTTCCCTTTGTGGGTAATCCGACCTTTCTCTCTGGCTGCCCTTAGTATTTTCTCCTTCATTTCAACCCTGATGAATCTGACAATTATGTGCCTTGGGGTTGCTCTTCTTGAGGAATATCTTTGTGGTGTTCTCTGTATTTCCTGGACTTGAATATTGGCCTGCCTTACTAGATTGGGAAAGTTTTCCTGGATAATATCCTGAAGAGTATTTTTTAGGTTGAATTGATTCTCTCCGTCATATTCTGGTACACCTATCAAACGTAGATTAGGTCTTTTCACATAGTCCCATATTTCTTGGAGACTTTGTTCATTCCTTTTTACCCTTTTTTCTGTAATCTTGCCTTCTCATTTTATTTCATTGAATTGATCTTAAACCTCTGATATTCTTTCTTCTGCTTGGTCAATTTGGCTATTGAATCTTGTGTATGCTTCATGAAGTTCTTGTGTTGTGTTTTTCAGCTCCATCAATTCACTTATATTCCTCTCTAAGTTGTTTATTCTGGTTAGCATTTCATCAAATCTTCTTTCAACGTTCTTAGTTTCTTTGCATTGGGTTAGAACATGTTCTTTTAGCTCACAGAAGCTTCTTATTACCCAGCTTCTGAAGCATGATTCTGTGAATTCATCACACTCATTCTCCATCCAGCCTTGTTCCCTTGCTGGTGAGGAGTTGTGATCCCTTGTGTAGGAGGAGAGGCATTCTGGTTTCGGATGTTTTCATCCTTTTTGCACTGGTTTCCTCCCATCTTTGTGGATCTATCCACCTGTCGTCTTTGTAGTTGTTGACTTTCGGATTGGGTCTCTGAGTGGATGTTCCATTAGTTTTCCTTCTAACAGTCTGGCCGGTCTGCTGAAGAACTGCTGAGGTCCACTCCAGGCTTTACTTGCCTGGGGATCACCTGTAGTGGCTGCAGAACAGTAAGGGTCGATGCCAGTTTCTTTTTCTGCTATCTTTGTCCCAGAAGGATACCTGCCAGATGTCAGTCTGAGGTCTCCTTTATGAAGTGACTCTTTGGATATATGGGAGTCAGGGAGCTGCTTGAGGAGAGTGTGTCCTTTATAGGGGCTCAAGTGCTGAGCTGTGAGCTCCATTGTTCATTCAGAGCTCCTGGGTAGGTACATTTAAGTCTGCTGCAGCAGAACTCATATCCCTCCACCCCCCCCCCCTTTTTTTTCCCAGGACCTCTGTCCTGTGGAGTTAGGGCTTTATTTATGAGTTTCTGTTGTGCTGCTTGCTTTTTCCAGGGCTGCCCTGCCCAGCGAGGAGACAGCCTAGTCACTGTCTGCCTGCAGAGGCTTTGCTGAGCTGCTGTGGGCTCCGCCCAGCTGCTGTGTGAACTTTCCTGCAGTCCTGTTTATACGGGTGTAGTTAGAATTGCCTCAACAATGGTGGCCCACCTCTATAATGGTGGACTCTCTCTGTAATGGCGGCCTGCCTCAGCAATGGCGGACTACCTCCGTAGTGGCAGACTGCCTCGGTAATGGCGGACACCCCTCCCCCACGGAGCTGGACTGTCCCAGGTTCAGCTGTGCTTTCTGTGAAACTCTAAATCCAGAGTGTTTTCCAATTGCTGCTTTTTTGTGGAGGTGGGACCAGCTGAGCCTGATCACCTGGCTCCCTGCCTCAGAACCCCCCTTTCTTTTTCTTTTTTTAGTTGTATGGTTGACTCTCTTCTGGGTGTTCCAGTCGCCTGTTGAAAAGGTGCCGGGATCTGTGTGATTTCCCCTGTGGTGGCCCACTGCGCCAGGTGAAACAGCCGTGCTGAGATTCATGGCGCTTTTTTGCCTGGGAATCTCCTGGTCTGGCTCCCTGTTTCAGTTCCCTTTTTAATCAGATGAATGGGTGACTCTACCTTCCCAGAGCTCCAATCGCCACCTAAAGTGGTGCCCAGACCTGTGTATTTTGTACGGAGAACCGCCTCACTGGGGTGCAGCCCAAACAGCTGTGCTGGTGAGAACAGCCAAGCCGGCCAAATCAGCTGCGGGCTGAAGCATTCGTGCTGGTGACCCATGGGGCTCCTCTGCCTGGGAATCTTTTGGTCTTTGGGCAGTAAAAATCTGCCTGGAAATATGGTGTCCACTCACTCTCTGCACTTTTGCTGGGAGCTGCAATCCTGAGCTGCTCCTAGTCGGCCATCTTGGAGCCCTACCCCCTCTTGTACTCTTTAAACATCTCCAGTTCCCCTCTACCCCCGCTACTCTTCCCAGCCTCTGATAAGCATTTTCTCTCTATCTCTGAGTTCAATTATTTTAATTTTTAGATCCCACAAATAAGTGAGAACCTGCGAAGTTTGTCTTTCTCTGCCTAGCTTATTCCACTTAACATAACGACTTCCGTTTCCATCCATGTTGTTGCAAATGACAGGATCTCATTCTTTTTTTTATAGCTGAATAGTGCTCAATTGTGTATGTGTACACATTTTCTTTATGTATTCATCTGTTGATGGACACTTAGGTTGCTTCTAAATCTTGGCTATCATGAATGGTGCTGCAATAAACATGGAAGTGCAGGAATCTCTTTGATATACTGAGTTCCTTACTTTTGTGCATATACCCAGCAGTGCGATTGCTGGATCATATGGCAGCTCAATTTTGAGTTTTCTTAGACACCTCCAAACTGTTCTCCATAGTAGTTGTAATAATTGGGGATGTACGTTCCCACCAACAGTGTATAAGCGTTCCTATTTCTCCACGTTCTCTCCAGTGTTTATTATTGCTGTTTTTTTTGGAAATAAGCCATTTTAACTAGGGTTAAATGAGATTATATCTCATTGTAGTTTTGATTTGCATTTTTTCTGATGATCAGTGATGTTGAATACTTTTCATATGCCTGTTTGCCATTTGTATGTTTCCTTTCAAGAAATGTCTTTTCAAATCTTTTGCCCATTTTTAATGAAGTTATTAGATTTTTTTGTAAAGTTGAGCTCCTTCTATAGTCTGGTTATTAACCCCTTGTTAGATGGATTGTTTGTAAATATTTTTTTCCATTCTGCAGGTTGTCTCTTCATTTTCTTAATTGTCTGTTTTGCTGTTCAGAAGTTTTTAACTTGATGCGATTCCATTTGTTCATTTTTGCTTTGGTTGCCTGTACTTGGTGGGTATTGCTCAAGAAATTTTTGCCCAGACCAATGTCTTGGAGAGTTTCACTGATGCTTTCTTGTAGTAGTTTCTAGTGTGAGGTCTTAGATTGACATAGGAGAAAAATAATTTACTCCATTTGATTTGAATTTTTGTATATGTTGAGAGATAGGAGTCTAGTTTCATTCTTCTGCATATGTATGTCCAGTTTTAACAGCAGACTGTTTTCTCCAGGGTATGTTCACAATTTTGTTGAAAATAAGTTCATTGTAATTGTGTAAATTTGTTTCTGAGCTCTCTGTTCCACCACTCTATGTGTTTGTTTTTATGCCAGTACCAGACTTTTTTGGTTATTATAGTTTTGTAGAATAATTTGAAGTTAGGTAATGTGATTTCTCCACTTTTGTTCTTTTTGCTTAGGATAACTTTGGCTATTCTAGGTCTTTTGTAGTTTCATATACATTTTAGGATTGTTTTTTCTATTTCTGTGAAGAATGTTATTGGTATTTTTATAGGATTGCATTAAATCTGTAGATTGCTTTGGATAGCATGGACATTTTAACAATGTTGATTCTTTCAATATATGAACATGAAATAGCTTTCCTTTTTTTGTTTCCTCTTCAATTTCTTTCATCAGTGTTTTACAGTTTTCATTATGGAGATCTTTCATTTCTTTGGTTATGTTAATTCCTAGGCATTTCATTTTATGTGGGCTATAATAAATTGGATTACTTTGTTGATTTCTTTTTCAGACTATTCACTGTTGGCATATAAAAATGCTTCTGATTTTTGAATGTTGCTTTTGTGTCCTGCAACTTTACTAAATTTGTTAATCAGTTGTAATAGTTTTTAGATGGAGCCTTTGAGTCTTTCCAAATTTAAGATCATATTATCTGCAAACAAGGCTAATTAGACTACTTCCTTTCTAATTTGGATGCCTTTTGTTTCTTTAGAACTGTTTAATTTTGAAAAAATATGATTAAAAAACATGTATAGTGATGACCTTACCAAAGAAGCATGGGAAAAATATTTGAACATTTAGAATAAATGGTTTTGTAGGGACCAGACAATGCTGTGCTCATAGGTAGAAGAAAACATATGACCTGGAGACCTGATATTTTCTGTTCGAGAATCATTCACTTTCTAGCACAGGATATGTCATTTGAACTGTTAAAATGTTAAAATTTCAGAGTACTTTATTTCACATATTTTTCTTACTGATCTTGATTGAAAACTTGGAGTCTTAGAGACTCCTTTTATTTCCTTCTGTGTGTTTCTTCCGGATCTGGTATTTTTCATGGGCCAGCAGCTATATTAAGCATCTTAAAAGGTATCTTCTTTATATCTTCCTTCACATGGTTCAATTGTTTCTGACTAACATGAATGTCTTTCTTGGCTCTGAATTTTATGATGATTATATTTCTTTGACACATCTAGCATTATTTGAATGATGATCTCTTGGTTCAGAAAGTTGAGAAGGAATTTGTGTTTTAATATTACTGTCTGTATTATTCCATTTTCATACTGCTATAAAGAAATATCCAAGACTGGGTAACTTATATAGAAAAGAGGTTTAATTGACTTACAGTTTTGTATGGCCTGGGAGGCCTCAGGAAACTAACAATCATAGCAGGAGGGGAAGCAGACACCTTCTTTACAAGGTAGCAGGAGAGAGAAAGAGTGCATGAAAGAGGAACTGCTAAGCACTTTAAAAATCATCAGCTCTTGTGAGAACTCCTTCACTATCACAAGAACAGTATGGGGGAACTGCCCTCATGATCCAATCACCTCCCTCCCTCAACATGTGGGGATTACAGCTCCTTCCCTCAACACATGTGGATTAAAAATCAGGATGAGATTTGGGTGGGGACACAAAGCTAAATCATATCACTATCTCTGATAATACAATTGCCTTAGTTGAAAGCAAAAATGATCATGGGTTACTTAAGGCCTAATTCAAGTGTGTGGAACAGTTGGGCATCTAATTCAAAGTCCTGTTCAGCAATGCCTTATCTTTATGTCTTTTTGAGTCTCTTTTGGCATATTGTCTCCTAATTTCAAACTTCTTTGGTTTCTCTTTGGGCCCTGGGTGCAACATGTTTGGTGTACCCAGGGCCCAATATCACCAGACCAAAGACTTGGGGGAGCACTGTTTGAAAGGGAATAAGATGAAATGAAAAAGTAGACCTCATAGTGTGTTAGAAACATATGCACAGGAGTAAGGATAATGTAAGATCTCTTTGCCAAGAAGCTAAAACAAAAGCACAGGACATCAAGGAAAAGCTTAATACCATTAACATTATAAGATGTAATGCAAATACTCTCTTTTTGAAAGTTTTGACAAAAGAAGTATAATAAGTGACTTAAAGCTTATCAAGCGTTTCCACCAAGAAAGGCCTCCTGCACATGTAGCTAACCATGGGATTCCAAACAACTGCCTATATTAAAATAGCAACATAGGGAAATAATTGGAAGAACTGGCCTAGTTATGTTAAAGATGGGTGGCCCCTTTTCACCTTCACAAAGGAAGTATAAGGAGGGAATCTGGATCAAGTCAAAAAGGGTAAAACAGGAAGAGGGGAGGCGGCTTTACAGAAATACACAAACCCAACCTTACATGACTAAAAATTCCTGGACACAAGAGAACTATTATTGTTTCTGTTAACTAGTCAGATTTTTATAGGAGAGAGATCATTACTGAATATTCATATTGCCTCACCAATTCTTCTAATTTGCATCACTATTGGAAAGAAACCATGGTGTAATAAAAGGCAAAATTCCATTCCCCTGGAGGCTCCTCTGGATGGGCTAAAATTGGGGCAGTTTAGGAAGGCTAGTGTGTTGGGCCTACCCCAAGGGTGGATTAGATGAGAAACTCAACAATATCCTGGATGTTTACACTGACATTTGGAAAGTGGGTGTACTTCCAAAATTTTAATGTTGAGTTTCATATCACACTTGATTTGCTTCATTATGGTGCCATTGTCTGTATTAATATGAGTGACTTCTCCAGATGTGATCTTTCAAAGATTGTGGGGTCCAGTTTCAATTGTTTGACTTCCTTAGTTGTTTTGAACTTATAATTACATGGTTTGGTAGGTTTTGCCATATGCACTCATGAGATTTCAATGTTCCATAGAATTTGATCCGAGTCTTCTACTTTGTAAACTTTCTTAATCACCTTTATCCTCAAACCATGGGGTGGTAATAGACTAGGGAATGGGGAATCACACATCTTTGGCTGAGTTCCCACACAGCTCATCTGGGAAAAATCCACCCAAAAGGAAAGCCCAGCACTTTAGCTCTATAAGCAATGCTTTAGAAACTAGCAGACAGTCCTTCTCTTCCCATTAGTACTCCTAGAATGGAATCTATGGGGTACATATGAAAACTGAGAGCCCTAAAAATCTCATCTTAGAATAAATAGCACCTGGGGCACCTCAGGCCATTAAACAGAGTCAAGGAATTTTCCATTCCCTAAGCCCCAAAGCCTTTGGTGATGTCCAACTCCTCCAGGGACCCCACTCTCAGTTTTTCAGTAGAATGCTTTCCCAAATTGTTTGTATAGCACTTCATTTTCTGTATCATTTACCTCAGTGGCTGTTATTTCCATTCTTAGCTCCATTATTATCCACTTCCTCCCAAAATAAATTAAAAATAATCTTATTCTTAAAGAAAAAGTTTTTCTTCTTTCTTTAGTTTTTTCTTTTTAATTTTTTTTAAATTATAGATTTAAGTGGTACAAGTATATTTTTATTACACAGATATATTGTATAGTGTGCAAGTCTGGGCTTTTAATATAACCATCATCTGAATAGTGTAATTTATAACTTATAGGTAATTTCTCATCCTTTACCTCCTCCCACCTCCCACCCTTTGGAGTCTCCAATGTCTATTATTCCACTTTATATGTATATGTGTACACATTGTTTACCTCCCACTTATTTTTTTAAAAATATTTTTTATTGTACTTTAGGTTCTGGGGTACATGTGCAGATCATGTAGGATTGTTGCCTAGGTATATACATGGCAATGTGGTTTGCTGCCTCCATCCCCCTGTCACCTATATCTGGCATTTCTCCCCATGTTATCCTTATCCAACCTCCCTACCCCACACTGCCCCTCCCCTATTCCCCCCCAACAGACCCCAGTGTGTGGTGCTCCCCTCCCTGTGTCCGTGTGTTCTCATTTTTTAACATCTGCCTATAAGTGAGAACATGCAGTGTTTGATTTTCTGTTCTTGTGTTCAGTTTGCTAAGAATGATGGTTTCCAGATTCATCCATGTCCCTACAAAGGACACAAACTCATCGTTTTTTATGGTTGCATAGTGTTCCATGGTGTGTGTGTGCCACATTTTCCTTGCCCAGTCTATCATCGATGGGCTTTTGGGTTGGTTCCAGGTCTTATAAGTGAGAACATGTGGTATTTGATTTCCTCTTTCTGAGTTATTTCACTTAAGATAATGGCTTCCAGTTCCAACCATGTTGCTGCAGAAGACATGCTATCATTCTTTTTTTATGGTTGAGTAGTATTCTGTGGTGTACAGCCCTTTTAATAATTATGCAAGGTAACATTGTACATATATATATTTATACACACACACACACACACACACACACACACACACACACACGCACCGTGGGAATACTATTCAGTGTGATATATCAATCACATTGTTTTTTATCCAGTCATCTCTTGGTGAAAACAGGTTGATTTCATGACCGCTTTTCTGAATAGCGCTGTGATAAACATACAAACGGAGGTGTCTTTTTATATAGCTATTTCTTTTTTGCAGGTAGATATCCAGCGGTAGGATTGCTGGGACAAAGCATAGTTCTATTTTTATTTATTTGATAAATCTCCATAGTGTTTTTTATAGAGGTTGTACTAATCTACATTCTGACTGTTGTAAGTGTTCCTTTCCTCCACGTCCTCACTAGTATCCGCTGTTTTTTGTCTTTCTAGTAATAGCCATCCTGACTAGTGTAAGATGGTCTTTTATTGTTGGTTTAAATTTGCATTTCTCTCATGATTAGTCATGTGGAGCGTTTTTTCATGTTTGTTGGCTGCTTGTATGTTTTCTTAAAGTATCTGTTTAGTTGTTATCTACGTCACTAGCTATCTTTATATCTCAATCACAATTTCTGGAAATGTAGGTTATTGAGCTCTCCCTTAGCAATTAATAAAAGAAGACTCCATTTCTATTTGATTGTTATTTTTTTCTGAATAGCAATTACTGCCTTTGATTGGCAACTTTGAAAATGGAGAGTTTAGGATTTTGCACTAAAACCCTAACTAGTTCTATAATTTACTGTTTTCTTCTTAGAATCATATCTATTTATACTTAAAATAACTCTTGTCAGGGATTGTTAAAATAAATCAGTAGACATTTATTGGTGTTATAATAGTAATATCTACAATTTATAGGATCACCTTTTTGTACCAGGACCTGTCTTTTCCATATATTCTTTCTAGTCCTTTTAATAATTATGCAAGGTAATGCTATGCATGACTTGTAGATGAGGAATTAAGGTTTGGAAAATCAACAGCTAGTAACTGGTGAAGTTACTGTTCAAATCCAAATTCGACGCCACACTGTCTTGTGAAACTGTTATACACAGAAAGTGACACAGAACTTTGGATTGATTAGTGTGTATTAACTCTTTGTGGCTACTTCAGTTAATTTGATGACAAATCTGCACCTACATATTTCATTGTATTTTAGCAGCCTAAGGAAGTTAATGAGTTTCTAAAATATCCTAGCATTTAGAAGGAAAAGGTGGCAATAAAGAAGAAACTAGTAATTTATTCAGTTTTTTCTATGCTGCTAGACACTTTATTGCACTTTATTAAGACATAAATTATCTTATTTATATTCATAACCTACTATAAGACAGGCCTTTTTATTTTAGTTTAAGTGTAGGTAACTAAGGCTCTACAAGGTTAAAACTTGCCGAAAGTCAAAAGTCAGAGTCATGGATGAAGATAGAATTTGCACCAAAATCTATCTTTAAACCTTATACTCTATCTTTTCCAGCATGCACTAAATCATATATTTAAAAATTTATATGATAATTTTTTTGTCAGAACAATTTGAGAGTAGGTTATATGCATGATGCCCTTTATCTCCTAAAACCTTATTGTATATATCCTAAGAAAAAGGATTCTCATATATAACCAGGTACAGATAACAAATTTAGGAAATCTAACATTGAGATGACTCTTTTATCTGCAGTTCATACTTTAACTTTTCGCAGTGCCTAATAATGTTCTTTAAAAAATATTTTCCCCTTTCAATACAGGGTTCAGCCTCAAATTCAAATTGCATTTAGTTGCCATGATCTTTTCCTCTCTTTTAATTTGGAAAAGCTACTTAACATATTCTTGTCTTTCCTAATACTGCCGTTTTTAAAAGAATATGGACCAAGTATTTTATAGTATGTCAATTAATATGAGTTTGTCCACATATTTTCTCATAGTCAAGTAAAAGTTCTACATTCTCATCCAGAATGCTCCATAAGGTTGACTTACCTTTCTCAGCTTATCAAATCTGGAAGCACATGATATTTGTCTGCTTTTCACTTGTGATGCTAATTTTGATAATCTGTTCAAGGTGTTCACTGGCTTCTTCCATGTACAATGACTATTTTTTCTTATACAACTAATAAGCAACAAGGGAGAGATTTTGAGACCATGAAAATATCTTGCTTCTCATCAATCTTTAGCATTCACTGACGATTCTTGCCTATGCCAGTCATTACTAGGATGATTGCCAGATACTGATTTTCAAACTTCTCTACTTTATCCACATTTATCAGCTAAAATTTTACTACAAAGAAAAACCCTGTTTATCTTATTTATCTATTTATTATCTATATTGACTCATTAAATCCTATTTTATTCAGTAGGTTGTAATTTGTTATTAGCCTTATTTCTTTTCATACTCAAATTATCGTAGATTTGAGTAGTTGAAATCCCATCAAAATGGTACCTGTGCCCTTTTGATGTGTTTACATCATTTTTTAGAGCGCTTTCTTATTTTCTGGCCCAACAAGATGGTCATAAAATCAGCCATTTCTGCAAACAACTCTGTTTCCTTTTAGTGAAGAATAGTCTTTAGAAAGTAGAACAAGGCACTAGCTGTGCTCATTGTATCGTTAACTTCTTTTAAGTCCTTTTTCCTCACAGCAAAGCCAACAACATGTATTGTCAAATATTTGAATTTTTATGAGTCTGATGAAAAACAAAGTACCTCAGTGTAGTTTTAATTTGCATTTCTTTTATTACGAGTAAACTTGAACACCTTTTCATATGTTGAAGAACATTTAAAAATGTTTTTTTGATGAATTTTCTGTTCAAGGCTTTTGACCATTTTTCTATTGTTTTTCTTAATTTTTAAGTTTTAAAAAATATTAAGAAAAAGTAGTCCTTTATCTGTGATCTATATCATAATTTATCATTTGTTTTTTATCTTTGATTATTATAGGCAAAAGTTTCCAATTTACTAGTGTTTCTTTTATTGCATCATCTTTATAAAGCTTTTCTCTTCACCCAGGTTATAGAGGAATCCACCCATATTTTCTTCAAGCGCCTGAGTCGTTTTGCTTTTATACACTTAGATTCCAGATCTATTTGGAATTTATTTTTGTATATGTCACTAAGGATGGATCTGTGTTCCTCTTCATTACAAGTAGCTCTGTAGTTGTCCCAACATTATTTATTGAGGAGACCACCTTGTTCCAGTCATCTGAGATATCACCTTTACCATAAATTAAATTGTCATAAGTAGTTGGGTCTGTTTTTTGACCTTTCTTTTCTACTCCATTGGTCTTTGTCTAGTTATGTGCCAGTACCATCGGGTATTATGTACAAGAGATCATATTCTAACCTCATTTTTTACAGTTGAGGAAACAGACATACAAGCTTAAGTGTCTTTTCCCAAATGAGAGAGTAGCAGAGTCAGGGCTGCAAACTAGTTTTCCTGACTTATGATACAATCCTTTTTTCCCCCTATGCTGTGCTACTCTCATCTCTCTCTTCTGTTTTTTTGGGGAGGGTAGAAACTCTAGCTAAAGGGAAGAGTCTGCTTTGTCTAGAGAAAAAACAGCCACTGGACTATGCTCTTCCTGGAACAGATTTGTAGAAGGGGTCATGAGGCCAATGTCTTATAAGGAGCATGAAAAGAACACGCTGCCACATAGATTGTTCTCTGGAGAGTTTGACCTGGAAAGACAGGGTGAATAGTAGAAAGATCATACACAAGGAAGCTGAGAAGCAGAGGGGTTAAGTGATATGGCCGAGGTCACACAGTGTGCTAGTGACAGCTGTCATTTTAACTCAGTACCCACCCAGCCCTGTGGCAATGATTTATTGGACACCTTTTTGAACAACTGCATTTTTAAGCTGCTGTACATTTGTGTGTACATTAAAATTTGACCTTGTTATATAACGTCTGGCACAAAAAGTTATTGGTAGCCTGCCTATATGCCACTTAAGTTCCTGCTGATGTTTTTAACTTAAAGAATGAAAAAAATTGTTGGATGGGTTAGGAGAGACAATTCTTCTTATAAATAGTGTTAAAACTCTCTTTTTATATGGACCTGTTCAGCTAAAACCTAAACAACAAAGACATTTGATTTACTGCAGGCATTAGGTTGGAGTGTTAAGTGGTTGTTTTAATTTCAGAGTTTTCCTAAAAGAGCTACTCTCACCCTATAGTTGATTACAATTTAAAAACAGAGACATATGATTTATTATAAACAATGTTTTAGAGAACTGAACTTTTTTTGGAAGAACTAAAAATATGTATTTCAAAAATTTTCAGCCCCAGGAGATGGGGAGATCTGATTCTTTTTTTCTCCTCCTTTGGATATAGTATGTGGCTGTGGAGTTTTAAATGGTCAGAGAGTCTTCCTTGGTGGTATCAAGAATAAGAAGGACAAAAGAGGAATCTTCTGGGTTCTGTCTTTGACTTGGTTGCAGATAGTGCTCCAAGCAAAAGGGTAAGTGACCTGTAGCTTGGACTTGGTTTGGCTGGTCTGCTCCTGAGTTGCTTGTCTCCTCTAAATATTCACCCCCTACCACCCAATCCCATCATCCTCCTTCAGTCTTAACCAACAACAGGAACATAACTGACCAGAGTGGCAGCAGAGGCATGCTTATACTAATAAAAAAGTGTACTCTCCAGTTCTCACCATAAAATTATCTGGCATCTGGGAAAGCCAGTGTTCGATTTTTAAAAGGTTTACAAACAATGTACAAAAGAAATACAGAATTTCAGTTATTCAGTAGGAAGAATTAATTCAAGAAGTCTGTTGTATAACATAACTATAGTTAATAACAATATACGATATTCTTAAAGATTGCTAAGAAAGTAGATTTTAAGGATTCTCACCACAGGAAATGATAAGTAGATGAGGTAATGCATATGTTAATCAGCTCAGTTGAGCTATACCACGATGTACGCACATTTCAAAACATCATGTGGTACATGATAAATAAATACAATTTTTATTTGCCAGTTAAAAAAAATGGATCTTGGGCAGATCCTTGCATAATGTAAGAGCTCTGTTAATAGCAATTTCCTTCCTTCTCTTCCTTCTCTCCCTCCCTCCCTCCCTCCCTCCCTCCCTCCCTTCCTTCCTTCATTTTATATTTATTACAGGAGAATTCAGTTCTCTGTATTACTCTCTCAGACTCAGATAGCTCCCTAAAGGCAGGGGCAGAGTCTAATATCTCCAAACTCTCTCTTCCCCATTAACCTGGGCCTCTCCTGCTCCATCAGCAAACTGAGTGCCTCTGTTAATTGCGAAGTCAGCGGGGAATGACTGAGGGGCGGTCCTGTGGGGCTACCCCAAAGGGAGCAGAGTGAGGAGGGACAGATAAGTTGAGACTCCCACTTTGCATCCTCTCAGGCTAGACTAGAAGAATCTGATCATCAAGCATATGTACATAATAAACTCAACACTCTGCAAAAGTGTACTTTGTCATTTCAACAGAAAAACTCAAATACATGAGGTGTTGGGTTTTGAAATGATTAGTTGAACTGTCACAGATATAAAGTATTTCAAGAAATTTTAGTGTAGAATAATTCCTGAAAAACAAAAGAGTTTGATATATTTTTCTTGGGAAGTGATTTTGAAGCTGCATTTGGGTGTGAGCATCTCTACTGTTTAGAGGTTTTATTAAATGAGAAAAGTAACTACGAAAGTAATTCTGATATAGGACTATATATTGGACAGAGCCCAATACAATGCCTTTTATATATCAACTGTCCAGTTATTGTACTGTATTTTCCATTTAGGCTCCCCTTGCTCTTTATTGCATCTTGTAAAGAAATTGCATAATCTCCAAAACTTGCACAAAAAATCAAACAAAAATAGCCACAAACAAATGGTGGTGTCCTAGTACTAGATTCAGATCCGAAGAGACCCAAAACCTGGAAAGGTTATTCTCTTCATCTCTCCTACCTCTAGTATATGATTTAAAGTAAAAGCAATCTTAAGCTACCTGAAACTTAGAGGTATGCTGAAATTAAGATTGCTTCTTGCTAGATTATCTGACAAATGCATCAAAGCTCAACTTTTCCTTCTCTCTCTCTGAATCTCTTTCCCTTCCATATTTGCTCTATCCTTGCCCCAAGAATGACTAAGCATATAGCTGACCTGTTGGATTATGTAGCACCGGGGGTATTAACAAACCTTCTATGTATTTCCTTGGAATAAGTGGGGAATTATTTCAGGTGAAAAAGAGTTAGTTTCCAGGTCTTACTGTACCGGAATTAACCAAAATCTTATTTAGATCAATAGATATTAAGTGAAGAGTAATATAAATGTTTGCATTCCTATATATACTGAGCACTATTCTAAGTGTTTTACGTATATTACCATCGTGCAACTCCATCAGGGCTTATTTTTAGTTTTTGTTTTACAGAAGAAGAAACAGGGGCAAAGCAACTAAGAAACTTATTCAAGGTCACAGTTCTAATAAGCAGAAAAATTGGACACTGGACCTCAAAAAATGAATAATAGCAAACACTTTCTTAGAGCTAGACACTAAGCCATGTATATGAGCATTGTAAGTGTTCACAAGAACTTTATGAGGTGTGCTCATTCTTTATTTACCCCTTTAGACATTTTAGTAAACCATTAGCAATCTTTGCTTTAGAATAGAAATAACATATGTGATGGCAATTTTTTTTTAATCTTCAGGGAAATAATCTTTTTCTTTCTAGGCTGTCAGGTGTCATATTTTAATAAGTTGTTTCTGTAAATCCTATTCCCATCAGCTTTGTAGTTTCTGTTTACAGCTATTGTTTTTCTTGAAGGCTCTTATATTAGTTACTTCAATTAAAATAAAAAAGAGACAATGAACTAAGTAGGAGAGAGAGTATTTTTTCCTGTACATGATCCTGAAGGAACCAGTAAAGAGAAAGAAATGTAAAGGGAAAACAATTAAAAGTGAAGGAAAAAATATTTTTCAAAAAGAGGGGAGAATGGAAGATCTAGGTGGAGAAGTGGCAGTCATAATGGTGCTCTGAAGCGTCATTCTTTCAGGAGAAATGAGTGAAGAGTCAGTCACAAGATTAAGACTAGGGTGGGATGTAATGCCTTCAAGAGTATCCCTGGCAAAGGAGATCTGAAAATTAAGGCTTTTGTGGTTTTCTTCTTGTTTCTTGCTAGGAAATAAATGGAGCCACAAGCATACCAGTGGATTCTCTTTTCCCCTCAGTCTTCCCCTCTCCCAAGGTTTGTTGCATGCTCTCCTGCTGCGTTGCTGTCCCCAGCAGCCATAAAATACTGAGAATGCCTTGGGCTAGCATGTTTTCCATCCAAAATCATGATTCATGAATTCTCTTTGTTGTAAACTAACCTGCAGAATGGGAAAGAAAAGAAGAAAAAGGCAGGAGAAACATATTTTTGGCTTTAATTCTGAGACTTGGGTTCTGAGGCATTCCAATAACTCAACTAAATTTGACTTATCATAATAGCATTTCAAAAATATAAGCAAGAACACAACAAATCAAAATATGAAAATTGTGATGGTTCCAGTAAAATTCAGAGAGTAAATGAGACAGATGAAAGTAACCCAAAAATACAGTTTAATTGTTTAATTTATGAATAGTCATTTATGTAGTATATGTCTGATTATGTCCTTTGGGGAGGCAAGAATCACATCCTGTGAAGGCTGGCTCTGAAATTGTTCACCCATGGGATGATATTAATCCAGTCACTTTCTGTATTTGGAAACACCTGTCAGTTTATTTATTCATTCAGACATATGAGAAGAATGATGATCCAAGTTACATGAAAGAAAGGGCACTTCATTACTAAATGGGAGGCCTGTGTTTTAGTACTGGCTTCTTATGATATTATATGGTATCAAGCAAATTATTTAGCCTCTCTAGGTCAAGGTTTCCTCATTAGTGAAATACGTTGTTGTAGTTGATAATCTTTAAGAATTCATTCAATGTTGACATTCTGGAACTGTTGGTTATTGTCTTTCATTTTCTAGTGTTGCTTTAAGGTAGCTAATTCTAGGAACATATATTTTTAGTTACATGTACCAACATGCCAGCAGTTCTTCAATCATGTATCATTGAATAAGACACTTGATTAGATTCAACAAATATATATTTGGTTTAATAAGTCTTCCTTCAATATTCAACCAATATATTTAGAGGTTTCTGCTGTAATGAATGCATTCAGAATATTATTTGTGCCTACTATAGGAATCCATAAATTATTAAAGTATGGTTCCTGCTTATAAGAGCTTATAGAAGAGTAGAATGTATAAGACATTTATTAAAAAACTGCAATATATAATAGAGTGTTAAATGCTAGTTACTAATTCACTTCTTATATAGAGAGAATTCACCTGGGGAAATTTCTGTCTCCATTTCCTTCTCCTTCCAGGCCAGATTATCTTTCCAAAAGTTCAGGTGAGAGGTAGGGTAATGGGAGACAATGCAAAGAACCTCTTGAGAATATAGTCCTGATTAAGGCAGCATGGGTATATGGGAGGCCCTATCTTTGAGACATAGATAATGTACTTCAATATCAAAAGAGGTAAAGCTAAGCTCTGTTTTCTTTATTTAATGTATCATCTAAAAAAATGTAAGTTTCCAGTAACCAAAGTATATAAAGAATTATTTCTCACTAGAAAATAACTCAGTTGTTGTTTGCAAGAGAAAGAAGAAGATAGAATATTTTCCTTTTTCTGTGTGGACCAATAGAAAGACCATGTGATTTTAGAACTAGGAACACCAGATTTTGAGTCTGAACACTATTTCTTATTTGCTGTGTTACCTTAACCCACCCGTGTAACTTCCCATTATATAAAAGTAGAGGTAGCCATACTCGCCTCACCGACTTATGCAGTTTAAAAATAAATGGCACTCAATAAATGTTTGTTTTTTTCTTCCATAGTCAAAGAAATGAACAATAATAATTTGTTTATTTACCCAATGTATATGTTTAGTCATCTGTTTTCCATTGAGGAAGTCACCTTCATTGCCATATTGACTGAAACTTAGATACTCTTTATTTCTTAGAAGATGAAATTTCAAAATTTGTGTAAATAGAATTCACTAGCAGGAAGAGTGAGGCTTCTGACTCTCTCTCTCTCTCTCTCTTTTTAAGATATGGGGCTGGAGTGCAGTGGCATAATCATTATCTCACTGCAGCCTTGAACTCCTGGGCTCAAGCAATCCTCCTGCCATAGCCTTCCAAGTAGCCAGGACTACAGGCATACATCACCATGCATGGCTAATTTTTTACTTTTTTGCAGGTATCGGTTCTCGCTATGTTGCCCATCATGATTCTGGCTCATTTTATACCTGCTGGTTTTTTGTTTGTTTTTGTTTACCAGTAGATGGCCAGAATGTAAGGGATTTTGGTTGTGATTCATTATCTCTCAGGTGTTATGTCTAAGATTAAAAGTCAGTTTTTGTTTTTATTTCACACAAATTCCTCCTAATAGCATTAGCTGAGCAAGGCAAGGGCAATTAGTCTTTAAACACTGATGTCATGGGACAGTGAATGTTTAAACCAAGCAAAACTTCTCTCCCCCACATCGTTGCTCCTCCATGTTATTCTCTTCTTCCTTATCAACTCTTGCACAAGCCAGATTGTGTATCTTCTCATACGTGACTCTGAAAAGATATCAACACTCTTGTTTTGTTGACATCTAATGGAGAATTCCATTATATCAGAAAGAACTATCTGGATCATGATCATGGGAACATGGCCTATACCACACTCACTCCATCAGTTTATCATAGTTAGCAGGATATATACCAAAGGAGATTACAGCAGCTCCTTTCTTGGAGCTATTTAACTTTGTTATCATTAGGAACCATCTAACTTGGGTTCAAAGATGGGACTATATGACATCTTGAGGATTTTTCAATGTTGTTTACTCTATTTCCCAGATATTGGTTTTGTGGTTTGCAGATACTGCAATCAGGAGCAGCATGCAAAGAATAAGGGATTCATATTCCTGTTATGGCCTGTATTTCCATATCTTAATTCACGAATCTTCTCTAGAAACATAGAAAAGAGACAAATTGGGTGTACAGCAAATAACAGCAAAGTCATTGGGAATAGTTAAGTGATATACAAAATGCCTTACTCTTGTAAGGCACTGAGATGAGTCTCCATAGAGTTTTACTTTTTCAAGTTGTTTGAAGTAATTGGTCTCATAGTTACACCATTTCACGGTGGAAAATTATTTTCCCAGGAACCACACGGATACATGGTTTTTGTTCAGTGGGGTTTAAAATAAATTAGGTTTATAAATTTGCATTGAAGTTAATATCATATTTCAGTGTCCTGGTTAGTCTTAACATACTACAAAGTTAAAAATGCATAAGGCAACTAAACAAACAAAATTAGACTCAATATGAACAAAGCCAGATTAAATGAAGCAGGTTCAGGATTCTGTATTGGGCAGTGTTTGGGGTGTGGCGAGGAGAACACCAATCAATTTAATATCAGCAATTACAACATATGTGAGATGGAGGAACAATTCAACTGAATTAACATGTCAATTGAGCATACTTTTAGGTTGTAAAGTGTGAACATTTACTATTTGGAATATTATCTCTTTAAAATGCAGACACAAAAAGGTTTTAGAAGACTTGTAAGACAAAGTACACTGTTGTGAAAAAATGATTAATTGCTGCATTAGCTACCTAGCTATCTGGGCAAGTTCCCAAGGCTTTGCCAAGATAATGTTTCATCTAGATTTTAGTTTCTTCGTCTGTGAAATAAGAGGTCAGAATAGATGATTTCTAAGGTCTATCTATCTCTTTTATAAGGATGTATGATTGTCTAACAATTGATGAATTCAGCATTCACTATGTATTGAGGGCTGTGATGAGTCAGGAGTTACCCTAGGTTCTGTGGACACAGAGATTAATAAGGCAGTGACTCTGCCCAAGGGTCCTGAATTTCTGTCTTCTGCATGTCTGCACATCCTAAAGAGCTTGTTTAGGATTATAGTATCTTCTTTTTTCTTTTTTTCTTTCTTTCTTTTTCTTTTCTTTTTTTCTTTCTTTCTTTTTCTTTTCTTTCTTTTTTTTTTTGAGACAGAGTTTTGCTCTTGTTGCCCAGGCTGGAGTGCAATGGTGTGATCTCTGCTCACCGCAACCTCTGCTTCCTGGGTTCAAGCAATTCTCCTGCCTCAGCCTCCCGAGTAGCTGGGACTACAGGCATGCGCCACCATGCCAAGCTAATTTTTGTATTTTTAGTAGAGACGGGGTTTCACCATGTTGACCAGGATGGTCTCAATCTTTCAACCTCGTGATCCACCTGCCTTGGCCTCCCAAAGTGCTGGGATTATAGGCGTGAGCCACCGCATCTGGCCTCTTCTTTTTTCATTCACATCCTAAGATCTACATGCAGTGTGTTATTAGAGGTGTCTCTGTATTCGTGAAGTTGGTCATGAATTACTGAATGGAAAATGAGAGCATTAGTAATATTAGCAATATTGCTATTAGAAATGGAATGCTCTAATGGAATGCTAACCATAGGAACATATGGTCTTTAGGATACAAAAGTAAGCACGGGGGTGTTGTTTCTCGGTGAATCTTGTTTCTGTGCTGTCCTGGCTATTGATTCCATATCATTCCATTGAAATTTAAGGCCCTGTGGAAAATTTAATTTGTAGCTTGCTGAAAGTGTTTTGGAAAGAGACAGAAAATGTTATCTCACTGTTTCAAGAGGTTCTATGTTCAATTTTGAATCTTGGGATGTCTGTGGTGTTGTTGGAGATGGTGGTGGGGAGCAAAGGGAGTGGTGGGAAGATGAAGAAGAGTAATTACTTCAGTTAAGGGGAATGAACATGGGGAGGGAACAAATTTATAAAGATGGGCTAGGAAGATTAGAAATATTTTAGTGGCAGCACAAGCTTAAATCACTGAAGTTGTAATGGGTGTGGGTTAGGTAGACAGTGACAGATTTACTACATTTCTGCATTTCAGTGTATTAAAAGTAGGGAAAATCACTTTTTTTGAAGAGTGAAAAAGAGAAGCTTTAGGGAAACACAGTATTGCCATGAATATAGTATTAAGGTTTTAGGGGAAAAACTGTTGAATAAAATATATGAACAGTTTTAGGTAAGTTAATGTGTAACAAGTACTGAATAGGTGAGTAAGGAATGTTTGAATAATTCAAATACATTTCAAAGAGTTTAACTTTGTCTTAGGAGTGAAGGTTTTGTTACAGCTGAGCTGTGTGGGTTGTAGGCCTGATTCATGCTCTTGTGTTCTTATGAATTGGATTTTATTGTTCAGTTTACTGTATTTTATATTTCAATAGCTACTCTGTATTACATTGTGTGATATGCTCTTCCTCTAAGCAAGTGTTTAATTGATGTGTATAATGAGCTGGAGTTGAGTGTCTGAAGAATAAGTGCCTGAGTTTTCTAAATACGTGGTATAGAATTTTCTCATGGTTTGAAGTGTAGCTCAAAAATTTGGGTGAGGATTGCAGAATTGTCAATTATCTGCTGCACTTCACATTTTATCAATAAACAAATTGATAACACATGAGCAAAAAGTTTTAATTTACCTTAGCATAATTATTTACCCTGAAAATTTGCTGAAAGTATGCCCCCTCTCTAGGTGATGATGTAGGAGTTCCCAGCTTTGAATAAACTTTAGAAATAAAATTCTGGATAGAAGAAATAAATCAGAGTATAATTATTCTCAATGAGAGTAAGATCTTTCATTTTTATAAAAAAATTATAGAATTACATGAGTATAAGCAATTAAATATAAAAATAATTATTTTTATATTTAAATAATGTAGAATTACTTTTATAATTGGTTATACACATATAACTTAAATATAATTTTATAATTCTATATCCTTGTAAAATATAAAATAACATACAAAATATTATATATTAACATGAATATATTTATGTATAATGTATTCATATATTTATATAATATTTATATGTAGTATTTACATAAAATAAAATAATGTATAAAATATAAAAATAGTATAAAATAATATAAAAATAATTCTATAATTATTTTTATATTTAATTGGTTATATATATACAAATTTATAAATCAAAAATCAAAATTAGTTATAGCTATGGCAGATCATATTCATTATATGTAGTGTGGAATAATATGGGATCCAAAGAATTTTTCATTTGGTCCTAAATTATACAGAAAGTCACTATTACCTCATTTATTATTAGTTTATGATGCACGTATATTCAAGGTATGGTGGTTTTAAAATGTGTCCACAAATTCTTTGTCACGCTTTTCATTAAGAAGCAGCATCTATGTCCCCTTCCCTTAGAACTAGATGTGCCTTTGTCACTGCTTCAACCAATAAAGTATGAAACTGCTACCTTGCTTGCTGGAATACTTATTCTCAAAGCCATTAACTGCCAGATCAGTGCTCTGTCTTGAAGCCACCATGCTATGGAGAACCTTAAACTAATCCACGTAGAAAATCCACATGAAACACCCTGACACTCCATGAAGAGAGAGATGTTCGGCCAGTCCCTAGACTGCTGCCTCCTGCTGTTCTGACTTCAGTCACCATCTGACAGCAACTATCTATCATATCCTGAGTCATGGCTCAGCCAAACCCTTCCTGAAGTGCTGAATCAAATAAATGGAAGAGATAATAAAATGGTGGTTTTTGTTTTAAGCCATTAAACTCTGGAGTAATTTGTTATGTATCAATAGTATCTAAAAAAATAAGGAAACTGAGAGAGCTGCTCAAAGCCTCAGTTTTAAAAGCAGTTGAAAAAAATTTCTTCAAGTACCTGAGATAAGATAGTTATTGTAATCGAGTGTGAAACTTAACTCCCAGTTAGTTGAACAAAAGGGAAATAAGATGGATTATACAAATTTCTCATTGTCTAGTAAGTAGAAGTTATATACTTTTAAAGATTTGCTTTTCTATGGCACAGAATTCTGGAAGAAATTTATAGTTTGGACAGTTCTTTGACCTTATTAACCAATGGACAACTTCACGAATTGTAGGCCTTCAAATGGTTGCTTTTTACATGGGTTGGTTGACATGGTTTGGATCTGTGTCCCCATCCAAATCTCATGTTCAGTTCTAATCCTCAATGTTGAAGGTGAGGCCTGATGGGAGGTAATTGGATTATGGGGATGGTTTCTAATGGTTTAACACCATACCTGTGAGTGCTGCACTTGTGATAGTGAGTGTGTTTTCATATTTAGTTGTTTAAAAGTGTGTGGCACCTTCTTCCTGTCTCTCTTCCTCCTGCTTCAGCCATGTAAGATGTGCCTGCTTCCCCTTCACCTTCACTGTGATTGAGTTTCCTGAGGTGTCCCCAGAAGCTCAGAAGGTGCCAACATCATGCTTCCCATACAGCCTGTGAAAACATGAGCCAATTAAGCCTCTTTTCTTTATAAATTACCCAGTCTCAGGTATTTTTTTATATCAGTGTGAGAACAGTCTAATGCATGAAATTGGTACCATAGAGTAGGGTATTGCTATAGAGATATCTGAAAATGTGGAAGCAGCTTCAGAACTGGGTAATGGGCAGAGGGTGGAAGAGTGTGCAGGGCTCAGAAGAAGACAGGAAGATGCAGGAAAGTTTGGAACTTCCTAGAGACTTGTTAAATTCTTGTGACCAAAATGCTGATGGTGATATGGACAAGGAAGTCCAGACTGAGGAGGTCTCAGATGGAGATGAGGAACTTATTGGGAATTGGAGCAAAGATCAATTTTGTTAGGTGTTAGCAAAGAGACTGGCTGCATTTTGCCCCTGCTCTAGGGATCTGTGGAGCTTTGAACTTGAGAATGATGATTTAGGGTATCTAGCAGAAAAGATTTCTAAGCAGCAATGGTTCAAGATATGACCTGGGTGCTTCTAATAGCATATGTTCATATACACAAGCAAAAAAATGACCTGAAACTTCACATTATATTTAAAAGGAAAGCAGTGCATAAAAGTTTGACACATTTGCAGCCTGACCATGTGGTGGGAAAAAATGCCCACTTTCAGGGAGGAATTCAAGGAGGTTAGGGAAATTTGCATAACTAAAAGGAAGGTATTTTGGAGACCTTTAAGGCAGCTCCTCCCACCACAGGCTCAGAGGCCTAGAATGGAAGAATGATTTTGCAGCCTAAAGACACTGGTCCCTCCATCCCAGCTGCTCCAGGTCAAGCCATGGCTTAAAGGGGCCCAGGTACAGTTTGGGCCACTGTTTCAAAGAGTGCAAACTGTAGGCTTTGGAGGCTTCTACATGGTTTTAAGCTTGAGGCTGCACACAATGTAAGAGTTGAGGCTTAGGAGCTGATGCCTAGATTTCAGATAATGTATGGAAAAGCTAGGACATCCAGACAGAAGCCTGCTGCAGGGTGGAGCCTTCATGAAGAACCTCTATTATGGCAGTGCAGAGAAGCAATGTGGGGTTGAAGTCCCCACACGAAGTCCCTGCTGGTGCACTGCCTAGTAGAGCTGTGAGAATAGGGCCACCATCCTCCAGATCCCAGAATGATAGATCCACTGACAGCTTGCACTGTGTGCCTGGAAAGGCTGCAAGCACTCAATGCCAACTTATGAAAACAGTCATGAGGGCTCCCCCCTGAAAAGCCTCATGGACAAAGTTGTTCAAAGCCTTGGGAGCCCACCCCTTACACAAGTGTGCCCTGGGTGTGAGGTATAAAGGGAAAAGACACTATTTTGGAGCTTCAAGATTTAATGACTGCCCTGCTGTGTTTCAGACTTGTATGGGGCCTCTAGCCCCTTTCTTTTGGCCCATTTCTCTTACTCAATGCCTATATTCTCATTGTATCTTGAAAATAACTAACTTGTTTTTGATTTTATAGGCTCATAGGTAGAAGGGACTAACCTTGTCTCAGATGAGACTTTGGACTTTTGAGTTAATTCTGGAATGAGTTAAGACATTGGGGGACTGTTGGAAAAGTGTGATTGTATTTTGCAATATGAGAAGAACATGAGATTTGGGAGGGGCTAGGGCAGAATGATATGGTTGGGATCTGTGTTCCAACCCAAATCTCATGTTCGATTGTAATCCTCAGTGTTAGAGGAGGGGGCCTTTTGGGAGGTAATTGGATTTTTGAATGGTTAACACCACCCTTCTGGGTGCTATTCTTGTGATAGTGAGTGAGTTCTCATGAGATTTGGTTGTTTACAAGTGTGTGGCATCTCCTCCTTTCTTGTCCTCCTGCTCAGGCCATCTAAGACATGCCTGCTTCTCTTTCACCTTCCTCCATGATTGCTAGTTTTCTGAAATCTCCCCAGAAGCTGAGCAGATGCCAGCATCATGTTTCCTGTACAGCCTGTGGAAACATAAGCCAATTAAACCTCTTTTCTTTATAAATTACTCAGATATTTCTTTATAGCATTGTAAGAATGGTCTAATACATTGGTTGACTTAATTACTGGCTACATGGTTATGGCCTTAGGAAAATGGAGAATTTTCAGCTGACTGAAACTTCATGTTTTGAAAAGTGTTTATTATATTTTCAATTAAAGAGAAGGAAAAACCTTAATATTTATATTCTTGTTAATAAACATTTGCTTTTGTCCTTTGAGAACCAATTATAAAGTCAAATAGGTGTTTTATATTTATGATGTCATAAGCTGTTACTTGGGTTGGTTTAGCAAGTCAAGGATGTCAAAGCTCAGGTCCCTGTGATTCTCTTGGCTTTATTTCTATAGTTGCAAGCTGGGTGCTGCAGCTTAGCCATTAAATCCATGTTGTAGGCAGGAATAAGGAAGAAACGTAGGAAAGGGGTGGTCCCTATATTAGTGAATCAAAGCTTTCTCAGAAATCCTTAACTCAGGTTTCTCAGAAACACTGGCCAACTCTTGTTGGCAGAACTAACTCTGTCACAAGGGAATTCCTAGCTGCAAGGGAAGCTGGGTAATGTAATTTATTTTTTAAAATAAAATAAAACCTTGCTATCTCTTCCTCTCTACCCTCCAAATAGGGATTATCCTGAAAAGGAGGAAGGGAAGTGTGGATATTGGGTAGGGAACTAGTCATATATGCCAATATTTAATTAGTGAAAATGTTCATAATGTTTTTTTTATTTTTTTATTTTTATTTTTTATTTATTTTTTTCCCATTTATTTATTTTATTGCATTTTAGGTTTTGGGGTACATGTGAAGAACATGCAAAATTGTTGCATAGGAACACACGTGGCAGTGTGATTTGCTGCCTTCCTCCCCATAACCTACATCTGGCATTTCTCCCCTTCTTATCTCTCCCCAGCTTCCCACCCCCCACCGTCCCTCCCCTATTTCCCCCCATCTGACCCCAGTGTGTAGTACTCCCCTCCCTGTGTCCATGTGTTCTCATTGTTCAACACCCGCCTATGAGTGAGAACATGTGGTGTTTGATCTTCTGCTCTTCTGTCAGTTTGCTGAGAATGATGGTTTCCAGGTTCATCCATGTCCCTACAAAGGACCCAAACTCATCGTTTTTGATGGCTGCATAATATTCCATGGTGTATATGTGCCACATTTTCCCTATCCAGTCTATCGTCGATGGGCATTTGGGTTGGTTCCAGGTCTTTGCTATTGTAAACAGTGCTGCAATGAACATTCGTGTGCACGTGTCCTTATAGTAGAACGATTTGTAATCCTTTGGATATATACCCAGTAATGGGATTGCTGGGTCAAAAGGAATTTCTATGTCTAGGTCCTTGAGGAATTGCCACACTGTCTTCCACAATGGTTGAACTAATTTACACTCCCACCAACAGTGTAAAAGTGTTCCTATTTCTCCACATCCTCTCCAGCATCTGTTGTCTCCAGATTTTTTAATGATCGCCATTCTAACTGGCGTGAGATGGTATCTCAATGTAGTTTATTTGCATTTCTCTGATGACCAGTGATGATGAGCATTTTTTCATATGTTTGTTGGCCTCACGTATGTCTCCTTTTGTAAAGTGTCTGTTCATATCCTTTGCCCACTTTTGAATGGGCTTGTTAGTTTTTTTCTTGTAAATCTGTTTTAGTTCTTTGTAAATTCTGGATATCAGCCCTTTGTCAGATGGGTAAATTGCAAAAATTTTTTCCTATTCTGTTGGTTGCCGATTCACTCTAATGACTGTTTCTATTGCTGTGCAGAAGCTGTGGAGTTTGATTAGGTCCCATTTGTCTATTTTGGCTTTTGCTGTCAAGGCTTTTGGTGTTTTGGTCATGAAATCCTTGCCTACACCTATGTCCTGAATGGTTTTGCCTAGATTTTCTTCTAGGGTTTTTATGGTGTTAGGTCTTATGTTTAAGTCTTTAATCCATCTGGAGTTAATTTTAGTGTAAGGTGTCAGGAAGGGGTCCAGTTTCTGCTTTCTGCACATGGCTAGCCAGCTTTCCCAACACCATTTATTGAACAGGGAATCCTTTCCCCATTGCTTGTTTTTGTCTGGTTTGTCAAAGATCAGATGGTTGTAGATCTGTTGTGTTGCCTCCGAGACCTCTGTTCTGTTCTATTGGTCTATATCTCTGTTTTGGTACCAGTACCATGCTGTTCTGATTACTGTAGCCTTGTAGTATAGTTTGAAGTCCGGTAGTGTGATGCCTCCCGCTTTGTTCTTTTTGCTTAGAATTGACTTGGCTATGCGGGCTCTCTTTTAGTTCCATATGAAGTTTAAGCTGGTTTTTTCCAGTTCCATATAGAAGGTCATTGGTAGCTTGATGGGGATAGCATTGAATCTGTAAATTACTTTGGGCAGTATGGCCATTTTCACGATATTGATTCTTCCTAACCATGAACATGGAATGTTTCTCCATCTGTTTGTGTCCTCTCTTATTTCGTTGAGCAGTGGCTTGTAGTTCTCCTTGAAGAGGTCTTTTACATTCCTAGTTAGTTGTATTCCTAGGTAATTTATTCTCTTTGTGGGAATTGTGAACTGAAGTTTGTTCTTGATTTGGCTCTCTTTAAGTCTGTTATTGTTGTATAGGAATGCATGTGATTTTTGCACATTGATTTTGTATCCTGACACTTTGCTGAACTTGCTTAGCAGTTTCAGGAGGTTTGGGGCTGAGACAATGGGGTCTTCTAGATATACAATCCTGTCGTCTGCAAATAGAGACAATTTGACTTCCTCCTTTCCTATTTGAATGCCCTTTATTTCTTTTTCTTGCCTGATTACTCTGGCTAGAACTTCTAATACTATATTGAATAGCAGTGGTGAGAGCGGGCATCCTTGTCTGGTGCCATATTTCAAGGGGAATGCTTCCAGTTTTTGCCCATTCAGTATGATATTGGCTGTTGGTTTGTCATAAATAGCTTTTATTATTTTGAGATACGTTCCATCGATACCTACCTTATTGAGTGTTTTTAGCATAAAGGGCTGTTGAATTTTGTCAAAGGCCTTCTCTGCATCAATTGAGATAATCATGTGGTTTTTGTCTTTGGTTCTGTTTATGTGGTGAATTACGTTTATA
>NW_022436941.1:89817033-89818053 GCF_009761245.1 Sapajus apella | reverse complement strand
CCCGCATAGCCAAGTCAATTCTAAGCAAAAAGAACAAAGCGGGAGGCATGACACTACTGGACTTCAAACTATACTACAAGGCTACAGTAATCAAAACAGCATGGTACTGGTACCAAAACAGAGATATAGACCAATGGAACAGAACAGAGGTCTCGGAGGCAACACAACATATCTACAACCATCTGATCTTTGACAAACCAGACAAAAACAAGCCATGGGGAAAGGATTCCCTGTTCAATAAATGGTGTTGGGAAAGCTGGCTAGCCATGTGCAGAAAGCAGAAACTGGACCCCTTCCTGACAGCATATGCTAAAATTAACTCCAGATGGATTAAAGACTTAAACATAAGACCTAACACCATAAAAACCCTAGAAGAAAATCTAGGCAAAACCATTCAGGACGTAGGTGTAGGCAAGGACTTCATGGCCAAAACACCAAAAGCATTGACAACGAAAGCCAAAATAGACAAATGGGACCTAATCAAACTCCACAGCTTCTGCACAGCAAAAGAAACAGTCATTAGAGTGAATCAGCAACCAACAGAATGGGAAAAAATTTTTGCAGTGTACCCATCTGTCAAAGGCCTGATATCCAGAATTTACAAAGAACTAAAACAGATTTACAAGAAAAAAACTGATAAGCCCATTCAAAATTGGGCAAAGGATATGAACAGAGACTTTACAAAAGAAGACATACGTGAGGCCAACAAACATATGAAAAAATGCTCATCATCACTGGTCATCAGAGAAATGCAAATCAAAACAACTTTGAGATACCATCTCACGCCAGTTAGAATGGTGATCATTAAAAAATCTGGAGACAACAGATGCTGGAGAGGATGTGGAGAAATAGGAACACTTTTGCACCATTGGTGGGAGTGTAAATTAGTTCAACCATTGTGGAAGACAGTGTGGCAATTCCTCAAGGACCTAGAAATAGAAATTCCATTTGACCCAGCAATCCCATTACTGGTTATATATCCAAAGGATTACAAATCGTTCTACTATAAGGACACGTGCA
>NW_022436941.1:89710004-89816933 GCF_009761245.1 Sapajus apella | reverse complement strand
TGGGGAGCTGGGGAGAGATAGCAACGGGAGAAATGCCAGATGTAGGTTATGGGGAGGAAGTCAGCAAATCACACTGTCACGTGTGTACCTATACAACAATTTTGCATGTTCTTCACATGTACCCCAAAACCTAAAGTGAAATAAAATAAATAAAAGGGGGGAAAAAACAGAAAAAAAAAAACAAAGAATACCATAAGGTAGGCAGCCAACAGTCTGCATCATATAACAAACCCCACCAGATGATCTGTTTGAAAGGAGAACCTGTGGTCTTGTAAAGCCACACTTGCACTCAAGTCTCAGTGTTAAATTCGTGAAACCCAACTGAGCCCTGTTTTTTTTTTAATTGCATTTTAGGTTTTGGGGTACATGTGAAGAACATGCAAAATTGTTGTATAGGTACACACGTGACAGTGTGATTTGTTGCCTTCCTCCCCATCACCTGTATCTGGCATTTCTCCCCATGCTATCTCTCCCCAACTCCCCACCCCACATTCTCCCTCCTCTATTTCCCCCTACAGACCCCAGTGTGTGATGCTCCCCTCCCTGTGTCCGTGTGTTCTCATTGTTCAACACTCACCTATGAGTGAGAACATGCGGTGTTTAATTTTCTGTTCTTGTGTCAGTTTGCTGAGAATGGTGGTTTCCAGGTTCATCCATATCCCTACAAAGGACCCAAACTCATCGTTTTTGATGGCTGCATAGTAATCTATGGTGTACATGTGCCACATTTTCCCTGTCCAGTCTTTCACGGATGGGCATTTGGGTTGGTTCCAGGCCTTTGCTATTGTAAACAGTGCTGCAATGAACATTCGTGTGCACGTGTCCTTATAGTAGAACGATGTATAATCCTTTGGTTATATACCCAGAAATGGGATTGCTGGGTCAAATGGAATTTCTATGTCTAGGTCCTTGAGGAATCGCCACACTGTCTTCCACAATGGTTGAACTAATTTACACTCCCACCAACGGTGTAAAAGTGTTCCTAATTCTCCACATCCTGTCTAGCATCTGTTGTCTCCAGGTTTTTTAATGATCGCCATTCTGACTGACATGAGATGGTATCTCAACGTAGTTTTGATTTGCATTTCTCTGATGACCAGTGATGATGAACCTTTTTTGATATGTTTGTTGGCCTCATGTATGTCTTCTTTTGTAAAATGTCTGTTCATATCTTTGCCTGCTTTTGAATGGGCTTGTTTGTTTTCTTGTAAATCTGTTTTAGTTCTTTGTAGATTCTGGATATTAGCCCTTTGTCAGATGGGTAGATTGCAAAAATTTTTTCCCATTCTGTTGGTTGCCGATTCACTCTAATGACTGTTTCTTTTGCTGTGCAGAAGAGAAATCATAATCAAACTGTGGCATTTAATTAGGTCTCGTTTGTCTGTTTTGGCTTTTGTTACCAATGCTTTTGGTGTTTTGGTCATGAAGTACTTGCCTACGCCTATGTCTTGAATGGTTTTGCCTTGGTTTTCTTCTAGGGTTTTTATGGTGTTAGGTCTTATATTTAGGTCTTTAATCCATCTGGAGTTAATTTTAGTGTAAGGTGTCAGGAAGGGGTCCAGTTTCTGCTTTCTGCACATGGCTAGCCAGTTTTCCCAACACCATTTACTAAACAGGGAATCCTTTCCCCATTGCTTGTTTTTGTGAGATTTATCAAAGATCAGATGGTTGTAGATGTGTTGTGTTTCCTCCGAGGCCTCTGTTCTGTTCCATTGGTCTATATCTCTGTTTTGATACCAGTACTATGCTGTTTTGATTACTGTAGCCTTGTAGTATAGTTTGAAGTCCGGTAGTGTGATGCCTCTAGCTTTGTTCTTCTTGCTTAGAATTGGCTTGGCTATGTGGGCTCTCTTTTGGTTCCATATGAAGTTCAAGGTGGTTTTTTCCAGTTCTGTGAAGAAGGTCATTGTTAGCTTGATGGAGATAGCATTGAATCTCTAAATTACTTTGGGCAGTATGGCCATTTTCATGATATTGATTCTTCCTAACCATCAGCATGAAATGTTTCTCCACCTGTTTGTGTCTTCTCTTATTTCGTTGAGCAGTCGTTTGTAGTTCTCCTTGAAGAGGTTCTTTACGTTCCTTGTTAGTTGTATTCCGGGTATTTTATTCTCCTGCTAACAATTGTGAATGGCAGTTCGTTCTTTATTGTGATAACAGAATCTTTACATCTGTTATTGGTGTATAGGAATGCTTGTGATTTTTGCACATTGATTTTGTATCCTGAGACTTTGCTGAACTTGCTTATCAGTTTCAGGAGATTTGGGGCTGAGACGATGGGGTCTGCTAAGCGTACAATTATGTCATCTGCAAATAGAGACAATTTGACTTCCTTTTTTCCTATTTTAATACCCTTTATTTCTTTTTATTACCTGACTGCTTTGGCTAGAACTTCCAATACTATGTTGAATAGGAGTGGTGAGAGAGGGCATCCTTATCTACTGCCAGATTTCAAAGGGATTGCTTCCAGTTTCTGCTGATTCAATATGATATTGGCTGTGGGTTTGTCATAAATAGCTTTTATTATTTTGAGATATGTTGCATCAATACCTAGTTTATTGAGGGTTTTTAGCATAAAGGGCTGTTGAACTTTTTCAAAGACCTTCTCTGCATCAATTGAGATGAACATGTGGTTTTTGTCTTTGGTTCTGTTTATGTGGTGAATTACTTTTATAGACTTGCATATGTTGAACCAGCCTTGCATCCCTGTGATGAATTCTACTTGATCATGGTGGATAAGCTTTTTAATGTCCTGTTGCAATCGGTTTGCCAGTATTTTATTGAAGATTTTTGCATCTATGTTCATCATGGATATTGGCCTTAAGTTTTCTTTTCTTGGTGAGTCTCTGCCATGTTTTGGTATCAGGATGATGTTGGTCTCATAAAATGATTTGGGAAGGATTCCCTCTTTTTGGATTGTTTGGAATAGTTTCAGAAGGAATGGTACCAGCTCCTCTTTATATCTATGGTAGAATTTGGCTGTGAACCCGACTGGACCTGGGCTTTTTTTTTTTTTTGAGACGGAGTTTCGCTCTTGTTACCCAGGCTGGAGTGCAATGGCGCGATCTCGGCTCACCGCAACCTCCGCCTCCTGGGTTCAGGCAATTCTCCTGCCTCAGCCTCCTGAGTAGCTGGGATTACAGGCACGCGCCACCATGTGGACCTGGGCTTTTTTTGGGTAGTAGGCTCTTAATTGCTGCCTCAACTTCAGACCTTGTTATGGGTCTGTTCAGGGCTTGACTTCTTCCTGGGTTAGGCTTGGGAGGAGGCAAGTGTCCAGGAATTTATCCATTTCTTCCAGGTTTACTATTTTATGTGCATAGAGTTGTTTGTAATAATGTTTGATGATGGTTTGTATTTCTGTGGAATCTGTGGTGATATCCCCTTTATCGTTTTTTTATTGCATCTATTTGATTATTCTCTCTCTTCTTTTTTTATTATTCTGGCTAGTGGTCTATTTTGTTGATCTTTTTGAAAAACCACCTCCTGGATATAGTGATTTTTTTGAAGGGTTTTTTATGTCTCTATCTCCTTCAGTTCTGCTCTGATCTTAGTTATTTCTTGTCTTCTGCTAGGTTTTGAGTTTTTTTGACTTTGCTCCTTTAGCTCTTTCTATTTTGATGATAGGGTGTTGATTTTAGATCTCTCCTTGCTTCTCATGTGGGCATTTATTGGTATATATTTTCCTCTAGAGACTGCTTTAAATGTGTCCCAGAGATTCTTGTATGTTGTGTTTTCGGTCTCGTTGGTTTTGAAGAACATCTTTATTTCTGCCTTCATTTCATTGTTTATCCAGCCAACATTCAAGAGCCAGTTGTTCAGTTTCCATGAAGCTGTGTGGTTCTGAGTTAGTTTCTGAATTCTGAGTTCTAACTTGATTACACTGTGGTCTGAGATTTGTTATGATTTTCGTTCTTTTACATTTGCTGAGGAGTGATTTACTCCCAATTATGTGGTCAATTTTAGAGTAGGTGTGATGTGGTGCTGAGAAGAATGTATATTCTGTGGATTTGGGGTGGAGAGTTCTTTAAGTGTCTATTAAGTTTGCTTGGTCAGGGTCTGAGTTCAAGTCCTGTATATGCTTGTTAATTTTCTGTTAAAAATCCATCTGGAAATGCGGCGTCCACTCACCCTCTGCACTTTTGCTGGGAGCTGCAATCTTGAGCCGCTCCTAATTGGCCATCTTCCATGTTCCACGACTGTAAGGTAAACTATATACTTCAGAACATAATTAAATGTTGCTACAATTATATACAAATAATTAATAACCGCAAGACATGATAAAAATAAGCAGCACAGACAGGATAGTATAAAAATAGGCTAAGGTAGTAGTGAGTCAAAGAGATATGTGATAATAATTGTTGATATTATAATAAAGATTTTTCTATGTTGGAAATGTATTTCGCTAGGGTGCTAAAGCATTAGGACCAGATTTTAGTGATCTATTTCTATTCCTTGGCCTAATCTGTTCACTTCCAGGTTTAGAACTCCCTTTAGCATTTCTTGTAGTACTAGTCTATTGGTGATATTATTGTAACTGTGGTGTGCAATCCACTCGTAACTCTAGTTGGAATCACAAAAGACAAATATATCAAAAACAGTAATAGCTACAGCAACCTACTAAGAGATAGGTAATATTAAAATATATCAATTGAGACAAAAATAGGTGAAAATGAAGTTAAAGTGTAGATTTTTTTTCATTTTTTTTCTTTGTTTATATTATTTCCTTAAGTTTTGGGGCACATGTGCACTATGTGCAGGTTTGTTACATAGGTAAACATGTAATTTTTTTTTCTTTTTACATAGGTAAACATATCATTTTCTTTTTTTTAAAAAAAGTTTCTGTATTTTTTAAGGTACCGGTGGTTTTGTCAGCAAAGCTGACAAAAACAAGCAATGGCAAAAGGACTCCCTATTAAATAATTGGTGCTGAAATAGCTGTCTAGTTATTTGCAGAACACTAAAACTGCACCCCTTCTTTACACCATATAAAAATTAACTCAAGATGGATTAAAGACTTACATGTAAAACCAAAACTATAAAAGCCCTGGAAGACAATCTAAGCAACACCATTCAGGACATAGACATGGGCAAAGATTTCATGACAACGATACCAGAAGGAATTCCAACCGAAGCAGAAATTGACAAATGGAACCTAATTAAACTAAAGAGCTGTCTGTACAGCAAAATAAACTATCAACAGAGTAAACAGACAACCTACAGAATAGGAGAAAATTTTCTGCAAACTATGCATCTGACAAAGGCCTAATATCCAGCATCTATAAGCAACTTAACAAATTTACAAGAAAAAAGCCAACTCCATTTAAAAGTGGGCAAAAGACATGAACAGACACTTTTTAAAAGAAGACATACATGCATTCCACAATCATGTGAAAAAAGTCTCATTATTGATCATTAGAGAAATGCAAATCAAAGCTACAATGAGATACCATCTCACGCCAGTCAGAATTGCTATCCTTAAACAGTCAAAAAATAGCAGATACTGGTTAGGTCGTGGAGGAAAAGGGACACTTATACACTGTTAGTGGGAGTGTAAATGATTTCAGCCACCGTGGAAGACAATGTGGTGATTCCTCAAAGACCCAAAGACAGAGATACCATTTGACCCAGCAGTTCCATTACTGGGTATATACCAAAGTATTATAAATCTTTCTATTATAAGGCACCTGCATGCATATGTTCACTGCAGCACTATTCACAATACCAAAGACATGGAATTAACCTAAATGTCCACCAGTGATAGATTATATAAAGAAAATGTGGTACATATACACCATGGAATACTACGCAGCCATACAAAAAAATGAGATTAAGTCCTTTGCAGGGAAATAGATGGAGCTGGAGGCCATTATTCTTAGCAAACTAATGCAGGAACAGAAAACTGAATATGGCATGTTTTCACTTATAAGTAGGAGCTAAATGATAAGTATCTATGGGCACAAAGATGGGAATAACACACATTGGGGCCTATCAGAAGATGGGGGGTGGGAGGGGAGAGGATCAGGGAAAATAATTAATAGGTAATAGGCTTACTTAATTCCTGGGTGATGGAATAATCTGTACAACAAATTCCCAAGACACAAGTTTACCTATGTAACAAACTTGCACATGTACCCCTAACTTAAAAGTTTAAAAAGAATACATAAATGTCCCACAAATACATGAAAAAAATGCTCAACGGCACTAATCATAGAGAAATGCAAATTGAAACCACAATGAGATATATCTCATCCCAGTTAAAATGACTTTTATTAAAAAGAGCATAATGGATGCTGGTGAGGATGTGAAGAAAGGAGATTCCTTATACACTGTTGGTGGGAATGTAAATTAGCACAGTCATTGTGAAAAATAGTATAGAGGTTGGTGACAAAACTAAAAATATAACTACTACATGATCCAGCAATTTTGCTACTTGTTGTATATCCAAAATAATGGAAATCAGTATATCAAAGAGATATCTGCACTCCTATGTTTATTGCAGCACTATTCACAACAACTAAGATTTAGAGGCAAATTAAATTGTCTGTTCATCAACAGACAAATGGATAAAGAAAATGTGGTATATAGACACAATGGAATATTAGTCAGTCATAAAATATAGTGAAATTATGTTATTTGTAGCAACATGGTGAAGCTGGAGGTTGCTAGGTTAAGTTTAATAAGCCAAGCACAGAAAGACAAATATTGCATGTTCCCCTTCATATGTGGGATCTACAAAAGTGGATCTCAAGAGTAGATTGGTGATTACCAGAGACTGAAAATGGTAGTGAAAAGGGGAGGATGGAGAGAGTTTCATTAATGTATTAATGTGTATAGATAAACAGAGAGATAAGAGCTACTGTTGATAAATTGTAGGGTGACTATATAATAATCTACTGTACATTTCAAAATAACTAGAAGAGAATAATTAGAATGCTTCTTCCATAAAGAAGAGACAAATAAAGACCAATATTTAGCGTTATGGATATCCCAATTATCCTGATTTGATCTTTATACATTATGTGAATATATTAAATTATCACATGTATCTTTAAAATATGTACAACTCTTATGTATCAATTTAAAAAGTAAAAAAAAAAATTGTTGAGATATCTTCCCTAATATCTTTGCTATTAGAACATCTTTGTTCTGAGAAATTTTACAGATAATTACATTATTTCTTATTTATTTAAGACTGTCTAGTAAGCTCAATTATCCAGATTGCTAGTTCCCTTCTTTCCATTCAATTAGCCTGAAATTCATTTAGGGACTTTGGGGCATTTTTATTTGTTGGGGAATCTCTTTGTGTATGACTCTTGAGTGCAATAAATGGTCACTAGGGACCACATGATTAAAACTGCTTGTCAATATTATGGATTCTCTCTGGAAACTCATTCCCAGCAGAGTTTACATTCTAATATGAAGCTAACTAAAAGCATAAATTCATAACATTTAGAGGCATGGTGATGGCAATATCAGATTTGAATCTTCTAATCTTAAAGTATCTCAAGGGAGGACACAGAAACTGAAGTTACCTGATGCCTTAACAGCTAATGACAATTAAAACCAACTTTTGTGTCAACAATGCTAGCTTAATGTTTAGAAAAGTGAATTTAGGTAATTGAAAATATGTTTAAAAACAGCACACATTTCAAAAGTGAAAAAATGGAAAAGTACCAAGAAATACTGGTATGAAAACTGTAAAACATTTACCATATTTTTATAACTTGTTGTTTCAGAAAGACGTATTCATTTTCAGCTCTTTCAGAAATTAAAAAAAAGATTTGTAACATGTTGAATTTTTTTGGAATCAATGAAATTTTAATTTTTAGTAATACACTATGATGCCTTTCAAAAGGTAAACTCCTCAAAATATTCTCAATCCATACTTGCTAATCTGGAATTCTAAATGAGCCTTATTATATCATAATACAATCTTTAAACTCTGTCAGATGGATCTTTAATGTATTTTTGCCACAGGAAGGGAGAGTTCCTTCCTTTCTTCCTTTTTTCCTTTGTTCCTTTTCTTTGTCCTTCCTTCCTTCTTTCCTTCCTTCCTTCCTTCTCATTTATCTATCTTCTATCTATCCATCTACCTACCCTACTTATCCACTTTTCATCTACCTCTCACTTGTATATAAATATTAAACTAATAGTTCAATCTTCTTCTTGGTGTAGAAGATTTTGAGTATAATAAATCTCATGTTAAAAATTCTTTTATTGTTTGTATGACTATGTTCACTTATTATTTCCCCTAGACACTTGATATCTGTCCTGTAGGTGATTTTGATTCTATAGTGTCTAAAATAAGCTTTCTGCATGATCACCAACTGAGTATGTATGACATTTGATGTATATAATTTAAAATATTGGTAATAAATTAGAATCTTGAGTTTTATATCCTTTTTTAAAATCAAATATTGAAAAAGTTCTTGATTATTTGACAGCTTATGATTTTGTTAAAATTATTTTTCTAATGGTGATATTTTAATGATATTTAGCTAAAATTAAAGATGAGTTCCACAAGGGACTAGAAAGAATATCTTGTTTTCTAAACATTATGAAAGCAAGTGACCTCACCCCTTCCCTTTCTCCCAGCCCAAGTTTACCATCCCCTCCAGGCTCTATTACTATGAGCCCTTTTCCAGTCCTCTGTTGATCCCCTTAGTTTGCTGCTCCCCTCTTAAAACTCTACCTCAAGCTTAGACTAAAACACTTCTCCTGGCTTCCCCTTTTTTCTGAATGAGGCAGGCTAGAATTTTTATGAAATTTTAAGAGATTAAAACAAATAGAGAAAGCTTAAAATGTTCAAGTTTATATAAGTCGTATTCTGAGTTTCACTGTACTTAAAATATCACCAAGGCTCATAGAGTCTATTTCATTTTTAACTTAGCTCTCAAGGTAACAACCCTTTAGCTCCCCAAAAGGTTCTTTCACATAAGAATAACCTTTTTGCCATCTTGCACGCTTGTGATCTGAATTCAAAGATAGTTCTACAATTTTCTCATGGCTCCTTTTTTTCTGTTTATAGTGATGTGCTAATTCTAAGGCTAATGACTGACAGAATGAAAGAATCTCTATCTTTAGTGAGATTCTGTGTTCTCCATACTGTAAATGTCTAGGTTTCTATGAAGTAAAACAAAACGTTGACCTGAAATTAGCCTACTGTTGACACAACACCATTAACATGGTTTCATCAACAGACGTCATTCTATTTCAGAACCATGCAATAGAATTTTTGTGATGTGCTTATGCATATGTTAGGTGAAGCATGATAAGAGTTATTTTCTATTATTTTTATTTTTCTACTCATAGCCTGTTTTTGGGTTTTGACCTTTATTCTAAAGAAAAAAACAAATATATTCAGCACTTACTTATTACTGTACAATGCCTAAATAATGCTTTTAACTTTTAAAAGTATTACTATTTTGTTCGTGCAAAAGTAATTGTAGTTTTTGTCATTACCTTTAATGGCAAAACTGTAATTACTTTTGCACCAACCTAATATTTATTTGTTGATTTAGAGATAGAGCCTTGCTCTGTCACCCAGGCTGGAGTGCAGTTGCATAATTACCACTCACTGCAGCCTTGATCCTGGGCTCAAGCAATTATCCCACCTCAGCCTCCTGCGTAGATAAGACTACAGGCATACACCACCATGCCCAGCTAATATATATACATTTTGGGTAGAGATGGAGTGTTTGTCATGTTAGCCAGGCTGGTCTTGAATTTCTGGGCTCAAATAGTCTGCTTGTCCTGACCCCCCAAAATACTAGAATACAGACAAGAGCCCTGCATCCAGCCTCCTTTGATATTTAAGTATTAATTTGATATAACATGTTCACCAAATGTTAATAATAGTCACAAAAACAAAGCAATTATTTACCTACCTTAGTAAAGATATGAATTGACAAATTTGCAGATCATGTTAAAAACATTGTTAAATTCTTTACATCATTTTGAAGAATGATTAAGACTATTTTGAACAGAAAGTGGGAACTATAGGAAGAAAAGAATAGTTACCAGGCACGGTAATTTCATGTTAACCTTGTTAGAAATACTATAATTGAGCCAATTCAAATAAATACAACTTCCAAAGTAAACTATACAGTTTTGGATAACCAACTGTTTGGTCTCAAACTCCTGGCCTCAACAGATCCTCTTGCCTTGGCCTCCCAGAGTGTTGGGATTATAGATGTAAGCTACTGCACCTGGCTGCACCTACTGTTTGGAATCATCCTTCCAGTCTTCCTCCCAATCATCTGGCTGTTGGAGACATGCATTGTCTCTTTTTCTATTTTCTTAAAAATAATGTCTTCTTAATTGGTTTAAATAAATGAGTCCTATGTCACTAGGTCCCAAAATTCAAAAATGTAGTTCAGACTCATTAATTTGGGTCCAAAATATCCAGAATTTGTGACAGTGTAGTTTAAGACTGGGTTGAGTTTATTTTGCACCATCTTTGAGAGAGTGGTTGCTGAGTAAACTCAGCCTTAATAGCATCACAAGGAGAATCATGTTTCCAGATTAAGACATAGAAGTTAAGATTTAACTGTTGCAACGTCACACATTAATTAATGGCAGAGCCAAGACTGTAGCCCAGGACTCCTGATTCCCATCCAGAGGCAACTTATGAGAAGATACTGTTTTCAGGCAATTTAGAAATTCCTTTTGTATATATAACGTAATGGAAACTTATAGTTTTTCAGATTCATGTATACATTACTATGTGTCCATTCTTGTCTATTCCTATGTAACAGGATGAGAATATTTTGTCCAATTTTGGGGTACAAATTTCAAACTAAATAAAGTTTGGAAATAATTGAGAGAGTGAGAAGACTTTTAAAGACTGTAGTATCATTGTTAAGCAATTCAAAATTAAATTTAGTCATATGGTAAACTGATATGAGGAATGTGGCTAATGCTGTCTGGGCAAATGGTAAAACAAGGAAAGAGTTTGTGAGAAAATTAAATAAGGGGCTATGGGAGTGTTCACCCACTTGGACATAAACTGGCTTACAGGATGTTAAATCATTTTAACTCCAAGTTTGTGTACATGGTGGGGAACTGGTTGGTTACTCAATATGGACTTTAAGGGAACAAACAAGAAAGGAAACAATTTATGTTGGTCTTTTGAGTAACGCAGAGGAAATGATCAGTGATGTAGACATAAGGGACTGCTTAACGGAGTGATAGCCTTCATAATTCAGTTAGATTGTAATTGGGAACCAAGTGAGACCCAGAAAAGTAACACTTAGAATGGTGATTGCCAAATTAAAGCAGAGAAAATGCTAAAAGAAACACAATACTTAAATGTAAAGTTGAGAGAGAAAAATCTGGAAGACAAAATTGAAAAGTATTAGAAGCAGTGGTCACTAAAAACATGTATTAGTTTTGTTTTTTAAATTCTATAGTGACTAAATCACATTATAATCTAGGGAAATAAAAATATAATGTGTGAATAATAAAATATAAAATGCAAATGAGGTCTAGGAAAGATTACAGAATGAAATTAAAACTGTAAAATGCTCATAAAAGCTATGTTGGCAAAAGTAAACATTGTTGCAGAAGAAGCTAACATAATGAAATACAACTTTTTCCCCAAGATTCTAACATATAAAATATCAGAGACAGCTTGTACCAGCCCTAGAAAGATGGCAAGGAAAACCCATGGGTAGAAGAGATGGATATATTGTTAAAATAGAAGAATTTTTAATTTGAGTTGACAGCAAATAAGACCTCACCTGATTGCTTAGCTTTGATGAGACGAGAATTTATTCTGCCAAGGTATAGATGAAGTCCATGATTTATCTGAGTTTTGGGGAAATTCTGTGTAGAACATCACACAAAGACTGACCTGTTACTAAGCTTGATACTGCAGCCCTGGCTTCAGAAGGTGGTGCTTTCCTTTGGCAGAACTGAAATCATGGAGCAAACGTGAGCCTTGGAGTCAGTGGGCATGGGTCTAGTCCAGGTCTGCCCTCAGCAGCTGGATGAATTTAGGCAAATCTTGTTAGTTACGGTGTTTGGTTGCTTCAAAGTTACTAGATACAACCATTTCTCAGTTCCTTTCAAGGTGGGGGTATAAAAAAGTAACACAAAAATAACATACAAACTGTCCTTTCTCTTATTGCTGGATATGCACAACAAAGATCTAGGGCTTAGGAAAGGAGAATATCCTAATTTCTTTCTTTTATTCCTGACCTCTGATCCTAGTAATGATTCTAAGAGCAAATGCCAGGTGGGAGGATTTTATAACAATTTGAAGTGATCTGAGAATAGAAATACACGGTGAGATTCTGAAAGTCTTGCTGTTTGTTGAATCCTTGCTTACAGAGAGGACTGAGAAGCTTAGGTGTCATTGTGATTTACCAGTACATGATGATTTTATTCATTCACTCATTCAGCAGGGATCTTTTGAGTGCCTGCCATAGGCTAGGTATGCACTAGGGTGTATGAATGCAAAGAAATAAGGAATCATTCTTATTTTAGAGGACTCACTATAATGAATTAAATTTCATGTTTTACATTGGTAAAAATATATATAGTATTGTTGAAAAGCAACTTGGATACTTTTATGAAGGACATTTAAAAATAATTACTCAACATCAGTGTATTTGTTTTTTTAATAGCTACTATATGCTGTATTTTTATGAATTTAATATATTTTTTCAAATTTAAGATATCATCAGTTAGTAGATGCATCACTATTATCACGAATACTTTGTGGGGGCAAAAAGAAACTGCTATACACAGGTACACATTGATTTTAGACATATCCTGTTTTATGAACTCTCAAAATATGAGAGAAATGTGATTTATAATTGAAGAAATAGAGTGGGTCAATACATAATAAAATACTTTTCATACTTATTTTTGGAGATGAGCAGGACGTGAAAAAATAGCAAATTATCCACAAACTGGGAATATTTAGTAATTTCCTCTACTTAACAGTAGTATAGAAAGGCATTTGACGATCAAGACATCTGTAGCTTTTCAAACAAATCACAAGACCATTAGCAAGGGTCTCATTTATGAGGAGCTAGAAAGGCGTACAGCTTCCCCACATCAACCTGTGTTATTTATCCCAGATACACAGTCTGCACCGAATAGGCCAAAAGGTTGTTGAATAGGCTAAGCTGAATTGTCACTTCTGAGTTCTTATTTATAATAGAATGTGGAGATATGAGTGTAGGGGATAAAATAAATATTATTTCTTTTTAATCCTATCTATACATCATGGGTAATTGCAAGCTATAGGTGTAAAAAATCAAATACAGGTGCAGCTGCAACTGTAAACAGGGCAGAGAAGTACATTTCCAAGCTGTTGCCTTGAAAATAGTAACATCAGACAGTACACAGAATGGTTGGATGCATTTTTTTGTTTGTGTGTGCATGTTTTACAAAAATCACATGTCTTGCTTCTCCAAAGAATATATATAGCACACATGTAATTACACATATTTACCTACCATGGGGCCAAAATGTATGCTCATACAATTTTTAAAGCATCATGATTTCTTGAAAAACTATGTTTCAAGTGATATGTACAGTAAACTTTGGGCCAAGAAGATGTAGAAATTGATCTTGGGTGCCAAATCTGATTTGGACAGTCTACAGAAATTGCTGCCAAAATATTTGTTGTGAGTCAGAATTTCTTAATGTATAAATTTATGAAAAATTTCTATATCAGGTATGTGGTGTGCCATATGAATATTAATAAAATCATCTTGAAATAAGCCAGTAAATTATTTGCCTTAGAATATATACATACTCACTATATTCTAACTTAGCCTATGCTAGAATTATACCGTATCTGATTCAGTAGAATTTTTTCTTGTGTAAATTATTTATGCATTGCAATGGACTGAATGTTTATGTCTTTCCAAAATTCATATGTCACAATCTTCACCTCCAAGGTGCTGATATAAGGAGGGTGGGACCTTTGGAAGGTGATTAGGTCATAAGGGTAGAGCTCTCAAGAATGGGATTAGTACCCTCATAAAAGAGACACCAGAGAGACCCTTTGTGAGCTCTGCAAAGTGAGGACACAGCAAAAAGATGGCCATCTATGAACCAGGAAGAGTACCCTCACTAGATACCAAATCTGCCACAAGACACCCCAGGCTGTCACCAGACTGGGGACCACAAGACTGGCTACAAGAATTTAGGTTGAAGATCATAAAAAGACTGAACGAAATTAGTGATATAGTGACAGTAGGAATGGAGAGAATGGCAAAAATTACAGGAATATCTAGGAGGAAGATTATAAAGAGCTTGGGAAAATAACTGGATATGGGGATGAGAATAAGCAAGATAGTGGTTGAGTATTCCAAAATTTCTGGCTTAGTCAACTGGTGTTCATCAACAAAGGCATACATGAAAACAGGCTTGGTAGCAAGATGGGTTAAGTTTAAAACATACTGTGTGTGAGATAGCCTAATAGATATTTGAAAATATGAATTGGGATGTCAGGAAAGAGGTCTTGGATGATAGATTTAAAAGCCAATGGGATTAATAGTGGGTGAACTATTGGTTGTATGTGAGATTACCCAGGGAGAGTAAATAAAGTAGGAAGACAAGGGAAGCAAGGATTTTATTTAGGGGGTAACATTCATGGGTAGTTTTGAGGGAAGGAATCGTGAAGCACCAAGAATGAGCAATGGAAAGGAATAGGAAAGAATGAGCAATGGAAAGGGATAGGAAAAAATGAGGACAATACTAAAGCCAAGACTTCAGCCATATGCAATGTATCTATGTAACACAACTGCATTTGTATCCATAAATATATTTTATTTATTTATTTATTTTAAAAGGAGGAGGATGTTATTGGGGCTAATGCTAAAATGAGTTTCAAGGAGAGAGTCAATATAATCAAATTCCCCAGGTAATGATTGTAAAGGTCACAGGATTGGAGAATTTTTCATATATTTAAGAGATATTTACTAAGTGCCTGTTATGAATGTGCTAGATGCTGGACATTCAATAATAAACAAAAATGGATCTGTTTTTGTTCTCATGGAACTTGTAGTCTTATAGGGGAGAGAGATGTTGATCAAACAACTACTAAAATAAATGTAAAATGGCAGCTCTGATAACCTCTATGAAGCAAAGATATATGTGAAATTAATAAAGATAGGCTTGGTGAAGCTGTAAAGAACAAAATAAAGATTAGCAAGCCCCTTCCTTGACATGTAGTTTTTATTGCTTGGTAACTACATTCCTAACTTACCCTCAAAGAGTCTAATTCCTTCATAAATATTAATCTGTAGCTGTTACTAGAAGAATAATGGCTTAACCAAAAGATCATCATCCTCACATGTCTCGAGTCCCTGAGTCATCATTTAAACAGTTGAACAAACTTGGAATAAATCTCTCAGCCTTAAATTTCTTTATAGAATTTTTATGGGTATTGAGCCACATGATACATTTGAAATGATTTCATAAGATAAATAGATCAGAACAAATATTGGTAGTTGTTATTTTGAGAAGGAGCTGTGTTGTGTGGAAATTTCACAGGACTTGGTTTTTAGTCTGAATTATTAGGTGTGTCCTTGGTTCTATCACTAATGGTATAAATCTGGGAAGTCATGTAGCTTCTTTTGCTCTCAGTTTACTCACTGGTGAAATAGGAATAATAGTGCTTATCTCACCACCTTATGGAAAGTAAGGAAATGCTTACCAGTGCTTCAATCATGGGTTGGTCACCAGGCCCCAGTATTAGCTCTTTCAGATTCAGGGTTAGTAATTTGTAAGTGGTTGTTTAAGTAATGACAGAGAAGAGTTTGTGCACCTTGTATTGGGCTTAACTTACCTAAGCAGCCAGCAATTCAGGGTCATGTACTTGCTTATCTTTTCAGTCTTGTTCTGTGCTATTTCTTTTCTAGCTCCCTGAGTACCAACTATAACCAGCTGGTTGTGTTTTCTTCCTCTTGCTCCTGTGCTTCTGTACATGCTATCTATTTTATGCAAAATTAATTTTCTCTTACATTGCTCCAAAGAACTCCTACTTACTCTTTAAAATTAAGTTTGGTGGTCACCTTTCCAAGGTAGACGATGTGTGCCTTCTCATAGCACTCACACCGTTTATCATTTGTTTCATTATCTTCTTCAGAGATTGAGGACATGTCTTACTTTATACTCCCAGTATCTAGCACATAATATGTGTGCAACGAAGAAAAGTGGGAGTAACAGCTGCTTCTGAATTCAATATTTAGAAGTATAGAAAAAATTATTGCTCATAGAGATAATTGCCATTAAACACAGAGGCATTTGACTATCGAATTATTGGCACCCTTACCTCCTATATACAGGTAGTTACAAATGCCTATGGTTTTAAGGACTGTTTCTATAATTTAAAATGACCTCACCAGCAAGGTATAAAATAGAAGTATCTTCAATTTTGATATTTATACTTAAATATATCTGAATTCACATAGTTATGAAACGTTATCAATTTATTTGATATAGGAGCTTGCTAGTTTTGGCTTTGTGACCTTTGAAAAATTCAGCATTTTCTATTGTTTAAGGGAACAAAGGATCAGCCCTGCCCTTTAGGAATGAGCTATTATTCACAATGGGGGAAATAGCAGTCAGATTGAGAGTTGCATAACTTTTGGATACTTGGCTGGAATCCTATAAAAGGAGAAATCATTAAGTGTCAGTTGATCCCTGTAACTCTCTGTTATTGTTCTCATCATGTTCTCTGCCAAATGAGAAGATAAAGTTTGTGAAGAAATATAAGGATAAGGGACTGTTCACCAAGGGCATCTGGAAATAAATAAGTGAATGGAGGTGGGGAGAGGGGTAGATTGCAACCTGCGCCCTGGCAGCAGCTACCAAAATGCATATGTGAGCAGTCTCTGAGAAGGGGTGGCATGGAATGGGGTGGATTTATGGGGCTTTGGCATTTGGATTAAGTTTAAAGGGCTGTTTTTCTCTTACTACTAATGCCTCATGTCTGAATGAGTGTGTAGGTGGAGTCTCAGGTTTGATAAGATGCAGAGATAAAGAGGGAGAGGGAAGAGAGGAGTGGATCCAAAATGAACTGAGCACAGCTGCAAGCAGATGGATTTGTCAAGGCCCTTGAAGCCTTTAAAAGAGTTAAACGAGGAAGGAACATTAGAATGCGAGCTTGGAGGGCAGATTGGGATGGCCGTGTGTTTGACCAAGTGTTTTGATAACAAAGCTCAGCTATCAGCTGGGCATATTGTTGAACTGGGAAGACCTGAAAAAATATTGCAGTATATGAAATTTTCCTTGCTTTCTATTTCTTTTTTTTTTTCCTTGAATCTGCATGTCTCTTTTTTTGTCCTTAACTTTATTTTAGTTAGGAGGAATTCATGTGAAAATTTCTTTTTGTGTCACCATTCATAGAAATACTCACGTTTAATATTTTGATTAGTAGAATGTATTGATTATCTAATCAAGAATGGTTTAGTTGCTATAATAGAAGTTGAAAACAGGCTTTAAATAAGATAAAGTTTTCTTTTGCTTCTAAACGTCTGGGGAGCTGTAGTGATTCCACATACAAAGTCCTCAGGGACCTGGTTTTTCTATGTTCTTATTCCATTCTGAGTGTTGCTCTCATCTGTTCACCACCTTGTCCACATTTCTATCTAGCATGGAGAAGGATGAAAAAGGGAAGATGCAGGTGTGCCCCCTCCTTTCAAGGTCAGGTCCAGAAAGTTGCATTTGTATCCCATTGGTTCAAATTTATTCATATGCTTTCCTTGGGATGCAAGTGAGGTTAAAAATTATGCTTCCCCCCAACCCCCTCCAAGTGCCTGTCTTAGCTCAGGCTGCTATAACAAAAGACCAAAGACTTAGTTGTTAAACAATAGAAATTTATTTCTTAATTTATTTATCGAAGGCTTGGAAGTCCAAGATCAAGATGCCAAGAGATTTGTTTCCTGGTGAGGGCCTTCTTCCTGGCTTGCAGGCGATTGCCTTCTCACTGTGTTCTCATGGCAGAGAGAAAGAGAGAGCACCGATCTCTCTTCCTCTTCTTATAAGACACTAATCCTGTTATAGAGACCACCCCTCAAGACCTCACCTAAACCTAATTACCTTTCAAAGACTCCACCTCCAAATATTATTACATTGAAAGTTACGGCTTCAACCTATAAATTTTAGGAGGACATATACATTAACTCCATAAAGTGCCTATATCTGTTATAAACTGGGGATTCTGTTGTGATAAAAACAGAGAGTAGATACTAAAAGATAATTATCAGTCCCTGTGGCATTAGTTGAGAAACCAATTTGGTGGCGTAGGGTTTTTATGAAATTTTACTGGAAGATACTTTCTGGGATGGGGTAATACCCTAGCATATCAAGCTTATTCATTAATTCAACAAATATTTACTGAGTATAGCAGGTACTTTGCTAAATATTGGGACATATTGATTATTGAAGAGCAAAACATATGTGTTTTCCTCTCTCATGAAACTTACATTCTTAAGGGGATGAGAGAAATTGATAAAATAATCACTGATATATAGGTGGTGGTAAGTGTTATAAAGGAAAAAATACTGAGTCATAAGGGGTTTCAAAATAGGGCAACCTGCTCTTGTATAGCCATCAGAAAAGACTTCCCTGGGTGAAATTTCAGCCGAGATCTGAAGACTAAGGAGGGCAGAAAGAGCATCCTAGGCAATGACATAGAGTGTGCAAAGTCCCGGAAGTGGAGAGGTGTAGCCTGTTTGAAGACCTTAAGGTGCAACATGATAATTAAAGGGAAGAGGGATATGTAGTGAGTCTGTAGACATACAAAGGTGCTAAATTAGGCAAATGTGTGGAAGCTATCTTAAGGGTGTAGATCTTCATCCTAAGAGCAATGTGAAACTATTGAAGTGTTTTGAGATTGACTCAATCAGATTTATATTTGGAAAAGCTCACCCAAATGGTCTGTGGGAGAATGGATTCCAGGTAATATGCAAAGATCAACGAAGAAGTTATTGGCAGGGTCCTGGTGAGGAATGATGGTAGCTTGGAGTTAGACCCTAATAGTGGGAAAAAGAAGTGAATGTATGCAGAAGATGTTTAGAACACAAAAAATCAACACATTTAGTGTTACATTGGATTTATATCCAATGGATATCAGATGAGTGGCATGCCAGAGAGTAGGGGTCAGAGATGACTTTTTGTTTTTTTGTTTAAGTAATTGGGTGAATGGTGGTGCCATTCACTCATGGGACACTTTGGGAAAGGACTGGGCTTCAAGAGGAAGATCATGAGTTGGGCATATTGAACTTGAAGGCCTTTGAGATATTTAAATGGAAATGTCAAGAAGGCAGTTGTTTAAATGGATAGAAATTCAGAGAGCAGCTTAGCTGGAAATATAAATATATTTGAGAAACACTTAAAAATGGAAAGAATTGAGGCCACACCTTAGACAGTGCAGAGAAAGAAGTGTGTTTTGGAAAGGGTCTGGGGAAATGAAGACATGTTAAAGAAGGCAAAGTAAGAGAAGTCAAATAAGATGGGGACTGAAAATATCCTTTGAATTTAGCAAAAAGAATAAATAGGGATGTTAGAATCATTTTGAATATATGAAAGCCACTGGATTGAGAAGTGCACTGGAAATGATGAAAGAGACAGAAGGTTGGTACCTGAGGATCAGATTGAATTAGTTCATTGTCTCATCTTCATTTCTAGCCTTAAACTCACTGCCCGTTTTTCTCATTTGCCCCATTTTTATGAATTTGATTTACATAATTCATTTAAAATTTTATATTTTTAATCACCAACGTGTTTCTACATGAAAAATATGTAATATGATTTTGAGCTTTTCTTTAAAAAATTATCTAAGTTCTGTTGCACTACACTGCACTTCTGTTTCTTGAATTTTTCCACCCAACCACTCAACATGCTGTTTTTTAAGTCTATCCATGTGGATTAGTTTGTTGCTTTTTTTTTTTTATGGCATCTCAGTTCTTCTAAGATGGGAATTTAAGTTGTTCTCAAACTTTTGATACCGCAAATGGTGACATAAGAGGCACTATTGTACATGTCTTTTGGATTTGGTATGTAAGTTTCTCTGGGGTGTATGCCTAGGAGTGGTTTTATTGAATTTTAGAATATTCACAGACTTAGTTTTGTAAAGTATTGCCAGAGTACTCTGTAGGATGGCTGGCCAGGTTACTTTCCTGCCAGCTGCACATGTGAGACTCCATTTCCTTGTATGCTTCCTAGTATTTGATTCTGATATTTTGATTTGGGACAATTAGTTTTTTTGATTTGCAGTAATATTATAATGGTGACTATCATGAAAGTAAGTGATTAGATCTATATTTTGAAAATTAAGGAAAATAAAGAATATATGTGTAATTAACTCTCACTAACAATAAAATTATTAAATTTAGGTCAATTTCCCATGATTGGATATATCTCTTCCTGCTTGGATTACCATTCCCCCTCATTTCTGTAATATGCTTAAAGGATCCAGTAACTAAATAAAATATTTATAGAGAAATTTATAAAAACTAAATTCTCTGAAACCTAAAGTGAGCAATTACAAGTTAACAGTAGCCTATTTGTCAATTGTAAGAGTAAGTTATCAATTTTCGATGGTAAGATAAGCTACTTTTACTTTAAGAGTGACTGTAAAGATACTCTTAGAGACCATTTTCCAGTTGTCTTTCTTTCAAAGTTTTGAAGGTCTGAGAAAACTTCTGAAATTTCTGGGAGTATTTTGAAATGAACATGAGGTTCTGAATCATCAAGTTCCATGAGAGTTATAAAATTAAGAAAAATAAATATGTAGTTTATATTTTTGTTCCCTATTTGTGTGCCTTCTCTTTGTATTTATATTGGAATTGATGATAACTTTATATATATATATATTTATTACACTTTAGGTTCTGGGGTACATGTGCAGAACATGCAGGATTGTTGCATAGGTACATACATGGCAATGTGGTTTGCTGCCTCCATCCCCCTGTCACCTATATCTGGCATTTCTCCACATATTATCCTTCCCCAACCTCCCAACACCCTGCTGTCCTTCCTCTATTCCCCTCAACAAACCCCAGTGTGTGATGCTCCCCTCCCTGTGTCAATGAGTTCTCATTGTTCGACACCTGCCTATGAGTGAGAACATGCAGTGTTTGATTTTCTGTTCTTGTATCGGTTTGCCGAGAATGAAGGTTTCCAGATTCATCCATGTCCCTACAAAGGACTTGAGCTCATTGTTTTTTATGGCTGCATAGTATTCCATGGTGCATATGTGCCACATTTTCCTTGTCCAATCTATCATCAATGAGCATTTGGGTTGGTTTCAGGTCTTTGCTATTGTAAACAGTGCTACAATGAACATATGTGTGCATGTGTCTTTATAATAGAATGATTTATAATCCTTTGGATATATATCCAGTAATGGGATTGCTGGACCAAATGGAATTTCTATTTCTAGGTCTTTGAGGAATCGCTGCACTGTCTTCCAGAATGGTTGAACTAGTTTACACTCCCACCAACAGTGTAAAAGTGTTCCTATTTCTCCACATCCTCTCCAGCATCTGTTGTCTCCAGATTTTTTAATGATCACCATTCTAACTGGTGTGAGATGGTATCTCAATGTGGTTTTGATTTGCATTTCTCTAATGACCAGTGATGATGAGTATTTTTTCATATGTTTTTTGGCCTCATATATGTCTTCTTTTGAAAAGTGTCTGTTCATGTCCTTTGCCCACTTTTGAATGGGATTGTTTTTTTCTTGTAAGTCTATTTTAGTTCTTTGTAGATTGTGGAGATTAGCCCTTTGTCAAATGGGTAGATTGCAAAAATTTTTTCCCATTCTGTTGGTTGCCAGTTCACTCTAATGACTGTTTCTTTTGCTATGCAGAAGCTCGGAGTTTAATTGGATCCCATTTGTCTATTTTAGCTTTTGTTGCCAATGCTTTTCGTATTTTAGTCATGAAGTCCTTTCCTATGCCTATGTTCTGAATGGTGATGGTAACTTTATAGCCCCAACCTTCCTTTCTTCCCATTAGCTATGAATGCAAGTATTTCCAGTCAAAGTACTTCATTCCTATTTATATTCCATGGTATCTATTAGTAGCTTATTGCAGTGTACTCACTCAAATTCAGGTATTTCTACAACAAACAGGATTTTAAATAACTCTTTAAATACTAACCTTAAAGTATAAGTGATGAAATAACCAAAAAATATTTTTTTTGGAAAAAAAATAACCAAACAATCACATGTAACTCACAGAGATAGCTCTGGGTTATGCTTAAGACTATGGATTGCTTGGCCTCTAATCTCTCCTCACCAGGGATTTGTGATAGTTTGATATTCTGAGAGCTTGGTCTATATCTCAGCTTATTTTATTTTATTTTTTTTGGTGTTGGATCTCATTTTTTATCCCATTAATTCTATTGACTGAAGAAATAATTGTCTACTAGGTTCTTTTAACTTTTAAGAAACATAGACCTGCTCAGATTACCTTATTTAATGGGGTTTATTGTAATGACACCCTGGGAAATATGGAAGCATGAAACAGTTTCAACCACTAATCACTCAAGCTTCAAGGAGACTGCGATGTATCTTAGGATACCGTTAGGATACAGTTCTTAATAGCTGTGACACTGTGTTACTCAGAAACTGAAAAACCAATTGCTTCCCATTCCATGGGCTGCCTTAATGTTAACATTTCTTGCTATTTCTGTGTCTCCTGCTCCTGACACTTCTCCCTGATCCTTCTTTGTAAATGTCAAGTTGAAGTCTCTTTCCCAACAGGGTGGTATAGTTAATCATCATCCATTTTAGGCTTCACCTTCCATCATTTCCATATGAGGCTGGATTCTCGTATGAGTTTACTTTGTAGTTTGCTAACAGCCTCTAGTGGCTGTCTCTGGTTCAGCTGCTTATGCTGGTCCAAACATCATGGACACTGTATCAGTATGGCTTATGTATGAACAAGTGGGCATGGCAGGACTCAGATTGTCTTAAAGTTATCAACATAACTAATAAGTATCTTGCTTGACCAGACAAATACAGATTATATCTAACTATGTTGTTAAACATGTAAGAGAGACTACTGTACTTCAGCTGCAGCCATTTTCATGTTGGAGATGCTTATTTTCTAAGGGTTTCCTTCAAAGCTAGTGTGGTAAATTTGACCTGATTTTCCTGGAAGTTTCTAGGTTTAAAAATGGAAGCTTTCACATCCTGGGAAATTCCTGTCCCAGGCATCTGGGGTTGAGGGTGGGAGGTTGGTTATACTAAAGCATATTCTTTAACTTTTTTCTTCCTTTCTCCGTTCCTCCCTTCCTTCTTTTCTTCTTCCCTCCCTCCCTCCTTCCCTCCCTCCCTCCTTCCTTCCTCCCCTCCTTCTCCCCTCACCCTTTCTCTCCCTCTTCCTCCCATCCTTTCTTCCACAAATATTTATGAAGTGCCTGTTATATCAATCTCTGTGCTGGGTGGTAGAGAAAGAGTGCAGAAGAGGACAGATATATCCTGTATTCTTTCTGAACTCACAGGTCTATAGTGGCAGACAGAACCTGAACAAATAATTCTAAGTGTGATGAGCAAGAGGAAAGGCAAATTGCAAAGTATCCTGGGGGAGAGGACTGAAACCTGGAAGAATCTGCCTAGAGGAGAGTGGATAGTGAGGAAACAACTGAGAAAAGGACACTCTCATGAATTATATTCAAATGTGTGTGTGGGGGGGAGAGGACAGAGTGCTAATCAACAAGTGAACAAAGTGAGAGTGATGAGACAGTGCCTTGGCACGTGGTCAGGTAGTCAGGGAATTTCTCTTGGAGGAGGCAACATTTTGGTTAAGACCTGCATGGGAGGAAGGAGGTAGTCATCCATAGTCATGGGAATGGAAAGGAGGCCAGTGTCACCGGCCTTGGAGTAATGAGTGGTAGGAGATGATGGCAGAGAAATAGACTGAGTTCAGATCACATAAAGTCTTGGGTCTTAAAAGGTCATGAGAAAATATTTGGATTTTATATTTTATAGTAGGTGTGATGGGAAGGGTTTTATTCAGAATGACCTGATCTCAATTCAAGGGATAGTTTCCTTCCTGTGTGAGATGATTAAAGACTGAAGAAGCAATACTGGCTACAATATTTAAGCTGGAGAGATTATAAGGTTGATAGTATCAATGCTATTGAGAATTTAGGGAGAAGTAATAGCTTACTGAGAAAGAAATTTCAACATGTCAAGTTTAAGAGGGATAGTGAAGCACAAGAATTTCTGGTTAATAATTTTAATTTGAAGCTTGTTTTTAATCTAATATTTAGAAGCCACTGTGTACTTGTACCAGTGGTTAAAGAGATGTGATTATATTAATTTCCCAGAATAATGTGAATATAAAGAAGAAACCATAGAACCCAGGATCATATGAGAAGACAAGTCCAATTTGATGGTGTTGAATGTTTGAAATGTGTTTTTGAGGCATTTAAAATGGCAAAAATGTCCTCAGTTCACCAAATAATTATTGTCTAATATTAATAGTCTACTTACTAAAACACTTTCAAGTCTTATTTAGCAATTATGAACAACCCTTATCTCAGGGAAGAGTCTCTGATTCTCAGACTTTTAAAGTAACTAATTGTCCCTGGAATCACATAAATTGCTACTTGGCCAATTACACAAAGTAGATGACTACATAATATTCTTTCACAATGGAAATATTTTATTTTTAAAATGATATTTTCTTCTATAAAGAGAAAAATATATGTATATGCGAGTTTAAAAATTAGTTTCTTTCTTTTTTTGTTTCAATAGTTTTTGGGAAACAGGTAGTGTTTGGTTACATGGATAACTTCCTTAGCGGTAATTTCTGAGGTTTTGGTGCATCTATCACCTTAGCAGTGTACACTGCACCCAATATCTAGTCTTTTATCCCTCATCCACTCTCACCCTTGCCCCCAAGTCCCCAGAGTCCATTATATCAATCTTATGCCTTTGTGTCCTCAGGGCTTAGCTCCCACTTGTAAGTGAGAACGTTTGATGTTTGGTTTTCCAGAATGGAAAGATTTTAAATGCAGTTTTAAAGAAAACATGTACTTTTAGTTCTAAAGTTCCTCTTATCAGCTAGATAAGAAGACTAAGTTCTAGTGTTCTATACACTGTAGGATGACTCTCGTTAGTAATAATATGTTACATAATTTGAAATTGTGGCTTTCCTTTGAACAACCTATTTTTGGTGAAAAGTGAAGTCCCTTTAGCACGAAAAAGTGGACAGTTGACAATATCTTCCATTACATGTGCACATGAATCAGAAAGTTGAGCTGATGCTCAGTTCATCCTTCAGAAGATTGACAAGGGAGCAGATTGAGAAGGAGTAAACATGGTAAAGGAACAAGAGAAGAGGGACTAGTGAAGAGTGGAGGAATAGGGTTCTAAGTGTAGGGAGAGCTAGTCTAAGGGGGTCTTCATGATCCGCTTGGAGAGGCAGGGCATGATTAATAATGGACTCATCCAAGAAGATTAGGAGAAACTTGGACGGTCATGGAGAGAGAAATAACAGGAAACTTCCCAATTTCCAATGCTGTGGTAACAGGTGCTCTGACGATCATAAGGTGTAGATATTATTTCCTCTGTGCAGATGATACAGGGGCATGATATAACTTATAAAACTCTCAGAAATAGTAAATACTGGAACAAGAGCTACCGCAATCACGTGTCCTTAATTTTCCAGCAGAGTCACAATTTCAGATTTCTACTTAGTGGTACCCAAAGAACATTTTTATTTTGAAACCATATGTCTCAACTTACTAGAGGCCATGTGTTTTCGGTCCTGGTCCAGCACTTTTTTTCACTATACTTACCGCATTATCTCTCAGATGGTGGCTGTCAGAATTTGTAACTTTGACAGATATTATTCTGTAAGAGGTTTAGCCAACAGACATCTAACACAGGGAAGTGAAATTCTTCTCACAGTTGGTATGTTTTACTCTTAAATTATGAATGAACATATTTACTCTTACACTATGAACTTGTTGAAATTTCTTTCTCAGTAAGCTATTACTTCTCCCTGAATTCTCAATAGCATTGATACTATCAACCTCATAATCTCTCCAGCTTAAATATTAGAGCTAGTATTACTTCTTCAGTCTTTAATCATCTCACACAGGAAGGAAACTATCCCTTGAACTGAGATCAGGTCATTCTGAATAAAATCCTTCCCATCACACCTACTATAAAATATAAAATCCAAGTATTTCCTCATGGCCTTTTAAGACCCAAGACTTTATGTGATCTGAACTCTGTCTATTTCTCTGCCGTCATCTCCTACCACTCATTACTCTAAGGCCAGTAATCTCCTACCACTCATTACACTGGGAAACCTATCTGAGATGGAAACTTACGTAATATGACTCAGCTATGTTCTCCAGAGTGGCATTTGTTTTACTTCAGCAATAAACACCAGAGAAAAACAATCTTTGGTTTTGTATGGAAGAACAAGGGAAGTATTTTTTCTTCCTAACTCAAATATTGGAACATTTTGGCAATGTGGATGAGAAGGATTAGAAATAGGGCTGAAATGTAGTATATTTCAGAGAGAGAGAAATGCCTTGGCTTGCTGCTAATCTACTTACCATTAAGGGTGAGAATGCCACCTGTGATTTAGTGTTTAGAAACTACTTTGTCTTAAAAAATGAAAATTTAAGGCGCAGTCATTAATAATTTGGCCAAAGGGAATATAAAAGTTTAAAAATGATTCAAGAATACAACACGACAAAATTTGAAGCAAAGCACTTTCATTGGTGAGAAATTCAGGTAGGTGTAGACCATATTTGTCAATAGTAGACTGAGGAGAGGTAACTTGTTTTGAATATAGGTAACATACAAAATGAAGATGCTGATTATGATGAACTGTGAATGCCTTTAGAAGTTCGGTAATTTTGAACTGAAAGTTACACTAATGACCATGCTCTCTGACTTTAAAAATATGTCTTGTAGAGATGTCTTATCTAATGAGCTTTTTGCTAGGAACACAGAGTATCACGTAAGCTGGGAATAATTGGAAAAATAGGTCTTGTACAGAATCCCTGATTTATAGTACTTTTTGTTGAACAGCAGATGGTTGCGTTTCTAGAAAACTCTTACTGAATGTCTTACTAGATAATGTAGAGGATTAAAAATTATGTCAGAGGTGCCTTTGCTCTCAAGAAGCTTACAGCCAAGTAATGAAGATAAATCACATATGATGAACTGATTAATCTATTTTTGACTCTTATCTTGTATTTTCTTGTTATACATTATGTAACCAAAATGTATTATCTCAATTTCTACTGAATAAACGCATTTGAACCTTTTCTCAGAGTTTTCACTTAGGAAACAGCTTCTTCCCCTAATCTCTGCAAACCTAAATCCTACCAGCCTTTCTCTCCCAGCATGCTGTTATTTGGCTAAGTTAGAAGAAAAGCTCTTATTATTAAGGAGGTTGAGAAATTAGACAATGTGTTGTCAGAATCACTGTCAGCCTGGATGTTGACATCACTCAGAACAGTGTCATCCACTGTAGAGTGAAAAGGGTGGCTATGAGCAAGTGGCTGATGTAATGAAAAAGATGGAACTGTTCTAGAAACTAGTGGAGGATGGAACACATGGTGAGGAAGAAGTGACTTAAAAAGAAGTTTTCCTCTTAGAAGACCAGAGGTAATTGAGGGAGAATTGCAGGTCAGTGGTTTGAGAACAATGATTGGTAAGAAAGAGAAGGTATTTTATTAGAAGCCCCAGGAGTGGGGTATTCATAGCTGGATATGTAGCCATCTGCTTTGTGCTATCTCCAGAGGGTAGCCTGGTTACATTTAAGAGCAGGAGGTGGAAGGACCAATCAAATGAAAAGTTGAGCCCATAGATACGCTAGGAGTTTGTTCCTGAATGAATAGGGCTTCCATAGAACAATGGGAGGGATAGACTGGGTGGTTCAGGTGTTGGCATTGAAGGGACCTCATGGTATAGAAAAAAGAGGATGGAGGAAATGGGAAGGGGTGAAAGCATGCTCTGAGGATGTGGACAGTAAATAACTGGATTCAAAAGTGTAGTGGATTAGGAGAGAGCATAAAGGGATTTAGTAAGAAAAGGAAGACGTGAATGTGAAAGAAGTGACTGTACATTTTTAAGTATGATTATTTACGGGACTTGAAATCAGAGAGCTGTAGATTTCAGTAACAACTATCAGCTAATAGAACTTTGAGGCTAGTGACTTAATATGTTTAACTCTATTTCTTAATCTGTAGAATGGAGATAATGACACTTGCCAGATATTTCTCAAAGGTTGTCTTGAGAATCATATTAAATATGATCATATTAAATATATATTTTCTTAGCAAAAGGAATGTTATCATTTAAGTAAAATGATCTGATAAATTATAAATTGCTATTTAAATGCAACAATTAGAATTATTTTTTATTACAGAAATACAAATTTATCAGTCCCAGAGTTCCAAGTAGATCCTGAGCATGAATCGAGATTTTATTTTATGATGATATGTATCTGAAGAAATGACTTCCTCTACTCAGTAAATTAGCATTTCCTTCTTAGGTGAACTACACTATGTGAATAAGATTCAACCAAATTACCACAGGTAACTGAATTCTGGAACCCAATGAAAGAACAAAGATTAAAATTAGGTGGCTTTAAGAGCTATAATTGTCTTTAGACCTTAGAGTCTTCTGGTAAGAAAAAAAAAAAGAAAGGAAAAAAAAAATTCTATCAATCTTCAGCTGTCTGCATTCTCCCACAGACAGGCTAGTCATGTTATTGAAAATTGCTTCCAATACTATGTTCTGTGTTTGGGAAAAGGGTGCTAGAGGGAAGTAATTACAAGGACTTCTGGCCTTTCATCTAAACCCAGGAATCTTAAGTGACAGCTGTTTGAGGGACTTTTCATTCAATTAAGCGGTTTGAGACTTTGCCAGTGGTTAAAAACCCTATGGTTCATAGGAGCTTGCAGCCATGGGGCCGTGTAGTCTACCAGAGCACTCATGTTTCATTGCAAACCGTTGCTTTCTTGGCCACAAGGATGCCAGAGAGACATCCTCACCACGATGTTTATTTCTTGAGGGCAGAAATCTCAATGAAAGTTGGACCTGAGTCTAAGAGTAAATGATTTTTTTTCCCCTCTGAAATGTATAACATGGTAGTTAGAAATAAAATGATTGTAAACGTTTTTCATCCACTGAGAAGATGAGAAAGGGTTAGGAGGAGAGGAGAGTGAGATTTTCTTTTTACTCTTTCTTTCCTCCATATCAAATGGAGATTCTATTTCTTTCTCTTTTTTTTTTTTTCTGTGTTAAGTTCTGGGGTACATGTGCAGAATGTGCCGGTTTGTTACATAGATATACACGTGTCATGGTGGTTTGCTGCATCCATACCCCTATCATCTGCATTAGGTATTTCTCCTAATGCTCTCCCTCCCCAATCCCCCCACCCCCGACAGGCCCCAGTGTGTGATGTTCCCCTCCCTGCATCCATGTGTTCTCATTGTTCAACACCCACTTATGAGTGAGAACATGCAGTGTTTGGTTTTCTGTTTTTGTGTCAGTTTGCTGAGAATAATGATTTCCAGTTTCATCCATGTCCCTGCAAAGGATATGAATTTGTTCTTTTTATGGCTGCATAGTATTCCATGGTGTACACGTGCCACATTTTCTTGATCCAGTCTATTGTTGGTGGGCATTTGGGTTGGGTCCAAGTCTCTGCTATTGTAAACAGTGCTGCAGTAAACATACATGTGCATGTGTCTTTACAATAGAATGATTTATAATCCTTTGGGTATATATCCAGTAATGGGATTGTTGGGTCAAATGGTATTTCTATTTCTAGATTCTTGAGGGATCACCACACTGTCTTCCACAATGGTTGAACTAATTTACACTCCCACCAACAGTGTAAAAGTGTTCCTATTTCTCCACATCCTTACCAGCATTTGTTGTTTCCAGACTTTTTAAAGATCGTTATTCTAACTGGCATGAAATAGTATCTTATTGTGGTTTGGATTTGCATTTCTCTAATGACCAGTGATGATAAGCTTTTTTTTCATATGTTTGTTGGCTGTATATATGTCTTCTTTTGAAAAGTGTCTGTTCATATCCTTTGCCCACTTTTTGATGGGGTTGTTTTTTTCTTGTAAATTTGTTTTAGCTCTTTGTAGATTCTGGATATTAGCCCTTTGTCAGATGGGTAGATTGCAAAAATGTTTTCCCATTCTGTTGATTGCCAGTTCACTCTGTTTCTAAATGATTTAAGTTTCTCTTTCATAAATGGTATTGCACTAGGTATATGTGGGATGAAAAGAAAGTAGAAAGCTAAGGACTTTAGCGAATTTGCAATGAGTAGGGGAGTTACAATTGATAGTGAACAATTTCAAGGCAATTCATAAGCTATGGTGGCACTGTTAAGTACCAATAGAGTTCAGAAGCACCTGAGAGTTAGGCAATGACCTCCCTCAAGTGAGATTCCTAACCAGCAATGGGAGAGAATGCACTCAGCACATGCTTCCAGCAGGGTGGATATTCCTTCCCTGAACTAGGTCTCTAGGTATCAGTCTGATCATCCGTCTTCATTTCCTCTGTTTTGGTTGTCTTCTGCTTGGCTTTTGTTTTTTTTTCTTGTTCAATTGTACTTTCCTATATATTAGAAGCCAAGTATTATTTATTAAGTCACTAGTCCTTTCATTTTCCATGGATACAATCTTGCTTTTTCCTTTGAGAACTAGTTAGGGTTGTCTTGACAAGTTTTATTTCATGGAACAAATTCCTAATCTTAAGGACTTTTAGAATATTATGCTAAAAACTTTTAAAGCCATATTACTAAGACCTATAAAACCGTTAGAGATGCAATAAAGAGACTGCTTTTAAGAACTTTTCCTATAGGCTAGTAGTGACTACACAAAATTTTCTTCCCTCAATTTTATGCAATTGCAATGTAAACATATTGGATGAGTGTGATGGAACTAATGTAAGATAAAAATATTTAAGTATAAAAAGGCAAAATGAGGTTAACTTGCTCTCATCTTTTATATCCTGCCTTGATGACAGCCAAATGACCTATTGTCAGAATAAAATTGCCTTTATTTAAAATTTGGTGATCAAGCAGGAAGCCTTTCTTATCAATGTCTGTTCTTGCACCAGGAATTAAATAAGCCTATTCCTTCAGAACAAAGGACATCCCTCATTCAAAAAATTGCCCCCATAACCCTAACCTGATACCTGTTTGCCTTTAAACTTTCCACAGTAGGTCATTCCTCAGGCACAGGAAGGCATCTCCTCTTCCAACTCCACATTTATCAGCAAAAAAAAGCAAACACCACCATTTCACAGGTACACAGTGTCTCCACACCTATTACAGTGGGGGCAGTGGTGACCTTACCCTGGCCCAAGCCACCCGAGAGGAGCCTTTGATGTGACCGGAGCCTCATGTTTTAATACAGTCTAAACATCTCACATTTGAAACGCACGAGTCCTGTTTCCAGCCACATTGGAAGTGATATCAAAGGCAGTCACATTTTAATGGTGTTCACCCTAAGACAGGGCAAGGGATCAGGGTAAGCTTGGTAAGGATGTATTTCTTTCCTGTTTTTACCTCTACTGCCCATCCACATCTATCTTTCTGTCCTCAACTTATCTGCATACCACATGTCTATCATCAGCAGGGTGGACTGGTTCTGAGGAAAGAAAGGGCCCTCAGGGAAAATAAGCCCACTTCCTTTTACAAGTTAAAAAAATACTCCACAGGGGGTTAATTCTATGTTGTCTTTCCCCAGCAGAGTGGGTGATGTTCATATTTGGGGTTAGGCACTTGGTAGATTTATAGCACAGTGAGGGAGTTGTCACAGGAGGATGACAATGAGCAAGTGGGCCAAGAAAACCAGGAGTTTCAAGTTTTATTTTACAGGCTTATAGCTGGTTCTTGTTTGAGCAGGAAGAAAGTTTAACTGTCATATTGTACAAGAAATTTATTTTACAGATGAGGTTATTCTTGGTGTCAAAGAGAGTGAGGCTCTTAAGGAAAAAGATTCAGTGATCAAATTATGTCATCATGTATGGGATGGTGTTGAGAAGCACTAAGGAGCTTTTATTATCACACACACACACACACACACACACACGCACACGCACACAGAAGTTAAATCTTATGTGGAGACACTTTGAAGGTCGTTTTTGTTTATGGACTCACAGTAAGAATAACAACACACATTTACTACCTGATTATATGCCCCATACTCTTATAAACATTTGATAGATTTAATTCATCCAGCCCTGATAGCAATCCTCTGAGGCAGGTACTAGATGAATTAAATAATTTTCCATATGGAAAATTGGAAGCAGAGAGAAGCTAAGTAACTAATTCAAGGCCACCCAGCTGGGAAGTGGCAGGGGCAGGACCCAACGCGGGCACTTGGTTGCTGTGTCTGTACCCTGATCTACCGCATCCTATTATGTCTCTGGCAGTCTCTGACCAGGTATATAAGTTTTGTATTTTTTTTTACTAGTTTTAAAATTAAAATTATTAGACTAGATTGTCTTTTTAAAAGAAAAATGCACTTCTATATTTGTGTTGCTATCATTGTGTCAGCACAGTGACAGAAACATATTAGACTAATCAGCTTCTGTGCTTCCCTGCCAAGCAACAATGTTTACAAGAAAAAGAAAAAAACCCTTACAAAGCTCTGACTAAATTGTCCCACTTGTCTACTTCTCTGGAGGGAAAAATATCTATGGAAATTTCTTGACGTGAATTTCTTTGAAATTGTTAAAGCCTTTTATTTACCAAACTGTAAACTGTTAAAAGTAAAACATCCTCTGTGCTCCAAATGTTGGCCCAGTTGGTTAATCTTTCAGGAGTGTTGAAAACAGGCTTTAATTAGCAATTTTATCAGTTAATCCAGCCACTCAGCTTCAGTTCTTATCTGAATCCTTGGTAGTGCCAGCACTTAGGGACATCAGAAAAAGGCCGGCTTGTCAGTGTGACAGTTGAGAGGACTTCTGTTGAGGAAAAAAAAAAAAGATCTCAAAAATGGACAGTATTAAATGGAATCTGATACCAATCCAAAAGAAGTGATCTCACCAATGGAACCAAGAATAGAACTTGGTTTTTCTTGCATGTCTCCGTAATCCTCTGTGGTATGTCACCTTTGTTAGGTAAGACAGAGTCTGTAGTCTTGAGGAGTGTGAAGATAGAACTTGAAACAAGTGAGATTTCCAAACCAGTTAGTCACTGAGTTGATCATAACCCTGAAGTAGCTCTTCATTACGCAAACCAAAGAAGAGTTTGGAAAATTAACATAGGGCTCATAGAACCCTGTTTCCTGATGGAGGTGAGAAAAATCTCAATGACATGAAGTTATTAATTTTTTGCCTTCTCTAATGCAATCCAATCAGGGAGGCTTGAATCTTCTTCCAAATTCAAGTTATTTTTCCCTATGGTATTCTTTATTGATTGCATTCCTATGAAATATCTTGTTTTTCTTGTATTTGAACTGTATCAAAATGTATTACTACCTAGAAAGAAACCCTTACTTCTTCAGAAATAAAGAGCACTTAAGCCATAAAAAGAAGATCCATAATTTCATTATCTCAGCATGCGCCTGTTATCATTACAACAGCAGAGCAAGTAACAGGAGAAAAAAAAAATTCCATAAGGGAGACATTGGAGCCAGGAGATATTTATGCTTGCCTAAGCAGTTCTGATGATTTGATAGTTGAAATGTTTATGCTTTTGTTCACTTAGATAACGTTCTTAGGACATCTATTTTAAACAACAGATAATTGTAGTTAGAACCGAGGGAGCTGACATAGTGGTCGTTCGTATCTGAGGATTATTAAAACAAACTTAGAGGATTGTAGCGTAGGGTGACTATTTTTGGCAAAGCAATACTTAGCATTTCATGCTAAAAATAATAGTCTTTTAGATTTATTATAAAACTACAGAAAAACATGTTTTTCTTCAAAAACAGAAGAGTGGAACATTAGTTAGAGATTAAGGAAAATTTACTTTGCTCTTATTTTTCACTGGACTCCTCTTGAAAAGTAAAATTGGTATATGACTTTATTTTGCCTTTTGTTCCATGCTCTTTCTTCTTCTTTATTGTTTGACCTAATTTTGAAGTAGCGAAAAGTGCCGAAATCAAAGACCAGGTTAAATTTTCCCTGAAGGATATTGAATGTCATGCCATTATTCTAATAATAAGAGGTTTGTTTAGCTGCTTTGATTTCCACAAGCTCAATACCCCTTTTTTCTTTGGGAAAAAACACCTCTTGCCTAAGGTTTTCTCACAACTAAGCAACCTAGATATCATGCCAATCTCTGACTTGGAGCGAGCTGGAATAGCTGCTGCTTTCACTTATTTACTAAGATATAGAAAATTATGAGCAAATAAAATGCAGAACTCAGCTTAATAGGCTATATTAAACTTGTGTGTATAAACGCTATAGGAGATTTGAATCTTACACTTTGCTAGTTCCAATAATGAGACACTGGCAACACAATTCTTGGCTCTTTGTGGAGCTAAAGATTTCTCAGGATTTAATAAAAAGTATAATATATATCACTAGATAACTCTCTGTCTCTCTCTCTCTGTGTGTGTGTGTGTGTGTGTGTGTGTGTAAAATTATCAATAACTTCAACCAGTTCTGAATGAGTTTCAAGCATCTCTTTTGCTAACCATCACCTCATAATTTCCTAATTCATGCTCTCTGGTACCCAGACTCCTCCATCTATCTTGAATACACTGTGTTGATTCATCCACCTTTCACTGTCCTTCTCCATTCTCATGCCCTCCCTTTCCTTCTTACCTGGCTTAAATTCTACCATTGTAATCACTTTCTTACATATACCTTTCCCCCTTTTTACTTTGATGTAATAATTTCTTGCCTGTTCTGATCCTGAGCAGCTAATATGGCTGGAAAAATAATCATAAGCAAGCTGACTGACTTCATTCGAAATTCGTTCCCACTAGCCTTGAGTGAAACTTTAGATGACCTAGGGTCACCCTCTTTTTACATTTCTCTACTCCGTTCACTCCCCCACCTCCTAGGGAGGCAGTAGTTTTTAACTATGGAGATTTTGTACTCAGGGGAAATTTGGCAATGCTGGAGATGTTTTTGGTTATTACAGTCTCAGGGAGGGAGTGCTACTGGCATCTAGGTGGGTAGAGATCAAAGATGCTTCTAAATAGACAGCCCCCACAGCAAAGAATTACCCTGCCCTAAATGTCTATAGTGCCAAGGCTGAGAACTGCTGAGTAGAGCATTTCATATCTTCTCTTTCTTTAAACTTCCCTATCTATACCTTCAGCTAATAATCTTAATTCCTTTTCAATCTGAGAAAACAAAAGCAGTTAAAAAAGACTTACTTGCTCAATCTCCCACTAGCATACCTGCCTACCCTCATATGTCTATGCCTTCCTTCCTGTTACACTGGATGCCCATCTCTGGCCCTACAGAAGGCTGATCCCTCTGCATGAGTGCTTTTCAATCCGGGACAGAGTTCCAAGCTCTGGAAGGGTGACGCTTTATGTTTGCCAAGACCACCCTGCTTTTAAACTCAACAACATTGAAAGGCAGCCTACAAACCTGAGAGGCATCACTTTGGGAAAGAGTCTGGTCATACAAGATGATGGTGAATATTGGACTATCTGTTAATGACTAAATGGAACTCTAGTAATATGCTAGTATATTTTGACTCTTATTTTTTTCAGGTTATATCTACTATAAAGAATATAATCGGGGAAGGAGTTTCTGAGAATTCCTAGGGCTTCAAACTGGGTAGTGTAAATCTCTCAGCAGACTAAGACTGATCATATTGTCTGCTGAAACTATAAATATTGATGACCAAATGCTTTGAAAGATTTCTGGTTATAGTAGATAAAATATAATGATATATTATACCAAAATATAATGGTATATTATATTTTGTCTATTATAATCAGGAATCTTTCATATATATATATATATATATATTTTTTTTTTTTTAATTGTGTTTTAGGTTTTGGGGTACCTGTGAAGAACATGCAAGACTGTTGCATAGGTACATACATGGCAATGTGGTTTGCTGACTTCCTCCCCATTACCTATATCTGGCATTTCTCCCCATGTTATCCCTCCCCAATTCCCCACCCCCTGCTTTCCCTCCCTTAGGTCCCACCCAATGACCCAGATTCTCCCCTCCCTGTGTCCATGTGTTCTCATTGTTCAACACCTGCCTATGAGTGAGAGCATGTGGTGTTTGATTTTCTGTTCTTGTGTCAGTTTGCTGAGAATGGTGGTTTCCAGCTTCATCCATGTCCCTGCAAAGGACATGAACTCATCGTTTTTTATGGCTGCATAGTATTCCATGATGTATATGTGCCACATTTTACCTGTCCAGTCTGTCATCGATGGGCATTCGGGTTGGTTCCAAGTGTTTGCTATTGTAAACAGTGCTGCAATAAACATTCGTGTGCATGTGTCCTTAAATAGGGATATATAAACAGTAATGGGATGGCTGGGTCAAATGGAATTTCTATTTTTAGGTCCTTGAGGAATAACCACATTGTCTTTCACAATGGTTGAACCAATTTACACTCCCACCAACGGTGTAAAAGTCTTCCTGTTTCTCCACATTCTCTCTAGCATCTGTTGTCTCCAGATTTTTTAATGATCACCATTCTAACTGGTGTGAGATGCTATCTCAATGTAGTTTTGATTTGCATTTCTCTAATGACCAGTGATGATGAGCATTTTTTCATATGTTTGTTGACCTCATAACTTCTTTTGAAAAGTGTCTGTTCATATCCTTCACTCACTTTTGAATGGGGCTTGTTTGTTTTTTTCTTGTAAATCTGTTTTAGTTCTTTGTAAATTCTGGCTATTAGCCCTTTGTCAGAATGGTAAAAAATTTTTTCCCATTCTTTTGGTTGCTGATTCACTCTAATGATTGTTTTTTTTTTTTTTTTCTGTTTAGAAGCTCTGGAGTTTAATTAGGTCCCATTTGTCTATTTTGATTTTTGTTGCTAATGCTTTTGGTGTTTTTGTCATGAAGTCCTTGCCTATGCTTATGTCCTGCATGGTTTTGCCTAGGTTTTCTTCTAGGGTTTTTATGGTGTTAGGTCTTATGTTTAAGTCTTTAATCCATCTGGAGTTAATTTTAGTGTAAGATGTCAGGAAGGAGCCCAGTTTCTGCTTTCTGCACATGGCTAGCCAGTTTTCCCAATGCCATTTATTAAAAAGGGAATTCTTTCCCCATTGCTTGTTTTTATCACGTTTGTCACAGATCAGATGGTTGTAGATGTGTGGGATTGCCTCTGAGGCCTCTGCTCTGTTCCATTGGTTTATATCCCTGTTTTGGTACCAGTACCATGCTGTTTTGATTACTGTAGCCTTGTAGTATAGTTTGAAGTCAGGTAGTGTGATGCCTCTCGCTTTGTTCTTTTTGCTTAGAATTGACTTGGCTATTTGGGCTCTCTTTTGGTTCCATATGAAGTTTAAGGTGTTTTTTTCCAGTTCTGTGAAGAAGGTCATTGGTAGCTTGATGGGGATAGGATCGAATCTATAAATTACTTTGGGCAGTATGGCCATTTTCACGATATCAATTCTTCCAAACTATGAGCATGGAATGTTTCTCCCTCTGTGTCCTCTCTTATTTCGTTGAGCAGTGATTTGTAGTTCTACTTGAAGAGATCCTTTACATTCTTTGTTAGTTGTATTCCTAGGTATTTTATTCTCTTTGTAGCAATTGCAAATGGCAGTTCGTTCTTGATTTGGCTCTCTTTAAGTCTGTTATTGTTGTATAGGAATGCTTGTGATTTTTGCACATTGATTTTGTGTCCTGAGACTTTGCTGAAGTTGCTTATCAGTTTCAGGAGATTTGGGGCTGAGATGATGGGGTCCTCTAAATATACAATCATGTCATCTGCAAATAGAGACAATTTGACTTCCTCCTTTCCTAATTGAATATCCTTTATTTCTTTTTCTTGCCTGATTGCTGTGGCTAGAACTTCCAATACTATATTAAATAGGAGTGGTGAGAGAGGGCATCCTTGTCTAGTGCCAGATTTCAAAGGGAATGCTTCCAGTTTTTGCTCATTCAGTATTATATTGGTTGTTGGTTTGTTGTAAATAGCTTTTATTATTTTGAGATATGTTCCATCAATACCTAGTTTATTGAGAGTTTTTAGCATAAAGGGCTGTTGAATTTTGTCAAAGGCCTTCTCTGCATCTATTGATAAAGGTAATGATGTGATTTTTGTCTTTGGTTCTGTTTATGTGGTGGGTTATGTTTATAGACTTGCGTATGTTGAACCAGACTTGCATCTCCGGGATGAAACCTACTTGATCGTGATGGATAAGCTTTTTGATGTGTTGTTGCAATTGGTTTGCCAGTATTTTATTGAAGATTTTTGCATCTATGTTCATCATGGATATTGGCCTGAAGTTTTCTTTTCTTGTTGAGTCTCCACCAGGTTTTGGTATCAGGATGATGTTGGTCTCATAAAATGATTTGGGAAGGATTCCCCCTTTTGGGATTGTTTGGAATAGTTTCAGGAGGAGTAGTACCAGCTCCTCTTTGTATGTCTGGGACCAGGAATCTTTCAAAGCATACTCTGGTATGCCCAACATACCAGAGTGTACCCTGCACAAATGCATGTTACCATCATTTTTGGATGGAAAGCTATTAAGCAAAATAGGGAAAAACTCTAAAGTTCCTGATGGGATAAAAAAAATGGGCATTGCATGGTAGATCCAAGTTCCCCTAAGGAGTGGCCCCACTCTGAGACAGGAATATTCTGGCCTTATGGCACACTCAAACTGAACGGTATCTTGGTCTGGCCACCACTCATCTAACCCCAGGATTATGTGCACCCATCATTTTGGGGTACCAGATATGTATTCCAACTCTACTCAGGCCATTAGCATGACTTGGCAATGACACGTATGGTAGATTAAACAACACTAACCCACAAGACAGAAAAGGGCCTTAGAGTAGGCAGGTGATGATGGTCTAGGTATCTTGGGACAAAGCGAATTTGCTTTTAATAAGGAGTGGTATTTTGAGGAAAAGGATTTATTAGCTAGAATCAAGAGAGAGGAAGTTTCTTTCGAGGAAGAAGCAAAGGATGGAAGTCGGCCTGGAAAGATAATTAGCAAAGTGGATCTGGCAGACTCAACAACTAATGCTGGACAATGCTGAAACCTAGTGTTGGGAAGATCTTGTACCCTAAACGAATAGGGCCTCTTGACTATTATAATTCAAATGAAGGATGAAGTGGCTGTGGGGCAGTGACCCTCTATTCTAGTTGTTGAAGCTCGAGGGACACACCTTTGGGAATCTTATGGCCCTCCGAACTTATGGAAGTTCTTTGGGGGCAGTTGTAATTTGCATCGTTGCAGTATGACTGACTGTGCCCCAGAAGAGGTTAAGATAAAACACATCCCGTAGTGTAGTTAGTAGGGATAGGAGCTATTCTAAATATCACTTGTATCCTGCCTACAAGGGGGAGGTGGGCCCTGCTGCATAACAATACACAGTGGTAATCAGTCTCAGTACAGTCTGTGGGATGAGACAGGGTGGTTGACTTTGTCCCCAGTTACCTCGGAACCCAGAAATAACTGAGGAATGGACAATTGCAACAATGTCTGTTCTTCTTTTTTTTTTTTTAATACATTTTGGTTTTGGGGCACATGTGAAGAACATGCAGGATTGTTGCATAGGTACACACATGGCAATGTGGTTTGCTGCTTTCCTCCCCATCACCTATAACTGGCATTTCTCCCCATGCTATACCTCCCCAATTCCCCACCCCCTGCTGTCCCTCTCCTAGTTTTCCCCCACAGACCCCAGTGTGTGATGCTCCCCTCCCTGTGTCCATGTGTTCTCATTGTTCAACACCGGCCTATGAGTGAGAACATGTGGTGTTTGATTTTCTGTTCTTGTGTCAGTTTGCTGATAATGATGGTTTCTAGATTCATCCATGTCCCTACAAAGGACACAAACTCATTGTTTTTTTATGGCTGCATAGTATTCCATGGTGTATATGTGCCACATTTTGCTTGTCCAGTCTATCATCGATGGGCATTTGGGTTGGTTCCAAGTGTTTGCTATTGTAAACAGTGCTGCAATGAACATTCGTGTGCATGTGTCCTTATAATACAACAATTTATAATCCTTTGGATATATACCCAGCAATGGGATTGTTGGGTCAAATGGAATTTCTATTTCTAGGTCCTTGAGGAATCGCCACACTGTCTTTCACAATGGTTGAACTAATTTACGCTCCCATCAACAGTGTAAAAGTGTACCTATTTCTCCACATCCTCTCCAGCGTCTGTCTCCAGGTTTTTTAATGATTGCCATTCTAACTGGCGTGAGATGGTATCTCAATGTAGTTTTTATTTGCATTTCTCTAATAACCAGTGATGATGAGCATTTTTTCACAATGTCTGTTCTTAATAAAATCTTGTATACGGGCAAGTGCTGATTCTGTTAAGAAGGCAAAGCAAATGTTTCTGTAGTTCTTACTGATCTGTTCTGTAATGAAATGAATTATACCATGACAATACTGCAATATGGTGTAATACTGGTGTTGTTGGTAATATTCAACTCCCTAGGTAAGCAAGCCTTATGATAGTACTGATATTGAGGAATGGTTGTATTGAGAGCTTGAGTTACATCTTCCTCAGGATGTACTACCTATGGAAAATGGGTGGCCTGAGGAAGAACTTGATGTAGCTAGCTTAGAGCTGATTTCTATGCTAAATAGTTCAATACATGCTTATTATAAGATACATATAGCAGTAGACCAGGGGAAAACAAGAGTAACACATTAGTACAAGCATGCAAAAATACATATTTTTGTTTTATATGTCAAATTAGTTGTTTCTTTGACCTGGCTTCTCCAAATGTGAGCCATATTCATTTTTGTACTATTGCTACATCTATTCTCCAAGTGCTGCAGTAATCGTAAATGTTCTGACAGGCATGATCAGTTTGATATAAAAGATATGTGTCCAAGACCAAGACCAGGGGGTGACCTACGGTATGATAAGAAAAATATTTGGTCTTTGTCTCTGGTTCCTGGCACAGAGCTAAAGCCCTTAGAATTTTCTGAGTTATTAGATTGATGAGGGCATCTTTTGTTCTAATGAAGTGACTCTTGGAGTTTCCATAGGGAGATTCAGGATTGGGACTGTCACCAGAAAGACCATATCTTGATTAGTAACTTGGAACTAGTCCCACCCTCACCCCCAACCCCTGGGGAGGAGAAAGAGGCTGGAGATTAAGTTAATCACCAATGGCCACAATCAGGTCTGGGTAATGAAACCTCCATAAAACACCCTAAATGATGAGGTTTGGGACTTCTGAGTTGGTAGACACACCCAAGTGCCAGGAGGCTGGTGCACCCCAACTCCATGGGGCAGAGGCTCCCTTCTGTGCTTGAGACCCTAACAGACTTCTTCCTATACACCTCTTCATCCGGCTATTCATTTGCATCCTTTATAATAAACTGAAGTAGTAAGTATATTATTCTCCAGAGTCCTGTGGGTCTTATCAGGTTATGAAACCTGAAGTGGGGGATTATGGGAAACTCTGGCTTTGTAACCAAGTCAGACAGAAGTGTGAATAACCTGGGTACCTGACATTTGTAAGCAGCATCTGAAGTGAGGGCATTCTGTTGGGACTGAGTCTTTAAACCTGTGGAGTCTGACACAGGTAGCTCTGAGTAGTTAGTGTCAGAATTGGATTAAATTTTAGGGAGCATTGTTGGTGCTAGAGAATTGGAGAATTGGCTGGCATGAGAAAAGAAACCACCCACTCTGCATCTGTGCAACCTCTGAACACTGAGTACCTTATGGCTCAGCCCTGGATCTTCTAAGTTCTCTGCCTACACTTGTTTCTAATTGGAGATTGCATCCAGTATCATGGCTTTAATTATCATCCATATGTTCTGGACTCCGAGTTTTGGATTACTGGCCTGAACTTCATCGTCAATTCCAGGTTCTTTATCTAGGTGCCTTATCCGTATATCCATTTGGATTTCTAGTATGTATCTCAAACTTAGCAAACCAAACTCCTGTTCTTTCCTTCCTAGACTTCTTTCATAGTTTTTCTCAAACAATGGTAAGATCATCCTTCCAGCTACTATAGCCTAAAATCTTGGTGTTACTCTTGTCCCTTTTTTGTGATCTCACATCCCACGTTTAATCTATCAGGAAATCCCATTAGCTCTGCCTTTAAAACTCAGAATTTGACAACTTCTCACCATCCCCATTACTACTATTCTCAAGCCTCCATCGTCTTACACCTGGAATATTGCAAAACACGCAATGTAGATCACTTTCTTTCCACTCTTCCCACAATAGAGTCAATTCCTCTATGCCTCCCATTTAACTCAGAGTAAAATCTAAAGTCCTTAAAATGTCCTGTAAAGCTGTAGATGATCTGGCTCCCATCTGACCTACCAATCTCCGACACATTCGTGCCATTGCACCCCTTGCCTTCTTGCTATTTTTCTAACTGGCCTGGCTTGTTCCTGTCTTAGGGCCTTTGGACTTGCTCCTTCCTCCACCTGGAATTTTATTCCCCCAGATATTTTGCTTTTCTCTACAGCATTTATGTCCAGATATTAAATTACATGTTTTACTTTTTTTAAGACAACTAAGTTATATTCCTCTATGATCATATAAGCTTCCTAAGCCTTAGAATCTTTTCTGGGGGTGTGGGCTCTGTTTTGCTCATTGCTATATCCCTTGCATTGTTCTGGGCACATGGTAGATGTATGGCATATGTGCTAGAAGAATAAATGAATAAGAAAATTGTATCTGAATCATACAAACCATTCAGTGATATAACATCTGACTGGTTTAACAAAAAATCCTAAGTGACAATATTAAGGCAATAACGCTTTAGTAAAAACAGTGGAGAGTGGAGAAAAAGAAAACAACAGCTGTTGACTGTTTACTCCGCTCAGGTACTATGCTAGTTTCTTTATACACATATCAAATTAAATACTTACAATAATTCCTGTGATGTGGGTATTCAATAATTTTATAGAAATAGTAACTAAGACTCACAGAGTAAAATTATAGCTAAAGGTCACATGATTACTAAGCAGAATACACACATCTTAAAGTTAATACTGATTCAAAATATCATAAACTTTTCATGTTATCATAAATTTTCATGTTATCATCTTTTATAAAGAGGCTGTGAAATGCTAAGAGATATTGAGATGGGGTATTAATGCCATATCACCCTTTTATTGGCATTACTGAGTTTTGATTTTTTTTCCTATACTTTCTTAAAAATATTTTTATCTTTAAATAGTCATGTATCACGTAATTTAGATAACATTCACAGGGAAATAGGAATCAAATATTTAATGATCATTAAGTATCCTATTAATTATATTACATTCCTTATTTTAGGTTCTCTTGTTAGGAAAACCTTTTCAATGTTATATTATATACAGTGAAATAACATTGAAGTGTGGCAGGATCTTTCTTTGGAGCTGTAGAAAAACTATTTTTTGACTTAAATGATTTTCTTAAATGGTATTGTATTTTGCATTTGATAGCCTCTGTTTTCTGTCTTACTGTATCTACGCACTATACAAAATGTAGCGTAGCAATATTTACTTTCTTTTGAATTTGTTGCTGGGTCCATGAAGTTATTTCCTGACCCTTACCTTTGTAAACTTCCAAAGGGGATTGTGGGTACCCTTTTAATAGAGAAATTGAAAAAGTACGTAGTAGTCTATTAATTCAGTTGATGATGAGGACATGTTGCCCTTTGGAAGAAAGATATTTTATAAGCCTTACAATAAACTTATATTTTGTTTTTGACTTCATCATCATCAATTTGGGGCAAATTAATTAATCATTTTGAATGCTAATACAGGTCAATGACTTGATACCAATATCTGATGAGTCACACCAATCTTTTATTTTGTAACGTTTTAAAGGACATTTATGAACTTTCATGGGATATCTTTCTATGGGATGTGAGAAAGGTTTATCATATGGAACAAACTCAAAGAAATTAACTTATATGGGGTTGAACAGCACAAAATCAGTGGTCCACTACTTTGAATAGTAGCGTAGGTCAACAAATAACTATGATGAAGAAATGCTCTTTTTCATAATAATGGGATCACAAAGGTCTTTGGATCATATACTAATGTTGAGAAATGAAAGTTATATAAAATAGGAAACATTTGAAAGCATGGTCTAGCCACAGCTTGGGATCCTAGTCATTAAAAATCATAATGTTGAAGGGTTCCATGAATATGGGAAAATATTTACAATATAGTGCTAAGTAAAAAGGCTATATGACAATGTGTGCAATAAGGTATACCTTTTGAAAATATATATTCATATTTGCACATAAAAATGTTGAGTGCTTATGCTTGAGATGTGATATATTTCTTCAGGTCACTGTGGTAACTTCCAGGTACCTCCCAGGTGGGATTAGGAGTTGGGGTACTGCAGCAATGTGACATTGCAGAACCTGTCTCCAGCTCTAAACTTCCAGCTCACCTTAACAGCTGTGGTAGGTGGCACCAGCCTCTCTTCCAAGGGTAATTGGTTCTGAGGTTCAAGCTGCAGTTGCAACTGTGAGAAGTAGCAGACTCTCAGCTAGATAGCCTCATCAGCATTGAAGAGAGCACCAGGTATTTTCCAAGCTGATAGGGAACTAGGGTCCAAATTTTGCCATTAATTGTTTTAATTGTTTGAAGCACATGGCCATAGCTAGTTTCCGTGGAGCTTTTCAGGAGGTCAATCTTATCTGAAAAGATAATTCTATCAAATAAAAAACTTACTAATTAAGAAATGGTATCTAATGATACGGAAAGCCCACGCTGCCTGAAAAGCAATCATATGACAAGGGTTTCCACGAGATAATGACAAGGATTATGCCAAATAGGTTCAATGATGTAGTAGGCATCTTATTCTATGTTGGCTAAGGCTCTTAGATATGCCAGCATAACTGAGAAGAGCCTCAAACTGGAGTTTTGCTGTTCTGTTTGGGGATAAAACACTTTATTGGGCAGAACCTCTGAGAGTTAGCTTGTTGAACCTTAATATTATTAATGAATGCCCAAGAAGTATTGATTCTTTTCTTTGAGGCAAGGAATTTGGGCACAATTTTTGTTGGCTAAAAGTATATTGTTTGAGAAAGCATAATGAAAATGAATTTTTATTTTTCTTTCCTATAATTGAAGGCTTTTAAGAAAAATGTAAGTCACAGGAAGAATGCTGACTTCCAACTATGTAAAAGAAAAATCACATGAGTGAATGGAAGGAGTAATTTATTGGGGGAAGATGAGGCAATTCTTTGACAATGCAGAAAGATCATCAAAGTGCTGTTCTTGGATGGCAAAATTTCTTGGTGGCTGCCCAGCTTACATGGCGTATCATTGATATTTAAGATTATTGTTACTGACACTGCATGGGCTCTGGACAAAAGCACTGCCTTGAGAACTTAAATTTAAATGAAACCACTTCCTTTGGCTTTTAAGAGTGCCAAAATGACTCAAGATGAGCTGCCTATAAAGAGCTTGAAAAGGGCAATTTCGAAGTTGCCTTCAAGATAAAATTTTGCAAAGGATAAGTAAGATATTTTAGATAAAAAGTTCATTTTCTTGAGTAGTTTGACATCTGGTATGTGAATAGCTTATTTATATAGAATGTGATATATAGAATTAAGGTAGTGTTCCATATAAGAACATTTTAATATGTCAGTGCTTTTAACTTTAGATATTTTTATTATGCATCACATACCTAACTAGTGATTTCAAATACAAAGCGTTAGAAAGATGATTTAATTCTTTTTGATCACTTGGAGCCACAAGTGCGAATTAGCAGCTGTTACTCTAACATAGAAATAGCAATGCCCTAGGAAACTACTGAAGTAGATAATTTTATTTTTTAATTCTTTCTTAGAAAAATTAGAACTTACAGACCATTTCTCTCTTGTCTTTATTATCAGTATGATTTCTCACTGTTGCTGTGGTATAATACTACCAGTAAAGTACAGTTTCTATAAATCAAAAAACATTTTTTTCTTTTCCTAAGAGACTCTGAGAGTAATATTGCCTCTCTTGGAGAGTAAAATGTATAGACATTTTGTTATGTTTTGCTGTTTGCCTTCCAAGTTTATGTATCTGTTCTGGTTAACTGAAGAGTTACAAGCATAACACAAAAATAAGTGAGTCTTATTATTTACCCTTTCCAGGAAAAGCTTCTCCATAATTACTTTGGAAATCTTAAAAAGGTCTAGTGCCAACCAGCTAACTGTTAAGATTTTTGGCCATTATCAGATAGATCCACAGAAGAGTGAGATCATTGTTTGACCCTAATTTAATAAATAAAATCGATTTGCAGTTTGTTGACATTGACAAGTAGAAAGATAGATTATTTGGAATTTTTGCTGAATTGATGATATGAGCAAACGCAACATAACTAAGTGCTCTTAAATTTTAACTTGTTTGTATTGTATTCTGTAAAATGCTGTACACTATTGTCATTGTGTAATGCTAGATTTCACTGACACTCACTTTATCTGTGGTATCTAAATAACACTAGCTGTGACACATCATGGTCAAATCTATTATTTTTTCTTTTACATGTGGTGAAAATTTGATTACATGGGTTTGAATCCAAATTTTTGTTTCTTATTCCTCATCAAACAAGTATTTGTACTTAATTTTTTGCTTAGCAAGAATCTAGCCTGATGGATTTATTCTGAGTTCTTGTATAATAAGTGAGGCCTAGATAATGAAGTGTGCTGACCTTATCACAGGTCTGCCTATTCTAGTGCATCTTTCCTGCTGACATTTGTCAAATCTCTGTCATTAGGTCGTTCTTTAAGGATCATTATCAGCTCACGTTGATGTCTCTACTTTACAAATATTGTGCCTATGAGTGTTAACAACTCATATTTCTGAACAGTGCAAGTTTTGTTAGTGAGCATGGTCCTGAGGAAATGGATGGGAGAAGAACTATGTTTGGTTGGGATTTGAAATAGGAAGCAGTTTGAACATAAGTGGCCGCCCCAAAGAGCTGTCGAATGTGGCACATTTACATGAGCACATAACCCATTTGTGTTTTTTTATGACCCTTTCTTCTTTCTTCCTGTCTCCTCTCAGAGGTAGCTGCTATCCTGAAATTTGTGTTTCTCATTTCCTTAAGGGCTATAGCTTACCATGTTTAGTTTTGCATGCTTTTGGACTTTGTAGAAATGGAGTCATAATTTGGTAACTTACTTTTATGACTCAGTGTTATGTTGGGCTCCTGAGATTCATTCATGATAATGTGTGTAACTGTGGTTTATTTATTTTAATGCTATTATTATGATTATTATTTTTTTAATTGCATAGGTGTTGGGGTATATGTGAAGAACATGCAAGATTGTTGCATAGGTACACACATGGCAGTGTGATTTGCTGCCTTCCTCCCCTTCACCTATATCTGGCATTTCTCCCCATGCTATCTCTCCCCACTTCCCCACCTTCCCACCTCCCCATTCCTCCCCTATTTCCCCCCAACAGACCCCCAGTGTGTAGTGCTCCCCTTCCTGTGTCCATGTGTTCTCATTGTTCAACACTCGCCTGTGAGTGAGAACATGCAGTGTTTGATTTTCTGCTCTTGTGTCAGTTTGCTGAGAATGATGGTTTCCAGGTTCATCCAGTCCCTACAAAGGACACGAACTCATCATTTTTGATGGCTGCATAATATTCCATGGTGTATATGTGCCACATTTTCCCTGTCCAGTCTGTCGTCAATGGGCATTTGGGTTGGTTCCAGGTCTTTGCTATTGTAAACAGTGCTGCAATGAACATTTGTGTGCATGTGTCCTTATAGTAGAATGATTTATAATCCTTTGGATATATACCCAGTAATGGGATTGCTGGGTCAAATGGAATTTCTATTTCTAGGTCCTTAAGGAATCGCCACACTATCTTCCACAATGCTTGAACTAATCTACACTCCCACCAACAGTGTAAAAGTGTTCCTATTTCTCCACATCCTTTTAATGCTATTATTGTATTAATTGAATATGCAATATGTCTATGAATATATTTAGATTTATCTATAAATATGCATACTAGCCAAGCCTTGATATTTTAGGCTTTAAGATTTTTGGTAGTCTGATGGATATCTCCCGGTGGTTTAAATGTTCACTTTTTCAATTGTAGTTAAAATTGTGATTTGTTTTATGTTTATTGTCAAGTTGCGGTTTTCTTCATATACAACAACTTTTGCCTCCTTTCAAAAGGAATAGTTTTCTGAAAGGAGGTTGCTTTGGAAGATTGCTCATTCTTTAATAATCTTATGCTTTTTACAAAGAAGTTTCTTAAAGAAACTTGATGGATTTTTAACTTGAAAATACTGCCAGCATGGTAAGTTTTGTTAGATTTGTGTTTTTGGTGACCTTTAAGTTAATTCTCAATTAAGTATTTATGTTGACTAAAATGAAAACTTTTAAGTTGAAATTGCTTTTCAAGAATTTTAAGTTGAAATTAAGATGTGTTTTGATGTATTTACTTTGTGAAATATGTTTGATGTAAGAAGTGGATTTTATGGGATCAGTAACTGCAATTCTGACACGCTTTTTCTTCTCTGTAGTGTGAATAGAAAAGTAGGTGCTGTTTCAATGTCATGTAAATATACCACTGAGGATTGTTTGTTGTTTTTCTACTTCTTTAATATGTCAGATTAAAGAGACATCATTATGTGGACAGCTGAGTGATATCCTCAGTATTTCTATGGGGTTGTCTCAATTTGTACTAAGACTTACTTACCCCATCATGCCTTGTTGCTTGCATCAAGGAGCAATATTTGCTTGTTAGAATGAGTGGTCCTCTTATAAGAAATTCTGGCTGAGTATGCCTTAATTTGGCAGGTGAGAGCTCATTAGTTCTAGAACAGAAGTTATTTGATTTTAAATCTCCCCAAATCAAAACCATTTGGGCAGATTATTCTTGGCCTTTAGTCATTCTTCCTTAGTTATGAATTGTTAGAAATCCCTCGTGTATGCTTCATCTCTTGAAGAAGGGCAGTAAAAAAGAGAAATAGATGATCTTTCTTGTATAAAAATGAATTTCAATTTTGCCTACATTTGGCAGCCACTTTTTTTTCTATATATTAAAAAAAAACAAAGTATTTACATCCTCAAATTTTCACATTTATTTTGTTATTCTGTTCCATTATCTTAGAACAGTCTTCTAAATTCCTAATAGAAATTACTATTCACTATTTCTAGTAAGAAAATATTTTCAGCATTTATTCTATAAAATACCAACACTTCAATATAAATTCTTCATATGGAATCAGGGCACATATGTTATAAATAACCTTAGGATCACTATTCTTATCTGAAATATACAAGACTATTAAATGAAGGAATCACAACTTGTATATTGTTTAGATGATCTAAACCATAGCATCTCATATATAGTTTCATAAAAGTCATGGGTACATTAGATCGCATTTATCTCCTGCTTTCAAACTGCAGATGTGTAGATTTTTAAAGTAAGAGAAAATTTACTATAAATATAGAAATATAGGAATGAGAAAACCCCCGGTAGCTGCTGTGCTTCTCACCTGGCCCTTCCTGGGAAATACAGAAAAAAAAAAAAAATGAGAGATCAGGAGAGAGCCTGGACAGAGCCCTAGGCTAGGATTTACCAGTAAGTAAACAGCTTCTGACCTGAACTTGAAATTCTAGCATCTGTCTCTCAGAGAGAGGAAATCATATTTGAGTTCTATAACATTTCTTTGCAGTTCCCTTTAATAAGCAGACCTCTCCCATTTCAGTATCTTGACACAAGCTCAATTTTCAATTCCTCTTTATGTCTTAGTTCAAATACTACTTCCTCATTGAACTACTCCATGATTACTAAAGAAAGACTTGGGTATCCCTTTTCTAGCTCCCTGGGCATGTTTCATATACATTTAAGGATCAAAGGCACTATTTCCATAGTCTTTGGGAGAACTCTGCTTGACTTTCTTCTCAAAACAAAATGACAAACTCTCAAACCTGTTTTGTGATCAATAATTTAAAAAACCTCTACATTCTAGATTTCTATTACATATTTCTTATGCACATTTGAGTATTAAAGGCTCTAAGAAGTAATTAAGGATATAAACTTGTTTTTACTCAATGTTTACAGAATTAATTGACCATGAAACATGTCTTTTGAGAAATATCTGCCTACAGAATCCTCTGAAACAAGGTTGGGAAATGTCTTATTGCATTGTGATTTGGTTTCTTTGCACTGCCCTCTGCTAGACCACAATTCTTTCTTTTTTTTTTTTAATTTATTTTATTGCATTTTAGGTTTTGGGGTACATGTGAAGAACATGCAAGATTGTTGCATAGGTACACACGTGGCAGTGTGATTTGAATTATTTCTATCATCAGTGCTGGGTATGGTGACTGGCACATAGTAGGCCCTTAATAAAATTATTTGCTGAGTAAAAGCATGGGAGAGAAGATGGTAATGGTCCCCATGTTTGAAGCTAGGGTACCTAGCATGGTAATTTGTTGTTGCATAAGAAACTACCCTAAAATTTTGCAGTATAAAACAACTTTTTTTTTTAATGCTTCTGTTGTGAGTTTGAAATTCATAAAAGGCACACTGGGGACAACTAACCTCTGCCTCACGACTTCTAAGGTTTTTCCTGGTAGGATGCAATGACAGGGGTACCCAAAATGGCTGGATGCTGGGAGGGTTGAGTTGGAAGACCTACTTCCAAGATGGTCTCATCACACACAGAAGTGTCTGGAGCACCTACGTATGGCCTCTCCAGCATGCTGAACTTAACATTTTTGGACATTTTGCATCAGGCTTCAGGACTCCAAAAACGAGTGTTCGCAAAGATGAAGGAAGAAGCTACAGGATCTTTTTTTTAATTGCTCAACCTAAGAAATCTCAGGTATGTCAAGGAATTTGTAGCCATGGTTCAAACTGCCACAGAAAATGTGAGGATAGGGATGCTTCTAATTGACATAAGGGATTCAGGAGAAAAGAGACTTTGCAGAGTAGCAGAGAGTGTTTAAGTGTGAGACACACATGAGTGCCCAGATGGGGAGACCAGAGGCGGTTGAGAGAATGTATCTGGAGCTTGGGTGAGACTTGGGAGTTGAAAATGAGGGGTTTGTACTATGTAGGTTGACACTGCAAGCACAAATGAAGTTCTTTAGGGAGACTTTGTAGAGAAGGAGAGGAAAAAGGCTTAGATACATGGGTAATGACAATATTTAAGAGGAAACTGAAGGAAATGAAGCAGGGAAGGGAGCCTAGAAACTGCAGCCACAGATGGGGGAGCAGCAGGACAGAGGGTTCTGAGTGGCCCAGAGGAGAGTTTCAAGAGCACGCTGGTCACCAGCATCACATGCCTCACAGAAGTCAAGAGGCCTGAGAAGTGTCCATTGGATTGATTCAGCAATTATGGTACCTTTTATTAATAGTAAGGGTATTTTAGTGAGGAGGGATGGGTGGGGACCAGGGGTGGCAGAGGTGGGTGGAGATGGGGTGGGAAAGGGGAGTTGCTGGAATGAAGTTTGTGGCTGGAAGAAGCAGGGTGGGGCTAAGGGAGAGGCTGACGGAGGAAGCAGATTGAGTGAAGATGGGCTCCATTTTCACAGTTGGGCTCCATTCAGGTGGTGAGAGAGTGCCCTTTCTCTCCCTAAAAAAGCCTTTCCTTGTGATTTCACTGGAAAGTAACATGGCGCCTCATTCACAATTGTGATAAATGTGTAAAAGTCATTAAATAGGCCAGGCACAGTGGCTCATGCCTGTAATCCCAGTACTTTGGGAGCCTGAGGCAGGTGGGTCATTGGAGGTCCGGAGTTCAAGACCAGCCTGACCAACATGGAGAAACCTATGTAAAAAACTCTATGTAAAAAACAAAGTCATTGAATGGAAAAAAGATTTTAGGAGCAGAAGGCAGCCAGGACCGATCATATAACGGCCCAAACATGTGACACATCTGTAGATAACTCTGAAGCCACAGCCAGTAACAGCTGTGGAATCTGCCAGGGAGTAGCCGCTGTGAAGAGCAAATACACTTCCTCTGTTTGGCATCTGCTGGTTGCTGAGAAGGGCAGTTTGCAAAGTCAGTTTATCCGAAGGGTTAAGAGTCATGCAGGCTCTGTTATTACAGAGATGTATCCACATATGGGGAGTGAATAAGAACTGTTGGGACAGGGAAATGTTATGTCATCTTACACATTCTACTAGTCCTCCTGACATTTCCATTTCAGGAAAGGGCAAATGCAATCCTATAAGAGAAATTTTTTTTCCAATATTTTCAATTTTGTGAGAGTTTAATGTGACTGTTGGAAAAAATTTGTTAGAGTTGATAAAGTGTAAACAAATTAATATACATAAAGGAATTAGAACAGTGCTTATTCTAAGAACAAAGACCACACGGATGTAAAGCACTATTATTAACATCATTTTATTATTATGTTCTAGCTTTAAATATAAGGTTATAGTTCAGTTTGAAGGAACTTTTTTTTCTGCATTTTATGATAGATAAACTTCATATTTTGGACTTTTTCAAGAAACATTTTAAAGATGGGAGTAAAATTTCTTTAGCATGAAGTAAGAGCCACTACCAGAAAATAGAGTAATAACAATCCATATGCACTCAAAATAAATACCAAATTTGACAACTGAGTGGGTGTATCTAACCTAAGTGGATATCTTTTGTGGCTAGTGGGCTTTGATTTTAGTGACTTTTTTTTTTTTTTTTGACTCTGAATTTCCAGCTTGAGAATGCATCCCTTTAGGAAGAGTGGTGTGCTCAACTGATAAAATGTATGGTGTAAAGTGATCTGACTTGAAGGCCTACTGAAAATTAGGAGCCACATTGTATAGCTCTGGTCTCTTTTGCTCTCTTGGAGAGAGAGAACGCTAGCAAGTTCAGGTCAGAAGCTGTTTACTTACTAGCAAATCCTAGCCTGGGGCTGTGTCCAGGCTCTGTCCTGATTTCTCATTTTTCTTTTTCCTGTGTTTCTCAAGAGGAGCCAGGTGAGGAGCATGGCAGCCGCCTGGGGAGGTCTAGGCTGGGATCAAAAGGGATTATCCTAGTCCTTTATTCTTATTCTGACAATAAAATCTTGTCTTACCAAAATCTTCTTCCCATGCTTGTACTTTGAAAGTAGAATTCCAATTTGATTCGGAGCCCACAAAAATTTGATATAAATCCACATCAAACTGTGGATTACATGCTAGGGAAAAAGTAGAAGATGTGATTTTTGATTTCAAGAAGTTCACAATATATTTCAGATATAAATGAAGACCACAGCCATATATATAATATATATATAGATAAATTTATGTGCACTTAGAAACATAAGCTGTTTATTTTGAAATATAAGTTGTTTAATCAGAAAAATAGGAGATTTATATAAGCTTGGAAGGTTGTTTTAGGAAGGTGGAACAGACTATGGTGGAGTAAATGCAATGAATTAGTTAGAGACAAAGACTTGTTTTAAAAAATTGTTCCAGTTGACAGAAATAGACTTTCAAAGTATTTTAGATGGAAGTAATTTTGGACAAACTAAAAAGGAGCATACAACTAGTCAATCTCATGAATGCAAACACTGTTTTTTATTTTTCTTTTTAAAACTTTTTTAGCACTTTTCTAAGTTGAGGACCAAGTTGAAATGGTCACCTGTTGTGGTAAGAAGGGATGTTTTGGCCTGACAGATAGATGGACTTGCAATTCTAGAGAACATAAGTAGGGTGGTCTCTGATCTTTAAGTATAGAGGATTTACTTTAATCACAGGGACAAGCAGTGTGTTTTGCACATGGCAGGTGTTCAGTAAGTGCTTGTTGTTCATAATGTAACTCACCTCTGAATTTGTGAGGGTTTCATTAATGCTAAATTCCTAAAATGCCTTTTTTTCCTCTTGCTTTTTGTACTGTCTGACATTGAACTGAGTCTTGGATCTTCTTCGGGCTGCACATACATGTTTGAAAACCTCCTAGGAATTGTAATGCTATGCTTATATTGGGGAAATGTCATAAATATGTATATTTCCTTCTACCTATAAAAATAAAGTCTGCAGTAATTTTTTTGTCTTCAAGTATGGATTCAGGTGATATGTCTATGAATATTTGTTCTCAGTAATTTTCAAGACTATAGTCTCTTACCTTCCATAATGATATATCTAAAAGTCAACTGTTCCTAAAACTCAATTTCGTGAGACTTAGAACTAGTTTTTAAGGAGTTCCAATGTCTCTGAAACCCATATCCCTGTTGGTCTAGTGATTAGATTTTGGGGTCTTTAGGTAATGGGGCAAGACCTATTGGTGGTCAGTAAACATTAGTAGTAAACTCAACTGTTGAAGTGAAATTTTGGCTGATTGATGTGTGTGGCAAGATCAAATTGAGTACCAGATTATTTCTGATTTAATTTTTTATTATCCAGACAAATGGAAATGCACCAAGAGATCAAGGAATATTACAGGGGAAAAACAAACTCACTCACTCACTCTATCAATCAATCATCTATATATACATGTATATATTCCACAAACATAATCTTGGAAGTTGAGTGACTTCAGAAAGAAAATAATGTACCATATTGAACTTCACATCTAAAATATTTATTCATATTAGCCATCATTAATAGTAGCAATATTTTATAGGGGGCAGGAAATTGGTGATAAGCAAGATAATTTTTACCATTATGGTGGATCATATACAAAATGGTGATACAAGATACAATACTCAGTTAATGGGCCAAAGAAAAGTACATCCAATATAGTAATCACTATTTTTCTGTGGCTACTGAGCACTAAAATGTAGCTAGTGAAATTAAGGAACTTAAATTTCAAATTTTATTTAATTATAATTATTTTAAATAAAAACATGGAACTTGCTTTTGTTATTGGAACACTTATGCATGTTTGAAACAATCTGGTCATATCAATTTATTTTTTAACTATAAATTTTATGAAATCCAAAAATAGAGCAAGTATTTCCTATGAAAATTTAGTATCTGAATTGAGGCATGCCATATATATAAAACATGCACTGAATTTTGGAAACAGTAAAAAAAATATGATTCAGTAATAAATCTTTTACATTTGAGATGATAATCTTTATCATCTCAATTTACATATCTTATTCACTAGGCAATGACAGAGCAACTGGAGGTTTTTGAAAAAGGATATTTTATGGGGGTTAATCTTTTTTATTTGAATGGAGAATATTGCACAGGCGACCAGTTAAGAGAATGTTATGATATTCAAGGTGTAAAAAGGGCCTGATTTTAAATGAACAGTGCTATTAGAAATGGAACAAATGAGAATAATGATAGCTAATATTTATTAAATGATTATTTTGTGCCAAGAATGGTGCTAAATATTTTGTATGAGTTATCATATATAACCCTCATAATTCTTCTTTGAGGTAGCTGCTATTGTTTCCATTTTACAGCTGAGGAAAGTGAAGAACATAAGTTAAACAACTTGACCAAGATAATACAACTGGTAAGAGGTGAAGCTAGAATTTGACTGAACTAATGACATTGCTGAATAAATAACCACTGATTTCAACTTAATGTCACTTGCTGCATTAACCCCTAACAAAAAAGTCAGCCTGTCCTTTGAAACTCCGAGCCAGACATTAACTTCTCTCTAGCTATGAAAGTCCTAGATGGTACCTTTTTCCAATAGAAGGCTGTTTTGTCTACATTGAAAATTTGTTGTTTGGTGTAATCAGCTTTATCAATTATCCTAGTTAGATTTTCTAGATAACTTGCTACAGCTTCTCCATCAGCACTTGTTGCTTCATCTCCACTTTTGTGTAATGGAGACAGCTTCTTTCCTTAAACCCTGTGAACCAACTTCTGCTAACTTCCAACTTATTGTAGCTTTGCTACAATATCAGCAAAGCTAAATACAACAAGGCATACCTGCATATGACAATACTACCAAGATGACTCATAAAGCTTTAGGGTCAGTCCTTTTTTCCCCCTCTGTACATGTATGTTAAAAATAGAGGTAACTTGTAGTGACAAGAACAAAGCCTTTAGTTTCTCTAAGCCTTCATAGAACTAAAGATAGTCTTGCTCTGGATTAGGCTTTGGCTTAAGGGAATATCATGGCTGGTTTGATTTTCCCAGGCCACTCAAACTTTCTCTATGTCAGCAATAAAGCTGTTTTGCATTCTCATCATTTGTGTGCTTGTTGGAGTAGTGCTTTTAATTTCCTTAAAGAACTTTTCTTTGCATTCACAATTTGATTGTTTGGCTTGAAAGGCATAGCTTTTGGTCTATCTTGATTTTGATGAGGCTTCCTCAGTAAGCTTAATCATTTTTAGCATTGCTAGGTTTTGATTTAAAGTGAAATACGTGCAACTCTTCCTTTCACTTGAACACTTAAAGACCATTGTAAGGTTATTCATTGGCCAAAATTCAATATTTTTGTAACTCAAGGAATAGAGCTCCCTAAAGAGAGGGAGAGAGAGACAGGGCAATGGCTGGTTACTGGAGCAGTCAGGACAAGCACAACATCTGTCGATTAAGTTTGCTATCTTATATGGCTCAGTTTGTGGATTACAATAGTCACATCAGAGATCACTGATTACAGATCACTGCAATAAAAAGAATAATGGGCCTGTAATCCCAGCACTTTGGGAGGCCGAGGCGGGCAGATCACGAGGTCAAGAGATCAAGACCATCCTGGCCAACATAGTGAAACCCCCGTCTCTACTAAAATATAAAAAATTAGCTGGGCATGGTGGAGCACATCTGTAGTCCCAGCTACTTGGGAGGCTGAGGCAGGAGAATTGCTTGAACCCAAAAGGTGGAGGTTGCAGTGAGTGGAGATCACACCATTGCACTCCAGCCTGGCGCCTGGCAACAGAGCAAGACTCTGTCTCAAAAAAAAAAAAAAAAAAAAAAAAGTAGGAAATATTGTGAAAATTGCCAAAATGTGACAGAGACACGAAATGAGCACATGCTATTGGAAAAATAGGCCAATAGACTTGCTTACTGCAGGGTTGCCACACCCTTAATTTGTATAAAAAAAATCAGCAAAGTTGAATACAACAAGGCATATCTGTGTATGACAGTATTACCAAGACGATTCATAAAGCTTTAGGGTCAGCCCTTTTTTTTCTCTGTACATGTATGTTAAAAATAGAGGTAACTTGTAGTGACAAGAACAAAGACGTTAATTTCCAGGCTTACTTAACATGGGCCAAGTTTCAGATTCTCTGACTTTGTCATCTCTATAATGGGAACCTATCTATATATTCCATGCCTACTACTAAGTTGTTTTGAGAATTAAATATGTTAATATACATGATTATGTGATTTTAGTTTGAAAAATGATACAATGAAATATAAATGTAAATTGATGATATTATTAAGTACATAAAGTTCTAAAATATGATAAGGTAATTCACTGGATATTCAAGCAACATTATTCAAAGGAAGATCAAAATATATAATTCAGATTCAGAAAAAGGACCTTAAAAATGTAAGTGATATTGTCCACGGCCACATAATGTTCCAACAGAACAGAATTTTGACAGTTTTGGGTTCCCAGTGGTTCCTTCAGCCAATAGAGTGTTGATGCTTCAAATATCAGATAATATGAAACCTGAACCTACTAGCATGTTTAAAAAGACATGTACCATATAGAGTGATTTCCTGTTTCACTCTGTGTGCGTACATGCATGTGGATGTGTGCGCATATACATGTGTGTCTGAACTCTTTTGTGAATGAAATTAAACATGGAATTAAGAAGCTCATATCAGGGACTTATCATTAATCAGGAGCTTCCAGAAATGCTGTAAGGTCTATGCAGATACAGTCCAACTTTGACAGTTATCTTGTGTACAAATCAGCATGATGTTAATTAATTTTTATATTCATAATACAGAGGAACTGTAGATCATTAATAACCTCCTGTATTATCAAAATGTTATTTTGTAAAATTATGTTATTGAATGTGATGTAAGTTAATTTTTATATTCATAATACAGAGGAACTGTAGATAATGAATAACCTCCTGTATTATCAAAAAATTATATTTTGTAAAATGTTATTGAATGTGTTTGATTATATTTTACTGAAACTTTATAATCTCTCTATATAATTGCTATGATTTAACTTTGTTTACAACCAAAATTACATTTTTATTTAAATGTAATTTATAATTTATTCTTTTTAGAAATATTCTTTTATTTGGACAAAATATTTTCTCTGTTGACTAAGCATTTTTTAATATCAAACTCTCCCTACATGGATAGTATCAGCTCTATGAGAAACAATGTAGTTTAGATGAATCCCAGCGTATAAAGAAAAAAAAAAGAGAACAGCTAAGGATGAAGGCTTGAGGAGTGTAGGCGACACTCTGATGTGCTGTGTAGAAGCCCCCTTTTGGGACAAAACACTCATCCCATCAGGGGTCTACTGAGTTCCTGCTAGAAATTGTCCTCAGCCAATGTATACCACTTTACTCAAAGTTACACACCTTTCCCTGGGGCAGCCCACATTCAATGGCTGATCAACACAGGTTGAAAAAGCTCAGCCTCTTTGTCTCACTTTGGGACTACTCTGAAGAGATCATTTCATCTTCAAAACTTCCTGAGGCATTGGCTGCAGCCTTTCATCAGCTGCATCACAGATCAATGTTTCTTTCTGCTCAATCTTGTGTCTTTCATTCCTTTGTAGTGTCCTTGAGGTGCTTCTCAATAAGCCTCCTGCAGAGGAATCCCCCTATCAGTCTATTTTCCCAACTTACTCAGTCTAAGAGATAGAAGAACAGTTTTTTAAAACTTAATCCTGTCAAGTAAATGGAAACTTCAGGGCTGAGGACAAAGACATAGAGGTTTTGGAAACCTGCTTAGTTATTATGGTTTGGATCTGTGTCCTTACCCAAATTTCATGTTGAATTATAATCCCAATATTGGAGGTAGGGCATGGGGGGAAGTGATTGGATCACGGGGTTGGATTTCCTCCTTGGTACTGTATCACAATAGTGAATGAGTTCTCATGAAAGGTAGTTATTTAAAAGTGTGTGGCATTCTCCCACTTCTTCCTGTTCTAGCCATGCGAGACAACTTGCTCCTCCTTGCCTTTTCCCATGATTGTTAATTCCCAGAGGCATCCCCAGAAACTAATGGCACCATACTTCCTGTATAACCTGCAGAACCATGAGCCAATTAAACCTCTTTTCTTTTCAAGTTACCCAGTCTCAGGTACTTCTTTATAACAATGCAAGAACAGACTAATACAATCATGCTGCTAGTGGATATCCTTTTCTCTTTTTGGAATACCAGAAGATGGAGGCCATTATTTTGCACAGGTGGTTAGGAAAGGCTTTTTTCTGATAAAGTGAGAGTTGAGTAGAGACCTGACAAAAAGGAAGGAACAAGGTTTATAGCTTTCTTGAAAGAAGAGTGTTCCAGACAAAGAGAATATCAAGTACAAAGACCACCAGGTCTTTGCTTGTATACTCCAGCAATAGCAAAGAGACTCATTCCAGTGTGTGGCTCAGGCAGAATGAGCAAAAAGGAGAACTGTATAGGTGATACAGTCCATAAGGCAAGTATGTTAGACGATGTAACACCCTTTGCCATTATATGACTGGATTTTACTTTGAGATGGGAAGACATTGGAGGAATTTGAATAGAGAATTAACTTAATATGATTTATGGTTTCAAAGTTCTCACTGGTTAGTATTTGAGATTAGATTTATGGAACAAGGATGAAAGGCAATTAGGAAGATATAACAATAATCCAGGTGAGAGATGTTTCTGCTAAAACCAGCATGGTAGAGGAAGAGGTGATAAAAAGTGCTTGCATTCTGAATATTAGAATCAACAGGATTTGCTGATGGATTGGATGTGGGGTGTGACAGAAAGAAATGAGCCTAGGATGACTTTAAGATTTGTGGTCTGAACAATTAGAATGATGAAGTTTCAATTTATTGAAATGGGAAGGAATAAAGCAGATTTGAAATGGGAAAGAATGGTAAACACACATGAAATGGGGAAGATCGGAACCGATTTTCTGGGGAGGTAGATTCTGGAGTTCAGATCAGGAGTTTTGTTTAGTGCATTTGGAGAGTTTATGTGGCCATCCAAGGGAGGTGTCAAGATGTCAAGTAAGCAGTAAGCGATGAGTCTATATAGTTGAAGGCAATATTCAGATTGGAAGTATAACTTTGGTATTATTGATAATATAGTTAGATTACAGAGGAAGAAACTGAATGAGTCCCTTAGGACATGAGTATAGGTAGAAAATGTCTAAACACTGAGCCCTAGAATGCTCCAACATTTACAGGTTAGGGAGATGAGAAAATAGCAAAAGTACTAAAAAGAAGTTGCCGGTGTGGTTGGAGGGGAACAAAAAAATGTAGTGTCCTGGAAACCAAGTGAGAAAATTGTTTTAAGGATTAAGGATTGGTCAAGAATCTCAAATACTATTTTTAGGAAAGTAAGGTGATCTGGAAAGTGTCCACTGGATTTAGCAGCGTGGTGGTTACTAGTGACTTTAACAAGAACTATGTCTCTGAAGTGTTGAGAAGTGAAGACTGACTACATAGTGCAGAAGGGAATTTTGAAAAAGGAGGAAAAAAACAGTGAGTATTGACACATCTTTTGAATAGCTATACTGTAAAGGAAAGCGGATAAATGAAATCTGAAAGGAGACATGGGGTCAAGGAAGTTTTTTGACTTTCTTTTGTTTTTCAGAGGGAAAGTAAGATGCTTGTATGCAGATGTAGGAGAGAAGGGAGAATTACTGGAGCAATATTATCAAGCAAATAAGAGAGAATGGGATCCAGTACACAAGCTGAGGAGTTGGCCTTTGGTAGGAACAGCTGTAATAATAAGAATGGTAGGCCGGATGCGGCAGCTCACACCTATAATCCCAGCACTTTGGGAGGCTGAGGTGGGTGGATCACGAGGTCAAGAGATCGAGACCATCCTGGTCAACATGGTGAAACCCCGTCTCTACTAAACATACAAAAATTAGCTTGGCATGGTGGCACATGACTGTAGTCCCAGCTACTCGGGAGGCTGAGGCAGGAGAATTGCTTGAACTCAGGAGGCGGAGGTTGCAGTGAGCGGAGATCGCACCATTGCACTCCAGCCTGGGTAACAAGAGCGAAACTCCGTCTCAAAAAAAAAAACAAAAAACAAAAAACAAACCAAAAAAAAGGTTGTGGTATTAGATTGAATAAACTGATACTGTCAAATAGTAACCCATTTACCAAATTGTTACTTGGGTTTTTAAAATTAAAAATGCATCCTTCAACATATTAAACATTGTCATTCTCAGTACCACACAATTGGAAAATGAAACTGCAGTGAGGTACCATTTTTCATTCATCTGACTGGAAAAGATGGAAACATTTGCTAGCATACAGTATAGGAAGAATGTGGAGAAATTGTTACTCTCATATACTGTTGGCAGGAATATAATTGGTAATTTTTCAAACATTTATTAAATTTACAAATGTCAAATGCCCCGTTTGGCAGAAATTACATTGCTAGTTTATTCTACAGATATACTTACATATGTGGGAAGTGACATTTATTCAAGATTATTTATTGCAGCACTGTTTGTAATAGGAGTGAATGACAGTTTAGATATTTATCCATAGCAGACTGATGCATGAATCGTGGTGCATCCATGTAATAAAATTAGAGCTATAAAGCAGGAATAGGACTGCTCTTTGTCTGTTGATAGAAAGAGACCTCTGAGCAATATTGTTGAGTAGTAATAAAGCAAGGTATAAAAGAGTGTGTACAGCCTAAATGATTTATGAAAAATTCATGTATGTATGTGAGCCACACACATGCAGACACATATATAGGCTTGCATGTGCCTAAATATCTCTGGGAAGATACACAAAATCTTTTAAAAACATATCACATGAAGGGCACTTTAGTAGTTCATTTTTCATTGATAACCTATTTCAATAATAATTCTATTTCTGTAAAATATATGGGAATTAAATAAAATGAAATGTTTGTGACTATAATAGTGTTCAACTAGTAGCTGAATATTTTAATTATAAACAGCCCCCAATTTTAAATCTAAAGAATCAAGTAATTAAACTATTTTATATTTGATGTATCAACCAATTTCATATTTTAAATAAGAGTTTACAATCTTATCCTTTGTAACTTTATTTTGAGTTACACATTGTAATAAATTATAACTGAATTTCATAATACATGATCTGTGCTCTAAATATTTTAATAAATTCTATATTAATGTAATCATTTAAACTATGCTCAATAGTATATTCAAATATATCATGCCTAACATAATATGAATACAATATTACATATATTGGTAAACTTAGTATCAATTTTAATCCTCCTAAATTTATCTTAGATTTAGATTTTTTTGCAGATATCTATCATCTATCTATCTATCTATCATCTATCTATCTATCTAATTCTTTTATTGTTGCAGTCTTACATGGAAAACAGACTAGCTACTTGAAAAAGTGTAGTACAATTCTTCCAATTTAAATTTCTTTTTTGGGTTAGTTACATTTCTTTTAGATTCTAGTTGACAATTCAAAGAAATACCTTTTTCTGAATGGTGTATTGTTAAGAGGAAATACTTGTGAACAAAAGGTGGAAAGAACCGAACTAGGAATCAGGTATCACAGGTTGAGAACAAGAATAGTGAATAGAACATATGGGCAAAGTCTAATGGCTTGAATGACAGCTCAAAGACAAGATGGGATTTCACCCATTTTCAAAACATTACTTTTGTATTCTCCTTTAAAGCACCTGGCTGTCTCTCTAATTCAATTGATAGTAAATATTCAATACCTCAGCATACATAAGAGCTTCCATTTGTTCAAGGGTGGTAGAAGTATTCGTGTTTTATTGGACTTCATTCAGGAACTAGGTCCTTTTAAAAGATTCATATTCGAAGATATATTTTACAGATAATAAATCTATAACTTATAGATTAGTTCTTTACATGTATATGCTGTAAATATTTTATTTTTCCTCATTAAAAATACTAGGATTGTGAAATAGAGACAAAATATAGTCAAATCTGAAGTAATTAAATTATTAATCTACCTCTAATAGCTAAGGTCAAGAAATACAAACACCTGTAAATATGTTAAAGTATGTAAATGATCAGTTCTAGCTATTTAATTCTGAAAATATTCATAGAAATATTCATAATTATGAAAATATTCATAAAAATATTTTATACTTCTCTTTTATAATGGTGTGCATCAATCAAATTCATTTTTAATCATCTAAGTATTACTAATTAGGACAATTCTAGAGACCTGAAACACCCTTGCAATACTACTATAAAAAATCACTAGGTAATTTAAAGATATGTATTATTTTGAGTGATGACTTTGTGAATGAAAGATAAATATCACATATCAGGAAGCAAACACCCAGGAGATAATACAGAGTAGGACAGAAGACTACAAATTTGAAAGCTATCTCAAAAACAAAATTTGCAGCAATTATAACTTTTAACATTTTTTTTTTTGGCAGTGGCAAATCACACTAATACATGACCAGGTTACATAAAATGAAATAACATGGGTTTTGGGTGGAAGCTGAGATAGGATTTTGGAGTCGAAGATTATTTCTATAATAGAAATTTTATTTATTTTATTGAATAATTAGACTACAAGAAAAGCTGGCTTAAATTTTATTCTTCTGTGATGAATTAAAACACTTCAGCAATTACTTTATCTGAGTAAACTTCTATTTCAGTGTCTGAATATTCTCCTTGCAGGGAACTAGAGTGGAACCTACATATGACATGTGTTTGAAAATAAACCCATCTTCAACCTATAGATTTACTGAGAAAAAGCTACCAGTCTGTTGGACTTTCGAAGACATGACTTTTGGTATATATGTATTTGTGAATTTTAGAGCACACAAGATGAATCTTTGAGATCCTAGAGTCACTGCTGTTGAAAATAACCTTGGTAGACATGTACTATGCCTCATTTTGATAAGGAAAGTAAATGCACTCCAGAGGGATTAATACTTTTCTCAGGATCACGTAGCCAGGTAACGACAGTTCTGGTTTTAACTAGGACCTCCTAACTGTCTGCTGAAATGGTGGCTTCTCCAGAGCATCACTCACAACTATCTGCAGTCTTGCATTATTGTGGTTGTCACCCTTCCCATGCCTTTGCCATTTCCCATGAACTCTGCTGCCACAGTGCTGTTTCTAGGGTGTAATAAAAATGGAGGTCATTGTGCATTTCATACTGTGGCCTGTCCTACTGTGCCATTAGCAAGCTCAGCAAGATGGCAGTGAGATGGTAGGATGAAGATAGATGGTTCTGTAGGCATTCATCCTCAATCTATCCATGTGTAAGACATTCTTCCCTCCTACTCTTACACCTCCAGTGGCCTGCTTTATATGCTTTCCATCTTTTCCATTTTAAGGCTTTTCTGAGTGTTCATTTTTGCCTGATTCTATTTAATAAAATACTCCATACTTTTGGAAGTAGAGATTTTAGTTAAAATACGTCTTAGGACTCATCTCTTCCAAGTTTGGCCCCATCTGTAATGCCCACATGTGCTGATACCCCATCTCCAAACTATTCCATACACAACTGTCAGGTTAATCTTAAAGCACAGATTTCTCTGATATCATTCTTATTCTTAAAAGTATAAATTTACTCTCAATATTATAGACATAATTCCTTAGTTGGATATTTAAGATTTTCCACAATTTTCTCTCTAAGTTCAGTGACATCTCTTGCCATTCTTCTCAATTAACACACTATTCCAGTCCTAGTTGTATTATTACTCACTGTCCATTCAATAAACTATTTTTTCAGGCTCTTTTTTTTTTTAGGTCACATGGTTCCTGGTGTTGAGAATGTCATGGCAAGTGAATATTACCTACTAATGTGGGCAATAAAGAAACCTAACCAGTTGATGTTGCCAACAATATCATCATTACTATTTTTATTTACCATGGTGGTATCATAAATTTAACACATATTATAACTTACATGTGCAGAAAATAGAATTTATTAAATTTATCTATAATTAATCTCACTTCCTACTGAGCCTTACTCCTTAGATAGCAGAAAACTTTCTGTCCCTAGGTCTTCTTCTCTCCAAAGTAATGAGACTAAATGTTCAACTGTGTTTAAACCTTAGTCTGGTCCTATAATTTAAATACTCCACTTAGGTAATGTTCAATATTTCTAGGAACAAATGCTCAGTTGCTTAGAAGTTTCAATCTTCCTTCCTCCTAGTTCCTTTCTAAGATGGTATCTGTTCTATGGGTGAGGATGAGGGAGTGGTATGTATCAGAAAGGAAAACTAGGGGTCCTTGGGCAAAGGTGTTCCTTGTTTCTCTGGTCTGTGGGTTGACGTCCCTTGCCTACATTTTCGTTGTTTGTCTTGCTCATATTTGCAGCTCTAATCAGTGGTTGGTGTTCCTCTTGGCATTCCCAGGAAGAGTCACTTGCATCCTATCTAATGATGGTGCCCCAGGCCCTTTAAGTCCTCTCTGGGTGATGTACTTTGTCTCCCTTAACAGAGAGCCTCCCAACTCCCCAACCTCTGTAAAATCTCCACTCAGATTCAGTTCTATTTTTGATACTTGGAATGAGAGCTGAGGAAAACCGCACTTCAGGATTTCTCTTTCCCTGACTGTAATGCATTATTTTCTTCACTTTGCTGGGCCATCCTCTTGCTGTGGGGCTCCCTGACCTGAATCCCAAATTAGGAATGTACACAAGAGACCTGACCGAGTTTCTCTATGCCAATTCCTTTATCTAATCTGTCTTCCCTTTCCAGTGCAAAATTGGGACCATGTCTTGTCTATGTCTCTCTCTTTCTCAGTTCATACATTGGTGTCTCAAGAGAATAGCTTTCCTCACACCTTCCCCCTCATATGCTTTTGTTATGAACTACAGAGAGGCATGCCTCATGATCCAGGCATTCTGTATTATGCAGAGGCTCTATGAACCTGGTCTCTAAGTTTTGTCCTTATACGGGACAAATGAGAGGCTGAAGAAATAAGCAGATGCTTTCTTAAGACAATAATTGGCTTGTAAGATTTTCTTCTTATAAAAAGAATTTATTTCAGAATGTCAGAGGCTGAGTATTATACAAGTCTTTCTTTTCACATTCCTTCCATAACAAACTCAATCTCTCCCTAGGTAGATAAATGCTTCAGGCCAACAAGGGAGATGGTTACATACTCATACAAAAAAAAAATGAACACACTACTATCTTTAAAAATATACTGATGTCACATCATTGTTTTGCTGTTAGTGGCTCTGGATTTTATGGATTTCTTGCTAATCAATTTATTTTTCATTGTTCTCTGTCACTACAATTTCTTGGGTTTCTTTTATTTGTTTTTCTTGTGAGGTCATGCTGCCTTTTCATGGACTCTTATTTTAGCCCATGTTCTTTAGAAAACAAAGCCTGGGAAAATAATGAAAAAGCTGACATCTTGTTTAGGAGGTACTTGTATGTATAAAAAAGGGTGGAAAAATGGAAGTCAGCAAATTTGAACTGGTCAGAAAATAGAGAAAGAATACTTCTACTGGGGGAATGGTTCATGTAAAGGTTTAGCAATGACAGGGAGAATGTGACCCATGAAGGAAATTGAAGAGAGGCCAAGATGGTTAAAATACTGAGTTGGACTGAGAATGACATGGACATCACTGGAGAGGTAGGCAAGGGCTGATGCATTTAGGGCCTGTGTTAAGGATTTGGGACTTTATTTTAAGGGTACTGGGAAACTCTTAAGAAATAGGAAGAAAATATTTTATTTTAAAAAGTATTCTGGCTACTGTTTGGGGAATAGATGGGAGATGAGCAAGAGGAGAGCAGAGAGGCCAGAAGGGAAGATGATGTGATCTGGGCAAGAGATGTGATAGCTTCAATTTAGGCTGTGATGAGGATGGAAAGAGAAGTAACAGACTTGACAGCACTGAAAAATTTACTATTGTATTGACAGTACCTATTATATAAATGGACTGGATAAGAAGGAAAAAGTTTTAGATGATCTCTAGGTTAAATATTAAAAAAATTTAGTTTTAAGTTCCATGGTACATGTGCAAGATGTGCAGGCTCGTTACATAGGTAAACATATGCTATGGTGATTTACTGCACCTATCAACCCATCACCTAGGTATTAAGCCCAGCATGCATTAGCTATTTATCCTAATATTCTCCCTCCTCCTATCCCACCCCCCAACAGACCCCAGTATGCATTGTTCTCCTCCCTGTGTTCATGTGTTCTCATTGCTCAACTTATAAGTGAGAACATGTGGTGTTTTGTTTTCTGTTCTTGCATCAGTTTGCTTGTGTTCTAGACCCACTCAGTCTGATTCCAAATGCCAAACTGTCCTTGGAAGCAACCTCTCACACTCACATTCTGTATCTTGCCACCCTCTGTTACTTACTGCTCCCTGGTGAACTTCTTCAAACCACCTTTGATTTGTATTATTCACTAAGCCAGAAATGCCCTTCTAATTACCACTCCCAAACTCATTAAGATTTCTAAGAAATATATATATATTTTTCTCAAGACTCTCTTCTTTGTTTTAGTTGAAAAAAATCACTTTTTCCTTGGAGGCTCATATTACCTTAAAAAACCAAGCTAGCTTTTGGGGAACACATATAATATGTTGTGCTATGGTTATACTGAAGGCCTGTTATCTTGCTCTAGGTTTTAATTATTGAGGAAAGCATCCTATCTTATTTGTATATCCTCCTCAAAACTCAGTTTCCTATTGTATGTAGTAGTGTTCAATGGATATTTCCTTTTTCTTCCTTATATTATCTTTACTAAAGACCAGACATTTTATAATGTTGTCCAAATGCCCACTGATAGCTCAATATTTTGAGATCACCAACTTTCTGGGTCATAATGGCAAATGTCTGTTCTGGTTATCAAATAAATGTTTGTTTTCCTTATTTGCTATTTTTTTCTCTTGGTCCACTGCTCTTTTCTCTTTAAGGAAAGATCCTTTAATAATAATTCAGGAGTTCATCTTTCTGAAAAGGACATAATGAAAGGGTTAGGCAACGAAAGTTTATGGTTATATGATTATAACTATAATTATAGTTGAATTGGTTTTAAAAATGATTGTATTCCTTTAAATTTTCATAATATCTTATATTAAAATTGACAATCTAGTCTACTTAATCAGACATTTTTAGGAATGAAAGTTATTGGTTTATGATACCTTCTGTTTCTCTGCCTTGGTTCTTCGGGATAATATAAAAAACCCAGGGCAATTGGAATAGACGTTCCATGAGTTGGTGTGATTTTAGGAGTCTCCAAGGCTTCTACTTTTCCTTCATTGTTCCTGAAATTAGTTATTAGTTTAAGTCAAGGCATTTAAAATGCAAATATTAATATAGTCATTAACACCTGGAAATTAGCTCACTAGAACTGATAACCAATTCTTGATAACTTCTTGGGAAATGAGATAGAGGAAAGATAAGTTTTGAAGAGAAGAGAAGCAAATTGAGGGTATTGTATCAGGGAGGAGTTTCCATCATTCTTTGTTTAAGATCATTAGAGGATTGGGAAAGAAAGTGCTGAAATAGAAGCCTAAGTAAAAAGGAAAACAAAACTGAAAAGGGGAAAGAGAAAGGAAACTGATATTTATGAGTGCTTATAATAGGCCAAGTTCTGTGCTAGACCTTTCTTTGTTTGTTAGATCATGTTGCCATGAAGAGAGTGATGAAGAATAACTGCCTAATTTACAATTTTACCCAGTTTTTCCATGAATAAATCTGTCCCTCAGAGCCCTTTCCTCATATAACAAGAATTTATTGATCATTTCCTGCAATACATCACTTTCACTCATGACCTTAGTTTTTCTTACCTCTCTATATCCAAGCCCTTTTCTAGTGCCTTCTCACACTGACTGAGCTTGGCCATGGGACTTGCATTTGCCAATAGAAAATAGCCGATGTGACACAAGCAGAGACTTAAGAAGCACTTAGGAAAAAAAAAAAAAGCACTTAGGCATTTTCACTTGTCCTTTTGCAAGATTGAGGTTGCTTGCTTTTGCGTCTCTGCCTTGTCAGGAGTTAGTGCCTGAACCAGCCTGCTGAAGAAATGTGAGATGCATGTGGAGAAGAGCAGAGACTAGCTGACCCTGAAGATGTGGTAGAATAGCCAAGAACGACAGAGCCTACCCAACCCATTGCACACTGCTGATATATGAACAAACTAAGTCATGACCCAGAAAAACCACTTAGTTGACCTGCAGACTTACGGGAAACAGCAAATTATTGTTTAAGCCACTCAGTTATGGGGTGACTTGTAACACAGTATTGTTGCAGTAATGTATATCTGCTACATACCAGACACCGTGATGTGTGCCAGGAATACACAGATAAATGGCCTTATTCTCAAGGTGTTCATTTTCTTGTGTGGAAGCCAGCAACACTGAGACCACTAGTATAATAACAACAACAACAACAACAACAATAATGCTATAAAATCCAAGAGGAGAATGCATCCAGCTACCTGAGAGAGTACAGCAAAAGGAGGTGACATTTAAGCAAGTTCTTGAAGAATAGGGAAGAATTTCCCCGATGGATGAGAGGGAAGGACATCTGAGGTAGAGGGAAAACATGTTTTAAAAGAGAGAAGTATATCAAAGGAAAAGTCAAGAGGAATTGTAGGAGGTGAGGCTAGAGTGGTTGGTTGGGGCCAATGGAAAGAGTCTTGGGCACTTTTGGCATTCTACTTACTTTTTATGTACTCAGGACACAAGTTTGTTTGTAGAGTAAGTCCTTGCTTATCTACAGGTTCTTGGAAACTGATACTTTAAGTGAAATGACATACAATGAAACAAATTTTATTATAGTCTTATAGATTTATATAAGACTTAAGTTCCTATGGCATATTTCTGGTTACAATAACATCAACAAATTCTTAAATAAAGACCAAGACACTTCTAACATTAAACGTTTAAATAAATGTGAGCTGTATACACAATTAAGAAAGATGAATGAAAACAAGTATGATAATTATTTCCCCACTAGTTCAGGGTCATGAGTGGCTGGAATCTATCCCCACGCTCAGGGTGCAAGGTGGAAGCCAGCCCTAGACAGGACTCCATCCCACTGCAGGGCACACTCACTCACACCCAAACCCACACTCACTCTACTGGGACAATTTAGGTATACACATTAATCGAATGTGCACATCTTTGGGATATGGAAGGAAACAACTACCCAGAGAAAATGCATGCACATATGAGGAAAATGTGCAATTTTTAACATGCTTTGGCTGGGAATAGATTTTTTTCCTCAGTAAAACTATAACAAAATGACATTGAAGGAAATGACGTTATTTGAAGACCTGCTTTAATTGTTCATGATAAATTCACTATGTATGTCCTTGAGTAATCTGTGGTCAATTTGTCCCTTCTATGAAGCCATTATTGACAGTAATAAAAACAACAAATGAAAAATACAAATAATGAGTAATTGTTATAACCAAAATCACTATTAATCAGTATTAGTGGTACAGATTTATATATGAAAAAAAGAGATGGCCCTCTTTGATTGGGTAGCACTGTTATACACTAATTACTTAGAAAGAACATGTTTTCCTATTGTATTACTTCTATGAGGAGCAATGATTTCCCAGGTATCTCTAAAACTTTGTTAACCACTGTTTTTCACAAGGCATGGCTCTGCCTTTCTGGAGAGGTCATCTTCTCTTTGACTTTCTCTTTTTGACATCTAGGAGGTCACCCTTTCTTCCTTTATCTACTGTATTTGTTCACCTGGCTATTAATCTTTGTGACCTAGTATGTATATCTTTAAGTATTTCTTATAAAGGAATTAAGGTGAATATTAAATGACATGCTATTAAAATGGAAAAAAAAATAGTAACAGGACTAGTTAGAATGTGGATTCTTAAAAAAAAGTCACTGGATTTGATGATGTCTGTTCTTCTCTCTTCTCATAATTTACCAGGTTAAACAATCAATACTAATGGTTACTCAGTCTTTCTCTCAAAAGTTCCTAGAAATTTAATAGCTCAATAATCACCCAAGTATATGCGATGTAAGAGGAAGAAATAAGGGAAACCAGAAGGTTCTCCAACAGTGACGAATACTGTTGCTTTTAAACCTAAGTGGACAACCTACCTCTGTTAGATTTCTTCTCTGCTAGTTGGAATAGAAACTTCCCTCACAGAAAAGGAAAGTGAAGATTCAGTTGAATAGAGTGCTAATGTGCTTTTTTGATGATAAAATGCAATAAAGTCCTTCAGGAAATTTTATGCTTTGTGGCAGGTGTTCGCAGAACAATTCACTGTAGATTTCTCAGCACATATTCCATCAATTTTCCTCAAACAGTCACAATAAAACACAGGACATCTTGAATGGTGGGAAGCAGCAAAACTTAAAACTCTGTTATGTGGCTTGGTGCAGTGGCAGTGTTTTAGTCCATGAGATATTTGCTAGTTTTACCTATCTCTGTTTTTTCAATGAACTTAGGATACAAAGAATTTAAACACATGTCACTTCTTTAACACAACAAACAGGAGCAGCGGAAGCAGGACTAGAGAAATCAAAGAAGAAAAAGGGCATTTTCTCTTTCTTCATAGCTTTTTGTTATACTTTAAATGGTAGCCGTGTAATTCTGTGGGAAGTTAAGAATGCAGTACATCTGGAGAATGCATGGCAGTTCAGGTTGTGCAATATTATTTATGTCTATTAAAATAATAGTAGCTAGCATGTACTTTGGACTCAAATGTTGACTATATTATGTGGAATAAATTTAGTAAACTAATTGCTTTGCTTCCTTTTAAAAAGCTTTTAATCTTTTTTATTTTTTAAGGAAACTTTGGAGTAGCATATCAATGATAGAACCTAATAAAATTTTACCTTAGGGCAAGCCTCTTGTATATAAAATCAGAGTCCATAGTGCCAGGGCTTTCTATTAGTACCATCTATTTTGTTAGCATTTTTCCAATTTATCTTGTGTTACTAACTCTCAGCGTACTATGCCTATTGTAAATATTTAAGCATTACTGTTGACATAAAGATAATACTGACAAATTGAGTTAACATTTCTGCTGAGGATTACTGACCATGTGTAGCCCAGAACAACTTTGCTACCCACACCAAACCCTATACTCAGGCCAAATTGTGTTTAGTCTACAATACAGTGCTGCTCCTTAAATTAATTTTTAGCCTTGATTTACACAAAACATGAAACAACCTTTCTTGCATCAATTAATTGTTTGACTTTCCTAATACATTTCCATTTTAACTAGATTATGTCCATATCAAAGGAAAAAGAATGTGTGCAAGATGTCAGTGTCTTGGGTGCACACACCCACCCATCCTGGGGTATTACAACTTTGTGTGATCTAAGTAAAAGTGAAATCTGTTCTGCTTCTTAGCAGTTTCACCTGAGACTGCACTCTCTTTTGCCGTACCTCAACTGATGTTTTTTTCACATGGTAATTAACCTTAACATATTTAGCTGAGCAAAAGAAAAATAATTTGGAGTATTTTATCTCATGGAATAATCACATACTTCAAAACAAAAATTACCAGTGAAGTGAAAAAGACTAACACTAGGTAAAATCTCCGTTTACATATATTGATATATTTCTAGTAACTTATTAGAAGATTTATTTTTATATTGCCCAAATAACCAGACAATGGCTATTTTGATCTTTAATTGAGCCCAGACTTGGCTCCATATTTATAACAGTCATCACTGGAAATATATTTTGAGGGAAAGTTTTACAAAAAGAAATGCAATTGTATTCCTACACTTAATTAGGAAGGTATTTTGGAATCCTGTCTTTTCAGTCTATCAAATGTTAATACATTAGCATGAACAATTCTCTTTCAGGATTTGATGAAATTCAGCTTCCATAGAAAATACTACTACCAGATTGATGGAGTTCAAAACAAACATTAATTACAGTTATTTCCTTTTTCTTAATTCACTGACTTATTTGAGAACGCAGTAACAAGAGCCTGGGTTACATCAGGAAGGCAAAATTATATTTTGGCTAAATTGCATCTTTCTTAATTACTTTGCAATTTAATTTCCCCCATTGTTTCAGTTCAGAGCCTCAGTACTCTATTTACAAAGATAACTTACTCTAAGAAAAATAAAGCTACGCTCTACAGCTTATTCTTATGAAGTGATTTCTGCATTTACTAGTTTATTTCCTAGAAATTTCTAAAATGGTTATTTAGCCAAAGACAGTCTTTTCATTGTTGCTACCCTTTTTCTCCTGTATATTATTTCTCTCTAAAATCTATTTCAGACCTGTCATAGAGGTTGCTATTGTTGTCTTTGAAAAATGTCATAAATACCAGATTCAAGTAGAAAACATGAATATTTATTGCAAGGTGTTATATCTTCAGATAGAATATTACCTATTTGTGATAGAGTTCTTAGGATTGAAATGTGATGAAAAGAAAAACATGAGCTGGATATTACATTTTGAAGTGTTTGGCTAATGGGCTGTTGAGAGCAATTTCCTATGAGATGTTCTTCAAAAAGAAAATTCAAGCTGGGAGAACTTCTAGAAATGTGATAGATCTGTGAGGTCTAAGATGCCTGAGGTTCTAGTTTCATAATTCCTTGGAGAGATCTATTGCCTTCTATTGGGAAGCAAATGGCTTTGCTGAGACTCATCAGGCTTTGTGACACCAAATAGCTCTTACAAAACAACAGTGTTTTGAAGAATCAGAAACAGATGGATTTAATTTTTCTTGAAACAAAATTTAAAAATGATGAAGAGAAAAGCTAATGTCAAACTCTCAACTTTCAGAAAAGGGTTTGAATCATTTTCTAGCCTCAGATAGCTGTCAGGCTCACTTATCACAGGAGACAGAGGATCATGCAGGGCCCCACCTGTTCCTGAAAACACCACCACTGAATCAGTTACTAAGATTCCACGATCTGGTATTTAGTCCCTGAGCAGGCCACAGACATCACATGCTGAAAGAAATTATACTTGCACCTGATACTGACTCCAAGTTTTCACAGTCGAAAGTGAATGACATAGTTTAAGAACAAATTGCATCAATGGTTGCTATTTCCTTTTTTGGTTTTGGGCTAGAAGAAGGACCCAAAAAGGATATTTCCAAGGCTCTGGGTACTTAGAGTTACTGATGATAAAGTAGGAAAGCATCTGGTATGATGTTTCAACACCATCATAAGCAAGATGTTTTATATGCAAATAATACAAGTTTCAGGAGTGAAAAATTTGGATAAATATATTCTGATGATTTGGATGAATGATAAATGGAATTTCAGCAAAGGAGTGTCATGATCTAAGTTTAATTAAAGTTAGCTTGGCTGTGGTAAGTGATGCATTGGATCTGGGTGAGGTAATTATGCTACAAGAAGCTAAAATTTACTGAATTTTTATTAGTTGCAGAGCATGGTGCTGTTTTTTTACGTGCATATATCATCTCATTCTTTTGACCACCCTACAAGGCCATTACTATTGGCATTCCCATTTTATAGATGAGGATACTTGAATTTAGAAATTTAAATTTGCTAAGGCCACATATTTTGGTCAGAGCCAATCTTGAAATTCAAGGCAGTTTTTTTTAAAATAACATTTTGCTGTGAAGTGAATGATATAATATATACAACTATTACAGCTTCTAATCCAGATGTGAAGTCCCTCAAGATGAAGGATGACATACATTTGGATGGAAATAAAATAGGAACAAATAAAATAGAGGAGTGGGAAAAGATGATGTCAAGATTTCAAGATTAGAAAACTGATGGGGAAATGTACTACTTTGCATGTAGTGATGATAGAAGGGTGAACTGATTCAGGTGAAAGTGAGAAGGTGGATTCTGCTTTAGATCTATTGAGTTTGGGGCACCTACAATAAATCTATATGGAAATGTCCAGTAGACAAAAAAGAAATGGGGTTTCAATTTAGGAAAGGAAGCAGGCCTGGCACTATTGAATATTTAGATGGTAAAGAAAACTGTAGGAATAGATGAACTCTTGGAATGGAATTGAAAAGAATAGAGTCAAAGGCTAAAATTTGAGACTTAAAGATATGATAGCCTTGATTTTGTCTTAGAATATTTCTCTGAAGCCTTAAATATGGAGAAACAAATGTGAGAAGAATTTTAATAATTGCTTTATTGCATATAGATGATTTTATATTTGAGCAGAAACATGTTTGCTGTTCAAACAATCTTTAATATTTTTGCTTTTAACAATGATCAATACCGTCATAACAACCTCTGCCATGTGATATTGATTCGTCTTGTATTTGTATAATTATGTTACCTTCTGTTCCCTTGTTTTAAAAGCAGAAAGAACATTTCCTACTTTTACTCATTTTATTTTCAAAGAAAGTTTATGTAGAAAGTGAAATGTGATGGAATCATGTTTGAGCCATGATTATAGCTTCAGTTCTTCATTAAAAGCTTGGAGTTTTTTCCTTATTGTTTGATGTAAGACAGAGAAACCACAACACATTCTTTCTAACAGAGTGATGACCACCATACGATTTTATTGAAACAGATGCATTTCAGAAACATTTCTGAAATGGAGCAATAGGGGGTCAAACAGACATTTTGTTAATTATTTCTAAGTAGAAAATGTACCAGTAATTTGCAAAGAGTAGTACAATTATGTAACCCACAACAATTTACCCCAAATTTTCTGCTCTTCAATAATACTGCTAGAATTAATGAGCTGCTTCCGTTTGTTTTTCATATTCTCTAGTATATGTGTTTGTTTCTTCCTCTTTGTGTTTACTATTTTAATTTTTACTGTGACAGTTGTAAGGATTTTATGCCTATTCTTCCTCCCTTATCTTTCTATAATTTTGATCATTGCTTATTGCTCCAATAAAATCTAAAATTTGATCTGATTATTTCCTTATTTTTGGGAATCTTTAATGATCTACTATTTCCTATCAAATTATACCCAAATAGGTTAGTTTGCATGACATTCAATGCTCTTTATTATCTGACTTCAACTCAATCTCTAGCCTTGTCTTTTCGCTACTTTCCCTCATGTATCTCAATTCCTGTGTATTTGGAACTTTCCAAACACCACTATTTGCAGTTTCTGGACTGTAATTATTGCAGAGCCAGATTCCTGCATTTTCTTTCTTCACACACAGGCTGATGTGATATGGGAGAAACATCTATGAGAAGGGTTCTTGAAGGCTTTTAGATTTGAGAAGGTATATTTGGCCAATAGAATGTGATATCCCTGAGATCACATGTAGATGTAGAAATGTTGCAGGGCCAACATTTTCTACATTCCTGTCTTTCCAGTTCCCACCGTAGTTTCCAACAGATGGCAGATGCTTAAGAAATACTAGTTGGTCTAAGCTGTGATTTTTAAACAAGTTCTTGATCCCTAGAATCAGTGTGACAGCATAACAACATTAAGGGCAATGAGGAACAAAGAGCAAGATGGCCATCATGGTTCAGAAAGATCATTAGAGGCTGAACTTTCAACAGGATTCTGGTCTATGTTTGATCAGAGGTCTGGAACAGCATCAGTTAGGATCTCAACAGAAAATAGATGGCATAGTCAAATTAGAAAGAATTGAATGAGAGGACTATGAGCAGAGGTGTGGATAAGGTTAAGGAAACCAACAGAGGTGTGGACAAGGTTGAGGAAACCAACAGAAAGCTGTTATTATCCTTTCAACTTATCAGAAAAAAGAAATGGGGCTTCCTAGCATAATCCTTTGCCATGAAGGAACACTTGAAAAAAATTTTAGTGTTCTTGTTATGCCAACGCATCCTTCTGATGTACTATTGTGGAATTTTTTTTTTTTTTTTTTTGCAGGCATGTTATTGAAGGGATACATACAACAAAGGCCCACTGAGAGATTAAGAAATAACATTCATTGGCCTGTAAAAAAGTTTCTATGGTCTTTTAAGTTTTCATTAAATATACTAACCACATTTTAACATATCCTATGACAAGTAAAGTTGTCTGAGCTCTTCTTGAGATTACATGGTTTAAGGAGCTGTAGTTACACAGAAGTTTCCCTAAAAGTCTAACACAAGATAATGGAGAGGCAGAGGTTAATGGGTTGACTTTCAATATTGACTTCTTTTAAGCTTCTGATCTCTGGGCTGAAAAACTGGAAGATGGTGTTTATTTGACTTGTCTGTTCTGTGAGGTCGGTAAAGCACACCAAATACCACCTTTTTTTTTTTTTTTTAAATATAAATTCTGTTTCCTAAAAGCAACGAGACTCTCATTTCCTATAGTGTGTTGTTAGGATGTGACTGAATACTTCAAGTGGTTAAAGCTAGTTGGTTTGGAGCTTGGTGACTCCTAACACTCAGATCATTCATCAATTAGGGCAGGACTGCTGTCTGCCTGTAGTTTGGCAAGCAGCATTTTGTCTTCCAGAAGTACTCTGTGGTATTCTTCCATCAGAAGTGAAGGATGAGGAAAATGTTCAATGAAATCAGCAAGGCAAGATATTTGCTCTCATTAGATTGCTACTGGGATGCATTATCCATGGTGCGATGGTCATTATTACCTGTAGGGAATGGAAGATGAATTAATCTTCTTGTGTCTCAATCCTGAACTGTAAAATGAATATTGACATCTATGTCAGGAGAGTAAAGCAGATGGTGGTTTCCAAAGAAAACCTATGGGAGAAAGTTACTCCATAAATCCAAGCCAGGGATTTTATTTATTTTAATTCTGTTTTTATACCCAAGAATAGGCAAACATTTTAATTTCAATAATATTGTGGGAGCTAATTTTTTTTACAGTACATATCAGGTCCCATCATCCACCTCCTTATTCCCTTGTTTCCTATTGCAATTCACATTTAAAACCAGAGGTCTTCATGTGGTCAATAAAGCACTGAGTTGGCTCTTTTCTACTTGTTAAGCCTTATCGACTCCAGTCTCCCTCTCTCTAGAACGCTCTGCTGGCACTGGCCTTTTTCTTTGAACTGGTTAAGCTCAGTCCCATCTTAGAGCCTTTGAATGCATCTCCCACCTCACCTGGAATTCTCTTCCCCAGGTCTTTATGGTGTTTCCTCCTTATTTTCTTCAGCTGTTAGTTCAGAGGCCATCATCTCAAAGTAACTTTCCCTGAGCACCCAATTTAATATTACCCTTGAGATAATCTTTCTTAAGGTAGACTCTTTTAATGACCTTGTGTTACTTGACACTATCTAAAATTAACTTAATGATAGAATGATTTATATTCCTTTGGGGATATAACGCATAATGGGAATTGCTGGCTTGAATGGTAGTTCTGTTTTCAGCTCCTCGAGAAATTGCCACACTGCTCTCCAAAATGGTTGAACTAATTTAAACTCTCACAAACAGTGTATAAGCATTCCTTTTTCTCCACAACCTCACCAACATCTGTTATTTTTTGACTTTTTAATAATAGCCATTCTGACTGGTGTGAGATGATATGTCATTGTGGCATTGATTTGCATTTCTCTAATGGTGAATCTTGTACTTTTTTCATATACTTCTTGGCCACATGCTTATCTTCTTTTGGAAAGTGCCTTTTCATGTCCTTTTCCCACTTTTTATTTTTTATTTCTAATTTTTTTGAGATGGAGTCTTGCTCTGTCTTTTAGGCTGAAGAGCAGTGGCATGATCGTGGTTCACTGCAATCTCCACTTCCTGGGTTCATGCAATTCACATGCCTCAGCCTCCTAAGTAGCTGGGATTACAGGCAGCTGCCATGATGCCTGGCTAATTTTTGTATTTTTAGTAGACACAGGGCTTTGCCAGGTTGGCCAGTCTGGCCTTGAACTCCTGGCCTCAAGTGATCTGTCTGCATTAGCCTTCCAAAGTGCTGAGATTATAAGTGTGAACCACCATCCCTAATCTTTTGCCTACTTTTTAATGGAGCTATTTGTTTTTTTCTTGTTTGTTTAAGTTTCTTATAGATGCTAGATAGTAGACCATTGTCAGATACATAGTTTGCAAAAATCTTCTCTCACTCTGTAGATGGTTTGTTTACTGCAAATGAATGCAGAAACAGAAAATGAAATTATGCAAGTTCTCACTTATAAGTGGGAGCTAAATGAGAACACATGGACACATAGAGGGGAACAACAGACACTGGGGCCTACCATAGGGTGGAAAGTGGGGGGAGGGAGACAATTAATAAAAATAACCTATGTGTATTAGGCTTAATATTAGTTATTTACTCATTAGTAAATATGGGTTATTTACCCATTAGTAGTACTTATACCTTGATGATGATATAATCTGTACAACAAACTCTCATGACAGGGGTTTACCTATGTAACAAACTTGGACATGTACCCCTGAACTTAAGTAAAAGTTAAAAAACCCTTACTTATTAATTTGTGTACTTGTTTACTGACTCCTCCTTAGGAGGGTAAGCTTCATGAGAGCAAGAATCTTTTATGTCTTGCTCACTGCTGCATACATGGCACCTTGAGTAATGTCTGCACATGTTTGGTGTTGTATAAATAAGTAGTTTAGTTATTGAATGAATGACTTAATCAATAGATATCTCCTAGGGATATGGCAAACATATAAAAACGTTATTTTATCTACTGACAGCAAAAAAAGAGAATCACAATTCCATGGACTCTAACCAATTTACATAAAGCATTAGAACATTTAGGAAGCTGGGTTTTACTTTAAATTTCTAGGTTACTTTGAGCTGATTAAGAAGAAAACCATTTAATTTTAAAAATAGAATAGCATTCCTTTAGCAATGGTTCTATTAAATATTTAGGTGTATTAATATATTTCTAAACATATTCTTGTATTATTTAAAGGTGTTAAATTTCTGGAATATTCTCAGAGTAGCATTATTTTTCATATATATATATACACACATATATACTTTCAAATTTGATGTGATAATACTTGTAACATTTTTCTTACACAATGATTTTGTTTTTATGTTTGTGAAATTTACTTGCACAATATAATTTTATTATTTTCAGCATTTGTATCAAGTTATATTCAATCACTGTAAACTTTGTTTGCATGATATAAGTTAACTTTTGTGTGATCTTAGTAGTTTTTCATAAGACGCTGAAGATAGAAAAATTCATCTCCAAGACCTACCTTAAAATTGTCATAAATAGTAATTGAATTCTAAACAAACCCAAACCTCTAAATAATACTAGCCCTGCAAATCTTATCATTGGTTGAAAAAGTAATTTATTGATTGATGTATGTAAAATGCAGATTGGCATGCCAAAAGTCTCCAAATTCCGTAACAAATAAAGATAAAGTTTAAGATAATATCTTTTGATGTTAGTATGTTAGGACTAATCTATATTAAAGTGAGGTAGATAAGAACATGAACCTTGATATGTCTGCAAAATACAGGTTTGGATTCTGGCTCTGCCACTTTATAATTATGAGGTATTGGGAAAGTTAATTTACCTTGCTAATTCTGTTTTCTCATATACAGAGTGAGGATAATAATACTCCTTTCACAATGTTGTTGTGAGGATTAAACAACAATGTATGCAAAACTCTTAGCATAGAGTCCAACACATAGTAGGCACTAAATAATTGGAGGCTATAATTATTATTAGGTTGAAATTTTCTAGTCATATTTTAAATGACCACTGTTATGAAATGTGAAACATACTGAAGTTTGGAGCCTGTATATGTTTCACAGAAAAGCTCAAGTGGAGTCCTTCTTGTATTGTCTTTACCAATTTTGAACTTTGGTAGTGTAGCCAATTTTTTCTGGTAATGTAGCTTCAAGTTTATTAATTCTTAGTCAATTATCTCTGTTAGTTCTATATAAACTTTTAAAATGGAAATAAATAACTTTTGATCTAGAGTCAGTTAATTACACTTGTTTTTGTTAAAGAATAGCTTTTTATAAAGTAGTAACATGTAGCAATATACAGTATTAGATTTTTGAAGATTATTACATCCATTCAACAAGTAATTTTAAGAACTAACTGTTCAAAACATATTTTAGAATAAAAAAAGACTATACAAATTTTCTTGTACTATAGCAAGAAAGTTAATACTTATTTAGGAGTAATTATAATACTGTCATTTTCAGATAAAAACTGAGATGTGTGCAGTATGTTGTTCACATTCAAGAAAGGAAGGTGGGATAAATTTTATTGGAAGATATGCTATTAAACTGAGGAATATGGAGTAGGGCCTACAGAAGAAAAGAACAACGTAAATAAAAATGGAGTGAAGATAAAGAGAAAGGTCAGCTTGGGGATTTAGGGAAACATTCTCATATTTGGGGAGGCTTTGGGGGATCAAAGGCCACTAAAGCAAAGACCAAGAACCCATTTCATTATAATAGGCCAGAGGGAGCTCTTATTGCTTATACTAAGTCAGAAAGTAATCTATTTCGGTAGCAATGTGGAGGATAGGACATGCTAGAGAAAAGTCAGACAGGGTGAGCTGTTCCAAGACAATTGTTATAGTCAATTAATAAGGTAATAAGTTCCTAAACCAGGTGTGAAGGCAGTGGGCCTGGAAAAGAAGGAAAATTATCAGGATTTTGTGTTTGGTTGAATAGATGGATGATGAAATGGTAGGATTCAAGAATAGTAGGTTAAATTAAACTTCCACAATGAGAAAAATTTTTCACAAGTAGCAGTGATAAGGAAATCAAGACACAGGTTTGGACTGAGGGCATGTGTGATAAGATGAGTCAAGAGGTTAGCCAAATAATCTTTAGCAGACCCCCAAAAAACAAAGTTTATTTGATTAAAAATATAGTTAAAGTGGCTATTATTTGGAATTTAGCCTTTCTGGCTATAGTCAACTGGTCTGGAACTTTGACTCAGGACAAACCTTATAGCTTTTTTCCTTGTACACTCAGAGTCACACCTTTCCCCAGATACTCATTATCTCGGATATTAGAGAGTGTTGGTTTATCTGCTATTGCAGAAAATTCCAGTTTTTTAGTGACTAAGTTAAACCTCTATTTTGATCGTATATGTATTTCAATAATACAATTATTTATCACTTCATATAATTATTGGTGACAAAAAGTCTATACATGGATGTATCAAGCATTTTGGATCATTCAATCTGTGTTTGACAATGTGGAATTCGTATTTAGGAATCACATGGATCTTTAAAATTAGCTTTTGGGGAAGGAAATTTGTATACTTTTTTTAACCCAAATATAAGTTTTTAAAGTTAGGTTTCTGGATTTGAAGCAATATAATTTATGTTTGGCTCATAGAGAACTAAGAAATGGGAACAACTTAAAAACTGTAACTTTCCATGTGGTTTGTGCTCACTGAGAAAGAATCTCTTGGCTAATTTGGGATAAAGGAATGTTTAAATAAGGAAGTTAAAAGTGAATCAAAAATAACATTTGAATTTGAGAAGCCAGAAATGCCTACTTCCTTTAATTATAAAACTACTTCTGTTGACTATAAAGAATTGTAAACATGCATTATGATGATCAGTTGCATTGTGTAGTCTATGCTAGTGGTTCACTAGTGTCTCCATATTTGGACCCATTATTTACAGCAGTATAACTGTTCTGTAAGAATGTTGGAGCAATAGAAATCATCTTTCTGTCTCCTCATGTTTCTTTCTCTTTCTCCTCCTTTGTCTGCTAAATTGAATGGTGAATACTGTGTCATTACTCTTATTAAATTACTTAAGTAAAAGAAGGTAGGACAGGAATGGATAAAATTATTATTTCATTCCTTCTAAAATTTTTTTATTTTCATAGGTTTTTGGGGATGAGGTGGTATTTGGCTACATGAGTAAGTTCTTTAATGGTGATCTGTGAGATTTTGGCGCCCCGTCACCTGAGCACTATACAGTGGTCCCAATTTGTAGTCTTTTATCCCTCACCCCCCTTCCTACTCTTTCCCCCTGAGTCCCGCAAATTTGTTGTATCATTCTTATGCCTTTGAATCCTCATAGCCTAGCTCCCACTTATGAGTGAGAAAATATGATGTTTGGTTTTCCATTCCCAAGTGAGATAATAATCTCCAGTCCATCCAGGTTACTATGAATGCAATTAATTCATTCCTTTTTATGACTGAGTAGTATTTTATTGTATATAGCAGTTTCCTTTATTCACTCATTGATTCATGGGCATTTGGACTGGTTCCACATTTTTTGCAATTGCAACTTTTGTTTTATTTCATTCTTTTAGTTGGTAATGAGGCCTTTTAAACAGGGCTTTTATTTGAGGGAGCTGGATTTATTCTGGATTTGTACGCTGGTGGTATCTCACATTCTAACGTTTAACAAAACTGGTAGTGGTGTGAAGTTTTCTTGAAAAGCAGTTAAAAAATTCTGGTGGGCCTTAGCATTTTACTGTAAATCTACAGTTATGTTTCTGCTGTTGTATTATCATGAATGGTGCCATTGTCCAATGAATTCTTATTTTATGTTTTTGTGCTTTGGCCTATATAATCTTCAAAGACAAGCTGAGAACTCTCCTTCTTCATGAGGCCTTATCCAATAATTCCAGTCCATACTGTTCTCTCTATTATTTAAGTTCTCACAAAACACTGGTCTATATCAAACCATTTTCCTTTTTTTTTGAGATGGAGTTCCACTCTTGTTGCCCAGGCTGAAGTGCAATGGCACGATCTCAGCTCATCGCAACATCTGCCTCCCAGGTTCAAGTGTTTCTCCTGCCTCAGCCTCCTGAGTAGCTGGGATTACAGACATACGCTACCATGCCTGGCTAATTTTTTATTTTTAGTAGAGACAGTGTCTCACCATGTTGGTCAGGCTGGTCTTGAACTCTTGACCCTGGGTGATCCACCTACCTTGGCCTCACAAAGTGCTGGGATTACAGGCATGAGCCACCATGCCCGGCTTCCTTTTGACTGCACACTTTATTGTATTACTCTTTGGGCATGTGGAAGACTCTTGAAGTACTACCTCCCAAACCCCCATGATACCTGTCTTCTGATGTTCATGCTCTTGTATAATTTCTTCTCTTTAAGTGTGAGTGGTAACTGTGTTTTGCTACTAACCAATAGAATATGGAAAAGGTGATGGGTTGTTACTCCCTTGATTATGTTATGTTGTGTCAAACTCGATCTGGAATGAATCACATTCCTAGAGCCACAAGGAAATAAATTATGCCAATAGCCTGAGTGAGCTTGGGAACAGTCTCCCTCAGTTGAGCTTGCAGATGAAAACGCAGTTTAATTAACATCTTGGTTACAGTTTTGTGTGATTATGAGCAGCTCAGCCACTTAAACTGTGCCTGAATTCATGACCCACAGAAACTGTGAGATAATAAATGAATGCCATTTTAAGCTGCTTAGTTTGTGTTAATTCATTACACAGCAATAAGTAGCAAATACAGGCAAGTCTTATCCTCCAAATAAGGCTGGAAAGGCCTAAAGGACTGAAGTTCTTGGTATCTCCAGCAACATCATGCTGTGTATAGTAGATGACAGGCAAATATTTGTTAAATTTTTATCACATAGTTGAATCTATTGAATATATATTGATCTTTTGAGGAGAGGGGACCTGTAATATATATCTTTGCATATCCTTTACTTGGCAGAGGTTTGTCACATCATTGGCACTGAACTATGTTGTGTCAGTCATCTCTTAGGGAGATATAACCACTAAGTGTTACGGCATAAGTTAGCAAATGATAACTCACCAGTCAAATATGACCCGCTACCTGTTTATACAGCTTTTGAGCTCAGAGTTGTGGTTTTTTACTTAAAAAAATGACAAATAATAATTGCACATATTCATGGGGTACATAATGATGTCTTGATACATTTAATTATAGTGATCACACCAGGATAATTAGTATATCCATCCATCATCTCAAACATTTATCATTTCCTTTTGTTGGGAACATTCACTATATTCCTTCTTACTATTTGAAACTATATGTTATTGTTAACCATAGCCATCCTACGGTGATATAGAACACAAAAAATCAAAATAATATTACATGATATGAAAATTATGAAATTCAAATTTCAACGTCCATAAGTAAAGAGCTATTGGAGCGCAGCCATATCCATTCAAGTACATATTATTGATGGGTGTGTTCATGCTATAGTGGTAGAGTTCAGTGGTTGCAAAGGAAACCAAATGTAGTGCTCTCATTGGTTTGTCCTCTTGCCAATAGCAGGGATGCAATTATAATGGGACACTGTTTCAATTGTCATGCATATTGCCAGGTTGCAACATTTTGTTTTTAATTACCACTGCATATTCATTGTGTCAAAACAAGAAACTTAGACTTTGGATATTGTCCTTTAAGGGCCATAATACATATTATACATAATAATAATACATATTAATATACATAATAATATATATTATTTTGTTATCAAATTCAATGGCAAAGCATTGTGGTTTCTGTGTAATAACACTGTAGCTGTGCTAAGGCTACAATATATATCAGCAGTACCAGACTAAATGCTCATTACAATATTTCCAACTCAGGAATGCAATGGACAGAAAAATTAGGCAATTTAAAGTGAAATATCTCATCACAAAAGAATTTGTTCACAAAAATAAAATTGAAAATTAGTCTAAAACCAAAATGTCTGGGTGTTTCGTTACCAAAGCAAGGAAAGCTGCTTATCAATAATGATTTAATTAAATGATGTTTGACAATAGCAACTGAAGAAATGTGTTCAGAGAAAATAACTGTTTAATACTATTAATCTTTTGACAAGAACAGTTTCTGAAAGAGTCAAGGACATTGAGAGCAACATCAACAGTCAATTAAAAAACAAGGCAAATTATTCTGATTGGTTTTCCTTGGCTTTTGATAAGTGAATAGGCATTACTGATACTCCTCAGTTGTTTATTTGAAATAAATACCAAGTGAATGCCAAGTTGAAAGTGATTAAATAATGAACTACTATTAATAGTCTGCATGGGACAACTACAGGTGAGAATATGTTTAAACAAGGTGAGAAACACTTATTCATTACAACTTGCAGTGGAATCTGCTAAGATGTGTTATATCTTATGATGATAAAACACATGGAACAGAAAAAGTTGGACAAATGTACAAAGTTTATTAACAAGTAAGGTGTTTTAAGTGTGGTTATTCATTCTATTATTCACTAGAGACAATTTTCGGGAAAATATTTGAATCCATCGTGTATTATTGAACCAGTACCAGAGACTCATTAGTTCTTGTGGAATTAACCATTGTCAATTACATGAATTTTTGCCAGAAATATAAATGGGATACTCTAATTTTTCCTACCATATAACAATTCAATGACTTAGCAGTAATTAAGTTTTACTATGAATATTTTGAGTTCATAAATGGAAACGGGTGGAATTTTTCAGAAGAACTACCCACACCCAGTATTTTTACATTATACATGGCATTGGAAATTAGCTTGTGCTGAAGAGTTGATAATGTTTCTTAAGGATTTCAACCTGAAATTACAAAGGCAAATAGCACCTATATGATAAATTTATACTGCGGATAAATTATTTTAATGTTAACTAACATTGTTTCAATAATGAGCAATGTTAAACTACATTGTACGCTTAGGTGCCCTCAAAGGTAAAGTGAAAAGTGAGATTTTCATTCCAACACAAATTTGGAGTATCTATATTTTATGAGCTCAAACTATAGTTCTATCAACTCCTAATATTTTTGTTATTGCAGTAACATATACGTAACATAAAGTGAACATTCAGTGGCATTAAGTACATTCACACTGTGGTACAACCATCACTACTGCCCATTGCCAGAACTGTTTCATCATCTCAAACAGAAGCTATGTGCCCATTAAAAAATAACTCTTCCGCTTTTTGCACATGGCTAGCTAGTTTTCCCAACACCATTTATTAAACAGGGAATCCTTTTCCCATTGCATGTTTTTGTCAGGTTTGTCAAAGATCAGATGGTTGTAGATGTGTGGTGTTACTTGTGAGGCCTCAGTTCTGTTCCATTGGTCTACATCTCTGTTTTGGTACCAGTACCATGCTGTTTTGATTACTTTAGCCTGGTAGTATAGTTTGAAGTCAGGTAGCATGATGCCTCCAGCTTTTTTCTTTTTGCTTAGAATTGTCTTGACTATGCAGGTTCTTTTTTGTTCCATATGAAGTTTAAGGTTGTTTTTTTCAGTTCCGTGAAAGTCAATGGTAGCTTGATGGGGATAGCATTGAATCTATAAATTACTTTGGGCAGTACGGCCATTTTTACGATATCGATTCTTCCTAACCATGAGCATGGAATTATTTTCCATCTGTTTGTGTCCTCTCTTATTTTCTTGAGCAGTGGTTTGTAGTTCTCCTTAAAGAGGTCCTTCACGTCCTTTGTTAGTTGTATTCCCAGGTATTTTATTCTGTTTTTAGCATTTGTGAATGGGAGTTTGCTCTTGATTTGGCTCTCTGTTTGTCTGTTATTGGTGTATAGGAATGCTTGTGATTTTTGTACATTGATTTTGTATCCTGAGACTTTTCTGAAGTTGTTTATCAGCTTAAGGAGATTTTGGGCTAAGATGATGGGGTCTTCTAAATATACAATCATGTCATCTGCAAATAAAGACAATTTGACTTCCTCTTTTCCTAATTGAATACCCTTTATTTCTTTTTCTTGCCTGATTGCTCTGGCTAGAATATTCAATAATATGTTGAACAGGAATGGTGAGAGAAGACACCCTTGTCTAGTGCCAGATTTCAAAGGGAATGCTTCCAGTTTTTGCCCATTCAGTATGATACTGGCTGTGGGTTTGTCTTAAATAGTTTTTATTATTTTCAGATACATTCCATCAATACCTAATTTATTGAGAGATTTTAGCATAAAGTGCTGTTGCATTTCGTTGAAGGCCTTCTCTGCATCTATTGAGATAATCATGTCATTTTTTTCTTGGGTTCTGTTTATGTGATGGGTTATGTTTATAGATTTATGTTTATAGATATGTTGAACCAGCCTTGCATCCCCAGGATGAAGCCTACTTGATTGTGATGGTTAAACTTTTTGATGTACTGTTGCATTTGGTTTGCCAGTATTTTATTGAAGACTTTGCATTGATGTTCATCATGGATATTGGTCTGATTTTCTTTTTTAGTTGTGTCTCTGCCACTGGACCCCTTCCTTACACCTTATACAAAAATTAACTCCAGATGGATTAAAGATTTAAACATAAGACCTAAAACCATAAAAACCCTCGAAGAAAACCTAGGTAATACCATTCAGGACATAGGCATAGGCAAGGACTTCATGACCAAAACACCAAGAGCAATGGCAACAAAAGCCAACATAGACAAATGGAATCTAATTAAACTTATGAGCCTCTACACAGCAAAAGAAACAATTGTTAGAGTGAACCGGCAACCAGCAGAATGGAAAAAGAGTTTGCAAGCTACCCATCTGACAAAGGGCTAATATCCAGAGTCTACAAAAACTTAAACAAATTTACAAGATAAAAACAAACAACCCCATCAAAAAGTAGGTGAAAGATATGAACAGACACTTTTCGAAATAAGACATTTATGTGGCCAACAAACATATGAAAAAAATGCTCCTCATCACTGGTCATTAGAAAAATGCAAATCAAAACCACATTGAGATACTATCTCTTGCCAGTTAGAATGGCAATCATTAAAAAATCTGGAGACAACAGATGCTAGAGAGGATGTGGATAAGTAGAAATGTGTTTACACTGTTGGTGGGAGTGTAAATTAGTTCAACCATTGTGGAAGACAGTGTGGTGATTCCTCAAGGATCTAGAAATAGAAATACCATTTGATCCAGCAATCCCATTACTGGGTATATACCCAAAGAATTATAAATCATTCTATTATAAAGACACATGCACATGTATGTTTATTGCGGCACTGTTTACAATAGCAAAGACTTGGAACTAACCCAAATGCCCATCAAGGATAGACTGGATCAAGAAAATGTAGCACATATACACCATGGAATACTATGCAGGCATAAAAAAGGATGAATTTATGTCCTTTGCAGGGACATGGATGAATCTGGAAACCATCATTATCAGCAAACTGACACAAGAACAGAAAACCAAACACTGCATATTATCACTCATAAGTGGGTGTTGAACAATGAGAACACACGGACAAAGGGAGGGGAACATCACACACTGGGGTCTGTTGGGGAGCGGGGGCAGGGGAAGAATAGCAGGGGTTGGGGAGATTTGGGAGGGATAACATTAGGAGAAATACCTAATGTAGGTGCTGGGTTGCGGGGCGGGGAGGGGGGACGGGTGGCGGGGATGGAGTCAGCAAACCACCATGGCATGTTTATGCCTATGTAAGAACCCTGCATGATCTACACATGTACCCCAGAACTTAAAGTAAAATTAAAAAAATTAAAAAAAATAACTCTCCATTTGCCTTCCCCCACATCTTCTGGTAACTTCTATTCTACTTTCTGCCTCTAGGAATTTGCCTATTCTGTGTACCTCAGATAAATGGAATCATATAATATTTTTCCTTTTTGTCTGACGTATTTCACTTAGCATGATGCTTTCAATGTTTATCTTTGCTGTAGTGTATATCAGAATGTTGAACACTGAATAATGTATGTATGTAGTACATTTTGCTTATCTGTTCATCTGTTGTGCATTTGAGTTGTTTCCACCTTTTGCCTTCTGAATAATGCTGCTATAAACATTGGTGAACAAATTTTGTTTGAGTCCTGCTTTCACTTATTTTTGGTATATATGTAGAAGTTGAATTGCTGTATCATATGGTAATTCTATTTTTAACTTTTCAAGAAACTACCAAACTGTTATCCACAGTTGATGCAGTTTTGCATTCCTACTAGCTACATACAATAATTTCTCCATATACTTGCTAGCATTTGTTATTTTCTGTTTTTTTTTAAATAATAACAATCATAATTGATGTGGATTGGTATTTCATTGTGGTTTTGATTACATTTCTCTAATAATTAGGGATGTTGACTATCTTTGTATGTTCTTATTTGCCATTTGTGTATCTTCTTGGGACAAATGTCTATCTAAGTCCTTTGCTCATTTTTGAATTGGGGCATTTATTTATTCATCTAGTTAGTTGTTGTTGTTGTGTTGTAGGAATTCTATTTACATTCTGTGTATTCCCATATTAGACGTATGCTTATGGGAATAAGAATAAGAATATAAGAATAAGAAAAAAAAATATTTTCTCCCATTCTTAACAAGTACTTTTTACACCTTGATGCAAATGCAAAGGGAATTTCCATATTTCAAAATCCATTTAACTGTGCAAGGGAAGGGGTTTCTCCTATCTTTCAATTGGAAGTAACTCATATTCAACATAATGACATACTAAAAGGCAAATATCAAGAGAAGAATCTAATAAATGCCTTGTAAATTATGAATATACTTAAATATCTTGTGTTCATAGGGACAGGGATAGCTTTTTTCCACCCAAAACATTTTTGTTCTTCTCATTAATAGATCTGAATCACAAAAATTATTCTCAGTTATTATTATTTTACTTTGAATTTTATTAGTAGATGTTTCTTTTTATATGAGCACCTATATAATGTCCTTGATTTTGCCTCATGGCTTTCAAAGACTAAGATATTTGCTATCTGACTACAAAAAAGTTTGCCAGCACCTGTCTTAAAAGATTTTTTATAAGAATTAAACTTCACACAATTGTAGGAGGAATTGGGAAAGTTAAGGTGCAGAAGAGAAGTTGGGTGATCAGAGAAGAAATCATCAGGTTATCTGAGAAATCAAACATGTTCAGATGCAGAAATAAGTTTAGGATTATTTCAAAGGGAAGGCAGAAGTATAGGGGGAGAAATGAGTGATGATTTTGGGTAGCTTTAATCTCTGTGGTCCCATACCAGGTGTCTAGTTGTGGCTTTCACCTACCATTATTCAACAGAGTCAATTATTTGGAAGAGGAGCTGAATGTGAGTTACAAGAAAAAAAAGACAATTTGGAACCATCACTATATATGACCACAATGACCTTTAGAAAGTAAGACTGCTGCCTCACTTCTGCCTTTCAAGGCAAATTCCTCTTTTGGTTAACACTAAATCACGACTGTATAGTGTGAAGAATTCTGGGGGATAATTTTCAGCTTAATCAAATTGCCGTTTATAAATATACAAGTATACCACAATGTTGAAAGAATAAAGTGATGGAGATTGATCTGTTTTTAATTAGCTTATTTGTTTTTGAGGTAATATCCATATCTCTCATGAAATAGTTCTTTTCCTTTTTGCATTTATGTATAGAATAAACATGTTTCATTAAAAATCAACTTTATCGAGATATATACAACAAAGTGAACCAATTTTATGTAAACATTTAAGTGGGTTTGACCAATTATCCATGTAGCCACCTCTCTACTCAAAATATATGTTTCTGTCACTCCAAATTCTTTCTTATGGCCTTTGTACTTGACCATTATTTAACTAGACCTAGCTAACCACTTATTTACTTTATAGTATTATAGATTAGATTTACCACTTTCAAAATTTCATTAATGGAATTATATAATTAATATTCTTCCTTCTTTTTTTACTAAGCATTTTGTTTTTAAGATTCATTCATGTTCGATGTATTAGTAATTTGTTTCTTTTCATAGATGAGCAATATTCCACTGTTTGAATTGCCTTTTGTTTATCCATTCAAATGCTGTTGAACATCTGAGTTCCAGATTTGGGCTATCAGAAATAGAGCTGCTATGAATATTTGTGTTCGAGTTTCTTGGTAGACATATGTTTTAATTTCTCTTGGTAAATATCTAGGAGCGAGACATTTTACTCATGTAAGTGTTGAAATTTGTAAAAAAAAATTGTAGAAGGTTCTCCAATGTGAATATACCATTTTATATTTCATCATCAGTATATGAGAGTTCCAGGTGTTCTACTTACTTGTCATCAGTGTTCCTTGACAACACTTTTTGGCATCAATCTAAATTTTAACCTTGTAATGATAGTTCATTGTAATGTAATTTTAATGTGTATTTTCCTGATGTCTAATGATAGGCATTTTTTTCATGTTTATTGGTCATTTGTGTGTCATTTGTAGTGAAGACTTTATTCACGTTTTTTGCTTATTTAAAAATTTAGGATTTTTGTATTTTTTAAATTACTAAGTTTTAGTTCTTTTTGTATTCTGGATACATATTATTTGACAAAAATAGTGGAAATATTTTCTCCAAGTGTGTAATTTCCCTTTTTTGTTACTTATTTTTTTAGAATAATTTTAAATTAAATTAATTTATTTTTTAATTGTTCTGGGTACATAGTAGATGTATATAGTTATGGGGTAATGAGATGTTTTGATACAGCTGTGCAATGTGAAATAAGCACATCACGAAGAATAAGGTATCTATTCCTCTCAAATATTTATCCTTTGAGTTACAAACAATCCAATTACACTCTTTATTTTAAAATGTACAATTACCTGTTGTGCTATCAGTCACCCTGTTGTGCTATCAAATAATAGGTCTTATTAATTCTTTCAAGATTTTTTTTGTATGAGTTAATAATCTCCAGCTTCCCCTTCCCCTCTCACTACCCTTGCAAGCCTCTGGTAACCATCCTTCTACTCTCTATGACTATTAATTCAATTGTTTTGATTTTTAGATCCCAAAATAAGTGAGAAAGTTTGATGTTTTTCTTTCTGTGACTGGCTTATTTCACTTAGAATAATGACCTCCAGTTCCATTTATCTTGTTGCAAATGACAGGATATCATTTTTTATGACTGAATAGTACTCCATTGTGAATAAGTAACACATTTTCTTTATCCATTCATGCTGATGGGCACTTAGGTTGCTTCCAAATTTGGGCTATTTTGAACATTGCTGCAACAAACATGGGAGTGCAGATACCTCTTCAATATACTGATTTCCTTTCCTTTGGGTATATACCCAGCAATGAGATTACTGGATTATATGGTAGCTCTATTTTTGTTTATTTCTGAGAAAGCCTCCAAACTAATGTACATTTTTACATTCCCACGAATAGCTTATAAAAGTTCCTTTTTCTTCACATTCTTGCTAGCACTTGTTATTTCCTGTCTTTTTGATATAAGCCATTTTACTGAGGTGAGATGATACCTCATTGTAGTTTTGATTTACTTTTCTCTGATGATCAATTATGTTGAGTACCTTTTCATAGGCCTATTTGCCATTTTTATGTCTTCTTTTAAGAAATGTCTTTTCAGATATTTTGCCTGTTTCAAAATCAGATTATTAGCTTTTTTTCTGTCAGATGGGTACTTTGCAAATATTTTCTCCCATTCAGTGGATTATCTCCTTGCTTTGTTGATTGTCTTCTTAGCTGTGCAGAAGCTTTTTAGCTTGATGTAATTCCACTTCTCCATTTATGCTTTGGTTGCCTGTGCCTGTGGGGTATCACTTAAATTTTTTTTGTCCAGACTAATGTCCTGGAAAGTTTCCCTGATGTTTTCTTGTAGTAGTTTCATAGTGTGAAGTCTTAGATTTAAGTCTTTAATTCATTTTGATTTCATTTTTGTATGTGGCAAGAGATAGGGTTCTAGTTACATTTTTCTGCATATGAATATTCAGTTTTCCCCAACATCATTTATTGAAGAGATTGTCTTTTTTCCCAGTGTATGTTCTTGGTACTTTGGCAAAAATGAGTTCACTGTTGGTGTGTGGATTTGTTTCTGGGTACTCTATTCTGTTCCATTGGTTGATGTGTGTGTTTTTATGCCATTAACATGGTGTTTGGTTACTGTGGCTCTGTAGTATAATTGTAAGTCAGGTCATGTGATTTTTTTTTTGTGTGTGGTTTGTTTGTTTTTGTTTTTTGTGTTTTGAAACAGAGTCTCACTCTGTCACCCATGCTGGAGTGCAGTGGGGCAATCTCCATTCACTGAAACTTCCACCTCCTGGGTTCAAACAATGCTCCTGTCTTAGCCTCCCGAATAACTGAGATTATGGTCATGTGCCACCAAACCCAATTAATTTTTTGTACTTTTAGTAGAGACAGGATTTCACCATGTTGGCCAGGCTGGTCTTGCACTCCTGACCTCAAGTGATTCACCTGCCTTGGCCTCTCCAAGTGCTGGGATTACAGGTGTGAGCTACTGCATCTAGCTCAGTTTTTCCTTTTTGCTTATCATAGTTTTGGCTATTCTGGGTCTTTTGTGGTTTCATGTATATTTTAGCATTTTTTTTTCTATTTTTGTAAAGAATGCCATTGGTATTTTGATAGAGATTGCATTGAACCTGTTGATTGCTTCGGGTAGCATGGACATTTTGACAGTATTCATGCTTCCAATCCATGAACATGGAATGTCTTTTCATTTGTTTGGTGTTATCTTCAAATTCTTTCATCAGTTTTTATAGTTTTCATTATAGAAATCTTTTACTTCTTTAGTCAATTCCTAGGTATTTAATTTTACATGTGGCTATTGTAAACATAATTAACTTTTTATTTCTTTTTCAGATTGTTTACTGTTGCCATCTAGAAATGCTACTAATTTTTGTGTATTGATTTTGTATCCTGCAACTTTGTCTTTCTTTATGAATTCCAAGAGTTTTTTTTGGTGGGGTCTTTAGGTTTTTCCAAATACAAGATCATATTATCTGTAAAAGAGGATAATTTGACCACCTCCATTCCAATTTGGATGCCGTTTATGTTTTTCTCTTGTCTGATTGCTCTAGATAGAACTATTTGAACAACAGTGGTGACTGTGAGCATACTTGTCATGTTCCAGATCTTAGATAAAAGGCTTTTAGTTTTTCTCCACTCAGCATGACACTAGCTATGGGTCTGTTACAACTTTTATTATGTTTAGGTATGTTCTTTCTACGCCCATTTATTGAGGGTTTTCATCATGAAGGGATGCTGAATTTTATCAAATAGCTTTTCAAGCATCATTTGAAATGATCATATTTTTTTTGTCCTTTATTCTGTTGATCTGATGTCTGACATTGATTGCTTTGTGTTTGTGGAACCATCCCTGCATCCCAGGGATAAATTCCACTAAGTCATAATTAATGATCTTTTCAATGTATTGTTGAATTCAGGTTGGTACTCTTTATCAAGAATTTTTACATTAATGTTCGTCAGGGATATTGGCTTGTAGTTTTCTTTTCTTGATGTGTCTTTGTTTGGTTTTGGTATAAGGGTAAAACTAGCCTCATAGAATGAGTTTGGAACTATTCCATCCTCCTCTATTTTTTTGGAGAAGTTTGAATAGGATTAAAATAAGTTCCTCTTTAAATTTTTGGTAGAATTCAGAATTGAAGCCTTTAGACTCTGAGCTATTCTTTACTGAAGACTTTTTCTTTTTATTACTGCTTCAATCTTGTTACTTGTTATTAGTCTATTCAGTTTTTGGATTTTTTTCTCATTCAATCTTTGTGGGTTGTATGTGTCTAGGAATTTGTTCATTTCTTCTAAATTTTCCAATTTATTGGCATATAGTTGCTCATAATAGCCACTGATGATTTCTGTGTTATCAGTTGTAATGTTTCTTTTTTTTCATCTCTGATTTTACTTATTTGGATCTTTATTTATTTTTTAGTCTGGCTAAATGTTTGTCAATTTTGTTTAACTTTTCAAAGAAAAAACCTTTTGATTTCATTGATCTTCTGTAATGTTTTCTTCATTTCAATTTCATTTTTTTGCTGCTCTAATCTTTGTTATTTCTTTTTTCCTATTAATTTTGTGTTTGGCTCTCTGGCCTTTCTAGTTCTTCAAGATGCATGATTAGATTGTTATTTGAAGTTTTTTTTTTTTCTTTTCATTGTAGGTAATTATAGTCATACACTTTCTTTTTGGTACTGCTTTTGCTGTATTCCATATGTTTTGGTATGTTGTGTTTCCATCATTATTTTTTCAAGAAATTTTTCAATTTCTTTCTTAATGTCTTCACTGTCTTCCTGGTCACTCAGGAGCATATTGTTTAATTTTCCCATATTTATATAGTTTCCAAAATTCTTCTTGTTGTTACTTTCTAGTTTTAGCCTATTGTGGTCAGAGAAGATGCTTGATGTTATTTATTTGTGAATGTTTCAAGGCTTGTTTTGTGACCTCATATATGGTTTATCCTTGAGAATAAACTGAGAAAAAAAATGTGTATTCTGCAGCTGTTGAATGAAATCTTCTGTAAATATCTATTATGTTCATTTAGTCTATAGTGCAGATTCAGTCCAATGTTTCTTTGTTGATTTTCTGTCTGGAAGATCTGTCCAATGCTGAAATTGGGGCGTTCAAATCTCCAGCTATTATTGTATTGGTGTCTATCTCTCATTAGCTCTAATACTGTGTGCTTTATGTGTCTAGGTGCTCCAATGTTAGGTGAATATATATTTAAAATTGTTATATCCTCTTATTGAATTGGCCCCTTTATCACTATATAGTGTCCTTCTTTGTCTCTTCTTATTTTTTTGTCTTAAAATCTATTTAGTCTGATATAAGTGTAGCTACTCCTGCTCATTTTGTGGTTTCCATTGGCATGGAACATCTTTTTCCATTCCTTTGTTATCAGTGGATATGTGTCTTTTTTTTTTTTTTTTTTTAAAAAAAAAAAAAAGAAAGAAAAAAAAAGAAAGAGAGAAATAAATAAAAAAAAGAATGAAAAAGAAAAAAAAAGAAAGAGATAGAGAAAGTGGGAGAGAGAACAGGAGTCTTGCTCTATTGACGAGGCTGGAATGCAATCTAAAAATAGGTATTAAAAAACTCTTTTATGCCGATAATTGTGCTTAACAGTGGAGACAGGAAGGAATAAGGGAAGAAAATAACAAACAGCCAGCCAACATTTCATTTAAGTCTGTGAAATGCTATGCAAATGCTGAAGAGTGATTTATTTACTTCCAATTATGTGGTCACTTTCAAAATAGGTGTAATATGATACTGAGAAAAATGTATGTTCTGTGGACCTGGGGTGAAGAATTCTATAAATATTCAGTAAGTTTACTTGTTCCAGGTCTGAGTTCAAATCATAGATGTCCCTGTTAATTTTCTATCTTGTTGATCCGTCGAATATTAACAATGTGGTGTCAAAGTCTACCGCTATTATTGTGCGGGAGTCCAAGTCTCTTTATAAGTCATTAAGAACTTGGCTTATGTGTCTGGGTGTTCCTATATTGGGTGTATATATATTTATGATCATTGACTCCTGTTGTTGCATTGATCCTTTTACCATTATGTAATGTCCTTTCTTGTTTCTTTTAGTTTTTATTACTCTTAAAGTCCATGTTGTCAGAGATGAAAGTTACAACTCCTGTTTTCTTTTTCTTTCTTTCTTTTTCTTTTTTTTTTGCTCTCCATTTGATTGGCAAGTCTTCCACCAACCCTTTGTCTTGAGTCTTTGTGTATCCTTGCTTATGAGATGGATCTGGATACAGTGAACTAATGGGTTTTGACTTTTTATTCAATTTGCCTGTCTGTGTCTTTGATTGGGGCATTTAATCCATTTAAATTTATGATTAATATTGATATTTGTGAGTTTAATATTGTTGTTTAATGCTAGGTGGCTATTTTGCCCACTAGTTGATATAGATTCTTCATTACGGAGATACTCTTTTATCTTTTGGTAAGTTTTTGGGATGACTGATACTGTTGTTCCTTTCTGTGTATAGTGCTTTTTTCAGAAGCTCTTGTAAAGCAGGCCTGGTGGTGATAAAATCTCTGAGTGCTTGCTTGTTCATGAAAAATTTTATTTTTCCTTCATTTATGAAGCTTAATTTGGCTGGATATGAGATTCTGGGTTGAAAATTCTTTTCTTTGAGGATATTGAATATTGACCCCCTCTCTCTTCTAGTTTGCAGGGTTTCAGCTGAGAGATCTGCTGTGAGTCTGATAGGCTTCCCTTTATGGGTAACCTGACCTTTCTCTCTAGCTGCCCTTAGAAATTTTTCCTTCATTTCAACCCTGGTAAATCTAACGATTATGTGTCTTGGGGTTACTCTACCTGAGGAATATCTTTGTGGTGTTCTCTGTATTACCTGAAGTTGAGTACTTTCCTGCCTTACTAGGTTAGGGAAGTTTTCCTGAATAATATCCTGAAGTATATTTTCCAGCTTGGATTAATTCTCTTCATGACATTCAGGTACACCTATCAAACATAAATTAGGTCTTTTCACGTAGTCCCATATTTCTTGGAGACTTTGCTCATTGCTTTTTACTCTTTCTTCTCTAATCTTGCCTTCTTGTTTCATTTCATTAAGTTGGTCTTCGACCTCTGATATCCTTTTTTCTGCTTGATCAATTCGACTGTTAAAACCTGTGCATACTTCACGGAGTTCTCGTATTGTATTCTTTAGTTCCATTAATTCACATATATTCCTCTCTAGATTGTCCATTCTCGTTAGGATTTCGTCAAACCTTTTTTCAAGGTTCTTAGTTTCTTTACATTGGGCTAGAACATGTTCTTTTAACTCACAGAAGTTTCTTATTTTCCACCTTTTGAAGCCTAAATCTGTTAATGGAATGCAGTTGTTCTCCATCAGGCCTTGTTCCCTTGTTGATGAGGAACTGTGATCCCCTGTAGAGGGAGAGGCATTCTGATTTTGGGTATTCTCATCCTTTTTACGCTGGTTTCTTCCCGTCATTGTAAATCTATCCACCTGTCGTCTTTGTAATTACTGACTTTCAAATTAAGCCTCTGAGTGGATGTCCAACTTGTTAATTCCCAGCACCGGAATCTGAGCAACTCACTGTGCCAGCCAAAACAGCAGCGTTAAGATTCGTGGTGCTTTTCTGCCCAGGAATCTCCGGTCTGTCTTCCTTCTTGAGCCCCTTTTTCAATCAGCTGAATAGGCGACTCTGCCTTCCCAGAGCTCCAAATGTTGACCAAAAGGGGACCCAGTCCCATTTACTCTGCACCAAGAACTGCCACTCTGGGGTGCCGGCAAAACCGCCACACTGGCCACAAGAGTCACGCTGGTGACCCGTAGGGCTCCTCTGCTGGGAATCTCCTGGTCCGTGAGCAACAAAAATTCATCTGAAAGTGCAGCATCCTCTTGTTCTCTGCGCTTTCACTGACAGCTGCAATCCTGAGCTGCCAGTAATCAGCCATCTTGGATCTCTCTCATCTATCACTGGATATTTGTCTTTATAGGTGAAGTATGCTTCTTTTAGGCAACAGATCAATGACTCTTGTTTTTTAATTCATTCCGTCACTCTCTACCACTCTCTATATTTTGATTAAAGAGTTTAGTCTGTTTACATTCAGTGTTATTATTGATAAGTAAGGACGTACTCTTGCCATTTGGTTATTTGTCTTCTGGTGGTTTTGTGGTGGTCTTTTCTTTCTTTCCTTCCTATCTTCCTTTCAGTGAAGGTGCTTTTCTCTGTGATATGATTTAGTTTCTTGCTTTTTATTTCTTGCATAACTGCTGTATGTTTCTTTGGTTTGAGGTTACCATGAGGCTTGTGAATACTATCTTATAACCCATTATTTTCAGCTGATAACAATGCTATTTACATGATCAAGCAAATAATGAAAAGGAAACTAAGGAAGACACTATTCCTTAAGTTCACCCCTCTGCTTTTTAAGTTTTGTTGTTTCTCTTTATATCTTATTTTACTGTATCTTGAAATGTTGTAGTTATTATTTTTGATTGATGTATTATTTAGTCTTTCTACTTAGGATAAGGTTAGTTTACACACCACAGTTCCAATGTCATAATATTCTGTGTTTTGATATGTACTTACTATTACTGGTGAGTTTTGTATCTTCAGATGATTTCTTATTGCTCACAAACATCATTTACTTTCTGATTGAAATACTCCCTTTAGCATTTCTTGTAGGACAGGTTTGGTATTGATGAAATTCCTAAGCTTTTTTTTGTTTGGGGAAGTCTTCATTGTTCCTTCATGTTTGAAGGATATTTTCAACAAATGTACTATTCTGGGCTATGTTTTTTTCGTTCAGCAGTTTAAATGAAACATGTCATTTTTTAAATTGCATTTCAAGTTTTGGGGTACATGTGAAGAACATGAAGATTGTTGCATAGGTACACACATGGCAGTGTGATTTGCTGCCTTCCCCCCATCACCTATATCTGGCATTTCTCCCCATGCTACCTCTCCCCAACTCCCCAGCCCTGCTGTCCCTCCCCTACTTCCCCCTGCAGACCCCAGTGTGTGATGCTCCCCTCCCTGTGTCCATGTGTTCTCATTGTTCAACACCCACCTATGAGTGAGAACATGCGGTGTTTGATTTTCTGTTCTTGTGTCAATTTGCTGAGAACGATGGTTTCCAGGTTCATCCATGTCCCTACAAAGGACACAAACTCATCTTTTTTGATGGCTTTATAATATTCCATGGTATATATGTGCCACGTTTTCCCTGTCCAGTCTATCATCAATGGGCATTTGGGTTGGTTCCAGGTCTTTGCTATTGTAAACGGTGCTGCAATGAACATTCGTGTGCATGTGTCCTTATAGTAGAACAATTTATAATCCTTTGGATATATACCCAGTAATGGAATTGCTGGTTCAAATGGAATTTCTATTTCTAGGTCCTTGAGGAACCGCGGCACTGTCTTCTACAATGGTTGAACTAATTTACACTCCCACTGACACTATAAAAGCGTTCCTATTTCTCCACATCCTGTCCAGCATCTGTTGTCTACAGATTTTTTAATGATCGCCATTATAACTGGCGTGACATGGTATCTCAATGTAGTTTTGATTTGCATTTCTCAAATGGCCAGTGATGATGAGCATCTTTTCATATGTTTGTTGGCCTCATGTATGTCTTCAAAAGCCCACTTTTGAACTGGCTTGTTTTATTCTTGTAAATCTGTTTTAGTTCTTTGTAGATTCTGGATATTAGCCCTTGGTCAGATGGGTAGATTGCAAAAATTTTTTCCCATTCTGTTGGTTGCCGATTCATTCTAATGACTTACTTTTGCTGTGCAGAAGCTGTGGAGTTTGATTAGGTCCCATTTGTCTATTTTAGCTTTTGTTGCCAATGCTTTTGGTGTTTTGGTCATGAAGTACTTGCCTACGCCTATGTCCTGAATGGTTTTGCCTAGATTTTCTTCTAGGGTTTTTATGGTGTTAGGTCTTAGGTTTAAGTCTTTAATCCATCTGGAGTTAATTTTAGTGTAAGGTGTCAGGAAGGGGTCCAGTTTCTGCTTTCTGCACATGGCTAGCCAGTTTTCCCAACACCATTTATTAAACAGGGAATCCTTTCTCCATTGCTTGTTTTTGTCAGGTTTGCCAAAGATCGGATGGTTGTAGATGTGTTGTGTTTCCTTCAAGACCTCTGTTCTGTTCCATTGGTCTATATTTCTGTTTTGGTACCAGTATCATGCTGTTTTGATTACTGTAGCCTTGTAGTATAGTTTGAAGTCCAGCAGTGTGATGCCTCCCACTTTGTTCTTTTTGCTTAGAATTGACTTGGCTATGCGGGCTCTGTTTTGGTTCCATATGAAGTTTAAGGTGGTTTTTTCCAGTTCTGGGAAGAAGGTTATTGGTAGCTTGATGGGGATAGTGTTGAATCTGTAAATTACTTTGGGCAGTATGGCCATTTTCACAATATTGATTCTTCCTAACCATGAACATGGAATGTTTTTTCATCTGTTTGTGTCCTCTCTTATTTCGTTCAGCAGTGGTTTGTAGTTCTCCTTGAAGAGGTTCTTTACGTTCCTTGTTAGTTGTATTCTGGGTATTTTATTCTCTTGCTAACAATTGTGAATGGCAGTTGGTTCTTTATTCTGATAACAGAATCTTTACTTCTGTTATTGGTGTATAGGAATGCTTGTGATTTTTGCACATTGATTTTGTATCCTGAGACTTTGCTGAAATTGCTTATCAGTTTCAGGAGATTTGGGGCTGAGACAATGGGGTCTTCTAGATATACAATCATGTCATCTGCAAATAGAGAAAATTTGACTTCCTCCTTTCCTAATTGAATACCCTTTATTTCTTTTTCTTGCCTGATTGCTGTGACTGGAACTTCCAATACTATATTAAATAGGAGTGGTGAGAGAGGGCATCCTTGTCTAGTGCCAGATTTCAAAGGGAATGCTTCCAGTTTTTGCTCATTCAGTATGATACTGGCTGTTGGTTTGTTGTAAATAGCTTTTATTATTTTGAGATACATTCCATCAATACCTAGTTTATTGAGAGTTTTTAGCATAAAGGGCTGTTGAATTTTGTCAAAGACCTTCTCTGCATCTATTGATAGATATAATGATGTGGTTTTCGTCTTTGGTTCTGTTTATGTGGTGGATTATGTTTATAGACTTGCATGTGTTGATACAGTCTTGCATCCCCGGGATAAATCCTACTTTATCATGGTGGATAAGCTATTTGATGTGCTGTTGCAATTGGTTTGCCAGTATTTTATTGAAGATTTTTGCATCTATGTTCATCATGGAAGTTGGCCTGCAGTTTTCTTTTCTTGCTGAGTCTCTGCCGGGCTTTGGTATCAGGATAATGTTAGTCTCATAAAATGATTTGGGAAGGATTCCCTCTTTTTGGGTTGTTTGGAATAGTTTCAGAAGGAATGGTACCAGCTCCTTTTTGCATGTCTTATAGAATTCGGCTGAGAGCTCATCTGGACCTGGGCTTTTTTGGGGTGGTAGGCTCTTAATTGCTGCCTCAACTTCAGACCTTGTTATTGGTCTATTCAGGGTTTTGACTTCTTCCTGGTTTAGACTTAGGAGGATGCAAGTGTTGAGGAATTTATCTATTTCTTCCAGGTTTACTACAGTATGTGCATAGAGTTGTTTGTAATAATCTCTGATGATGGTTTGAATTTCTGTGGAATCTGTGGTGATATCCCCTTTATTGTTTTTTTATTGCATCTATTTGATTATTCTCTCTTTTCTTTTTTATTAGTCTGGCTTGTGGTCTATTTTATTGATGTTTTTGAAAAACCAGCTCTTGGATTTATTGATTTTTTGAAGGGTTTTTTGTGTCACGATATCCTTCAGTTCTGCTCTGATCTTAGTTATTTTTTGTCTTCTGCTAGGTTTTGAGTTTTTTTGTTTTTTTTTTTTATGTTGCTTCTTCAGCTGTTTCAATTTTGATGATAGGGTGTCGATTTTAGATCTTTTCTTGCTTCTCATGTGGGCATTTATTGCTATATATCTTCGTCTAGAGACTGCTTTAAATGTGTCCCAGAGAGTCTACTCACTCCTGGCCTGTATGATTTCCGTTGTGAAGTCTGCTGCCAGACATATTGACACTCCTTTGTATATTATCTATTTGTTTTCTCTTGCTGCTTTTAGGATTTTTTCTTTATCCTTGACCCTTGGAGTTTGATTATTAAATGCCTTCAGTTGGTCTTCTTTGGGTTAAATCTGCTTAGCGTTCTATAGTCTTTTGTACTTGGATATTGACATGTTTCTCCAGCTTGTGCAATTTCTCTGTTATTATCTCTTTGAATAAACTTTCTACCCCTAGAGGAGAATTCTTTACTTCCTTAGATTTCCCCTTTTGAGGCCATTTTCTAGATCCTGTATGTGTGCTTCACTTTTTAAAATTCTTTTTTCTTTTGTCTTCTCTGATCGTACATGTTCAAATAGACTGTCTTCAAGCTCACCAATTTTTTCTTCTACTTGATCAATTCTCCTATTAAAAGAGTGATGCATTTTTCAGTATGCCAGTTGTGATTTTCAACTTCAGAATTTCTGCATGATATTTTTTATTTATTTGGATCTCTTTGTTTTAATTTATCTGGTAGAATTCTTAATTCCTTCTGTGTTATCTTAAACTTCTTTGAGTTTCCTCAACATAGCTATTTTATTCTATTTATTTATTTTTTAAAATTTATTTATTATATTTTAAGTTCTGAGGTACATGTGCAGATCATGCAGGTTTGTTATATAGGTATACATATAGCAAACCTGCCCTGGTGGTGGTTTGCTGCATCCATTACCCCATCATCTACATTAGGTATTTCTCCTAATGCTATCCCTTCCCAATTCCCCCATCCCCTGCTTTTCCTCCCCTAACCCCCACACCCCAGACCCCAGTGAGTACAGCTATTTTAAATTATCTGTCTGATAGGTTACATATCTCTGTTTTTCTAGGATTGATCCCTGGTACCTTTTTTAGTTCATTTGGTGAGGTCATGTTTTCCTGAAACTGAAATATCTTTTTTTTTTTTTTTTTTTTTTTTTTTTTTTTTTTGGTATGTTTTTTTTTTTTTTTTTTCTTTTTGACAGAGTCTTGGTCTGTCATCCAGGCTGAAGTCCAGTGGCAGAATCTTGTCTCACTGCAACCTCCACACCCCGGGTTTAAGTGATTCTCCCACCTTAGCTTCTGGAGTAACTGGGATTGCAGATACCTGCCACCATGCCTGGCTAAGTTTTGTATTTTTAGTAGACATGGGGTTTCATCATGTTGGTCAGGCCGGTCTTGAACTCCTGACCTCAAGTGATCTGCCAGCCTCGGCCTCCCAAAGTGCTGGAATTACAGGCATAAACCACTGTGCCTGAACTTCCTGAAATACCTTCACATTTTTAGATGTTCATATGTATCAGGGATTGACAAGTTAGGTATTTATTGTAGTTTTTTCAGTCTGGGCTTGGTTTTACCCATCCTTCTTGAGAAGGAGAAGCCTTCCCAGATACTAAAAATGACTTGAGTCTTTTGATTTATGCTGCATCTGCTTCAGGGGGCACCCCAAGCTCAGTAACACTGTGGTTCTTGCAGACTTGTAGGTATGCTGCCTTGACAGTCTTGACAAGGTCCAGGAGAATTCTTTGGATTACTAGGCAGAGACTCTTGTTTTCTTTTCTTATTTTCTCCAAAATGAATTAAGTCACTCTGTCTTTTTTGAGTCACCTAGAACTTTAGATGGAGTAATATGAGTATTCCTGTGGTCACCACCACTATGTCTATATTGGGTCAGACTTGAAGCCATTACAGCACTGAGTCTTTCTTACCCAAGGCCATCTATAATGACTCCCTAGTTATGGCCTATGTTCACTCAATGCCCTGGGGCTCTATAACCAGCAAGTGGCAAAGTCAGCCAGGCCTATGTCCTTCTGTTCAGGAAGCTGAGCTACCCTACGCCTCAGGTGAGTCCAGAAGTACCATCAGGAGCCAGGGACAAGAGTCAAAATCCTCAGAAGTCTACCTCATGTTCTTTTGTACTGCAGCTGAGCTGACACTCAAGCCACAAGATTTAGTTATTCCTACTCTTTACCCTCTCATTTCCAGAGGTAAAGGAGCCTCACCTTTTGGCCACCACCACCACCATAGATGCAGGACTACTGCCAGAATACCACCTGTATGCCTTCAAGACTCACAAGCTCTTGAGTCAGCTGATGGTGAATGTTGTCTGGCGTAGGACTCACCCTTCAGGATAATAGGCTTCTCTCTGTCCCAGGGCAGGCCCAGAAATGCCATCCAAGAGCTAAGTTCTGGAATCAGGGACCTCAAAACTTACTTGGTGCTCTGCTCTACTGTGGCCATGCTGGTACCTATGATGCAAGTCAAAGTCCTCTTTACTTTTCCCTCCACTTTTTTTTTCAAGTGGAGTGACTCTCCCATAGCTGTCACAGCTGGGAATGTGCTAATTCTTACCTAAGTCAGCAAGTCTGATAGTCTCATCCAAGGCCCTTGATATAGTACCTGGGTATTTCTGCTGATTATTTTGGACCCAAGGGCTCTTCAGGTAACAGGTGATGAATCCTGTCAGGACTGAGTTTTTCTTTTCAAGGCAGCAGTTTCCCTTATGGTCCAGGGTGTATCTGGAAATGTCATTCAGAAGCTAGGTCTTGGAAAGGGGGCCTCACATCTCTGACTGGTACCATATCCTGCTGTGGCTGAGCTGGTATCCAAGATGCAATACAATGTCCCCACCACTTCGCCTTCTTCTCTCCTCAAGCAGAGGGAAGAGGTCTCTTTTAGGGCTTGAAGTTAGAAGATGGAGTGACTTAACAGTGTACTTTGAAAATGCCAGTTTTTAATTTGATGAAGACCAGTTTATTGTTTTTATTTCCTTGATGGATCTTGTGTGTGTTTGTGTTTCTGTGTGTTTATGTTTTGGGAAATCTTCACCTAATTCAATATTCAATAATAATTTATCTTAGGTTTTCTTTTAGAAGTTTTATAGCTTGAGATTTTATGTTTAGTTCTATGACTGATTTCTTAAACTTAATTTTTGTGTATGGTATGATGCAAAGATAAAGACTCCCTTTTGCCTCCTCATACAGTATATACATCTGTTACAGCACTACCAGTCATTGAAAAAGTCTACCTTTACACCGTTAAATTATTTTGGGACCTTTTATGAATATCCGTTAGCTGCATATTTGTAGATCCATCTACGAGCATTGTATTCTGTTTTATTGATCTACATGTATATGCTTAATACAATATTACATTGCCCTAATTACTGTAGCTTTGTAATAAGTCTCGAAGTCAGATAATATAAATGCTCCAACTTTTTTTAAAATCATTTGGTTAATTGTACATTGCATTTCTATATAACTTTTAGAATTATCTTTCAATTACTATTAAAAAATAAAACAACTAAAACGCCCCCCCCAATAGTCAAAAGCAATTTTCTGGGATTTTTGAATAAGATCATGTTGAATCTACATATCAGTTTGTGAACTGACATATTAACAGTCTTCAGTATTTATTTTTTTATTTCTGTAGGTTTTTGGGGAACAGTTGGCATCTGGTTACATGACTAAGTTCTTTAGTGTGATTTGTGAGATTTTAGTGAACCTATCTCCTGAGCAGTATACACTGAACCCAATTTGTAGGTATAATGCTTCATCTGTTTAGGTCCTCTGTAAGTTATCTTACCAATGTTTTATAGCTTTCAGTGCACAGGTCTTGCACATGTTTTCTTAAATTTATCTCTAAGCTTTTGGATGCTATTATAATATATATAATAAATTAAGATGGGAAAATAAAATTTGAAAATATATATACACATATGTTTTCAATATAAGTGTTGTATACCATATACTAACAAAGAAAGACGGAAAAATAAAATTTGAAAATATGTATGTGTATATATATATATATATATGTTTGTCTCTGGCCCAGGGAGAGAGATATATATATATTTATATTATTTATCTATCTATATATATTTTTATATATGTCTATATAAAAATATATATATCTATA
>NW_022436941.1:89567971-89705004 GCF_009761245.1 Sapajus apella | reverse complement strand
CATGAAGACCTTACTCATGCCTATGTCCTGAATGTATTGCTTATGTTTTCTTGTAGAGTTTTTATGGTGTTAGGCCTCATGTTTAAATCTTTAATATATCTAGAATTAATTTTTGTATAAGGTGTAAGGAAGATGTCCAGTTTCAGCTTTGTTTTGGTACCAGTACCATGCTGTTTTGATTACTGTAGCCTTGTAATATAGTTTGAAGTCAGGTAGTGTGGTGCCTCCAGTTTTTTTTTTTTCTTCTTAGGATTGTCTTCACTATGTGGGCTCTTTTTTGGTTCCATATAAAATTTAAGGTGGTTTTTTCCAATTCTGTGAATAAAGTCATTGGTAGCATTCAATATACAACTACTTTGAGCAGTATGGCCATTTTCATGATATTGATTCTTCCTAACCATGAACATGGCATGTTTTTCCATCTGTTTATGTCCTTTCTTACTTCCTTGAGCAAAGATTTGTAGTTCTCCTTGAAGAGGTCCTTCACATCCCTTGTTAGTTGTATTCCCAGATATTTTATTTCCTTTGTAGCAATTGTAAATGGGAGTTCACTCATGATTCAGCTCTCTGTTTGTTTATTATTGGTGTATAGGAATGCTTGTGATTTTTGCACATTGATTTTGTATCCTGAGACTTTGCTGAAGTTGTTTATCAGCTTAAGGAAGTTTTGGGCTGAGGCAATCGGGTTTTCTAAATATACAATCACGTCATCTGCAAACAGGGACAATTTGACATCCTCTCTTCTTATTTAAATAATATTTCTTTCTCTTGCCTAATTACCCTAGCCAGAACTTCCAATACTATGTTGAATAGGAGTTGTGAGAGAGGGCATCCTTGCCTTGTGGCTGTTTTCATAGGGAATGCTTCCAGTTTTTACTGGTTCAGTATGATATTTATTTGATTACCAACAAAGCTGCTACTGGTTTTGTTGAGGATGAGATCCTTGCAAAGTGGATTTTTTTTTTTACTGGTCCCTGAGGAACCCTGAGCAGATATCTTCAAAGCATTTTAATTTTTACAACAATTTAATGTTGTCTTCAAAGCAAAATGCCCAATTCTGTTTCAAGACATCAAGATAGAATCTCCTTCTGTCTTAACTTTAGTGTAATTTGTGGTTATATGAATAGTGGTAATTTGAAAGAAGATAGTGCTGAGTTAAATAATTTAACATTGTTGAAAAGTTTTTTTTAATTGACATATCCTTTGAATTTTTGTATTTTAACTCATTTCATCATATAGTGAAAATTAACCTCAATGGTCTTCTTTGTATTATCAACTGGATTTGAATTTTAACGCCTTAGCTGGATAGCCTTGGGATGTAATTTAAATCCTCTGTGCTTTAGTTTCCTCATCTCTGCAACATGGATATTGACAGCACCTACCCCATAAGATTGTTTTGAAAATTAAATATATTAGATTAATATATAATGTACTTGGAAGAATGCCTGACATAATTATTACTCAATATGTGTTACCTTCTATTACCTCACCTAATATTGTTTTAAAACTATTCTTTAGTGAGCAAGATAAAATAGAAAAACAAATTTAATCTTGGATATGAACAGACATTTCTCAAAAGAAGACATTTATTCAGCCAAAAAACATATGAAAAAAAGCTTATCATCCCTGATCATTAGAGAAATGCAAATCAAAACCACAATGAGATACCATCTCATGTCCGTTAAAATGGTGATTATTAAAAAGTCACAAAACAACAGATGCTGGTGAGGATAGGAGGATATGGAGAAATAGGAATACTTTTACACTGTTGTTGGGAGTGCAAATTAGTTCAAACATTGTGGACGACAGTGTGGTCTTTCTTCAAGGACCTAGAACCAGAAATACAATTCAACCCAGCAATCCCATTACTGGGTATAAACCCAGAGAATTATAAATCATTCTACTATAACAACCCATGTACATGTATGTTTACTGCAGCACTATTCACAATAGCAAAGACTTGGAACATAATCAAATGTCCATCAGTTGTAGACTGGATAAAGAAAATGTGGCACATATATACCATGGAATACAATGCAGCCATAAAAAAGAATGAGTTCATGTCCTTTAAAGGGACATGGATGCAGCTGGAAATCGTCATTCTCAGCAAACTAACACAGAAACAGATAATCAAACACTGCATGTTCTCATAAGTGGGAGTCAAACAATAAGAACACAGGGATGCAGGGAAGGGAATTATACTGACGAGGGCCTGTTGGGGGTTGGGGAGAGCATTAGGACAAATAGCTAATGCATGTGGGGCTTTAAACCTAGATGATGGGTTGATAGGGGGAGCAAAGCATCATGACACATGTATACCTATGTAACAAACCTGCACACCCTGCACATGTATACCAGAACTTAAAGTAAAATTTAAAAAATTTAGTCTATCAAGTTAAGGAAATAAAAATGATCAATAATAGAATTTGGTAGAGTATTTACCAGAGAAGGCGGAGAATAAATACAACTTTGCATTGTTCTGAATAATGGAGAAATCCTATCACACTACTTTTTAAAAAAATAGCAATGCAAACAACAACAGCAGAAATCCAAGACCAAGCCATCCCATTGGGAAGCTAAAGTTATTAATAGCTGAAAGTCAATTTGGATTTTCTTTTTGAAAAAATATCTTTCCCAATATTTTATGTTTGCTTATTTTCATTACAGTTATGCAATGTGGCATTTATTTTCTTTTTAAACAAAAAATAGGAAAACAAGAACTATTCAGTTTATAGTTATCTCTGCTCTACATCAGATTTTCCCCCCCATTTTCTTTTATTTAGGATTTATAGTAAACTCATCAAATAACATCTTTTTTGGTTTGCCACCACTTGTATCGTTATGTTTGTTTTTATTTTTCATATGATGAGAGTTTGAGCTACACATTCAAGTTCATTGTTATAGTAAATTTCCTCTTCTCTGTAGGATATATTTGTGGGTTTTGTAATATTAACCGTTCATGATGAAATGATGCAAGCTTTTTTCTACTCTCTACAAAAAACTAGAGATAGGCTCAATTTGAGACAGGCCAGTGTAATTATTAGACAGTTACTAGAGTCTATTTGGGCTTAATATTTGCATTTGATATATTAGAATTGTTTGGTGGTATAATTTTTAGATTTTTGCTTTAAAATTATTAATCATGTTATATTAACATTTATCATGAACGCTACAGTTTTAATCTGTTCTCTAAAGCTCATTTGTTGCAAACTTAATCCAAAATGCATCAGGATTGAGAGAAGGTACATTTAAGAGGTGATTAAATCATGAGGGCTCATTGCAGTCATCAAGGAGTGGGTTTGTTATTAAAGTGAATTCGGTCCTCTCTTGCTCTCTTTCTTGTGTGTGACCCCTTCCCTTCCACTTCTACCATGTAAGATGCAGCAAAAAGTTCTTCTTAAGATGCAGACCCCATAACCTTAGACTTTCCAGCCTAAATTACCCAGTCTAAGGTGTTCTGTTACAGAAGAACAAAATAGATTAAGAGAGGAGTGTACTAAATGTTAAATAAAATACCTAGGTATAAGTTTGTAATATAATTGAAGGCTACGTTTGCTCACTAATCTAGCCTGGCTACTCTCAAGCACTTATTTTTATACATCAACTAACTCCAGACAGGTTTTGCAGATCTTAGCTGTTTAAGTAGACATACATATGATAGAATCATTCAAAAATGAATTAAAGGGTAAAAAATAAGTATTGAATTGGGAGTTAAAAGTGCTGGAAAAATTTGGTTAAGAATACTGCTTTGAAGTATGACAGTAAGCTCTGAGTTTTCTAATAAATGAAGCATAGAAGTATTCAGAAGAGACAAAGTTTTTATGGCATATTTTAAGTGGAATTTCCTGTGTGAAACATATTCATAGGCATTTATATTAGCTGTAATTTTGTAGAAGACAGAGAGATATTCATTATACAACCCTCTGAAACTCTTGCTTTTTGGCAAAAGTTTTACTGAAATGTAACATAAATAAAGAAAAAGTAATATCTGAGCAAATCATAAGTATAAAACTCAATGAATTTTCAAAAAGTGAATGAATCTTTTTTCTCTCAACAGGTCATTTGTGAGATTCATTCATGTTTTTTGAGGATGGTTGTAGATTGTTAATTTTTATTGCTGTGTAGTTTTCCATTATGTGAATACAACACAGTTTATCCATTTTATTGTTAATAACATTTGGGTAGTCTCCAATTTTTGCTTATTATAAATATGCTGGTATACACATTTTTGTAGATGTCTTTTTGTGATATACGTATACATTTCTGTTGGTTATATACTTAAGAGTATCATTACACTATAGGCTATACAAGCATACATTTGAAAAAAATTCTTTTTCTTTATTTCTTCTTAAAAAAAATGTAATACATGTCCAGAACATGTAGGTTTGTTACATAGATATATGTGTGCCATGGTGGTGTGCTGCACCTATTCACCTGTCCTCTAAGTTCCCTCCTTTCACCCTCCCACCTCCAACAGACCCTGGTTTGTGTTGTTTCTCCCCTGTGTTCATGTGTTCTCATTGTTCTACTCCCATTTATGAGTGGGAACATGTGGTGTTTGGCTTCCTGTTTCTGTGTTAGTTTGCTGAGGATGATTGCTTCCAGCTTCATCCATGTTCCTGTAAAGGACATGATCTCAATCCTTTATATGGCTGCATAGTATTCCATAGTGTATATGTACCACATTTTCTTTATACAGTCTATCATTAATGGGTATTTGGGTTGGTTCTGTGTCTTTGCTATTATAAATAGTGCTGTAACAAGCATACATGTGCACATGTCTTTATACATATTATTAATAATATAATTATAAATTATATTATTATATAATTTATATTCCTTTGGGCATATACCCAGTAATGGGATTGCTGGGTCAGATAGTATTTCTGGTTCTAGATCCTTGAGGAAGCACCACACTGTCTTCCACAATGGTTGAACTAATTTACACTCCCACCAACAAAATAAAATGATTCCTATTTCTCCACAGCCTTGCCAGCATCTATTGTTTCTTGACTTTTTAATAATCTCCATTCTGACTGGCATGAGATGGCAATCTCATTGTGGTTTTGATTTGTATTTCTCTTATGATCAGTGATATTGAGCTTTTTTTCACCTTTGTTGGCCATGTAAATGTCTTCTTTTGAGAAGTGTCCATTCACATCTTTTGCCCACTTTTTCATGGGGTTGTTTTTTTCTTGTAAATTTGTTTAAGTTTCTTGTAAATTCTGTATATTAGCCCTTTGTCAGAGGATAGATTGCAAAAAATTTTCTCCCATTCTATAGGTTGCCTGTTCACACCGATGATAGTTTCTTTTGGTGAAAAAGTTCTTTAGTTTAATTAGATCCCATTTGTCATTTTTGGTTTTTGTTGCAATTGCTTTTGGCATTTTCATCATGAAGTCTTTGCCCAAGACTACATCCTGAATGGTATTGCCTAGGTTTTCTTCTAGGGTTTTTATGATTTTGGGTTTTACATTTAAGTCCTTAATCCATCTTAAGTTAATTTTTGTATGAGGTGTAAGGAAGGGGTCCAGTTTCAGGTTTTTTTGCATATGGCTAGCAGGTTTCCCCAGCACCATTTATTGAATAGGAAATCCTTTGCCCACTGCTTGTTTTTTTCAGGTTTGTCAAAGATCAGATGATTGTAAATGTGTGGTATTATTTCTGAGTTCTCTGTTCTGTTCCATTGGTCTTTATGTGTGTTTTGGTACCATTGCCATGCTGTTTTGGTTACTGTAGCCTTGTATTATAGTTTGAAGTCAGGTAGCATGCCTCCAGCTTTGGTCTATTTGCTTAGGATTGTCTTGGCTATACAGGGTTTTCTCTGATTCCATATGAAATTTAGAGTTGTTTTTTCTAATTCTGTGAAGAATGTCAGTGGTAGTTTGATGGGAATAGCATTGAATATATAAATTACTTTGGGCAATATGGCCATTTTAATGATATTGATTCTTCCTATTCATGAGGATGGAACGTTTTTTCATTTGTTTATGTTCTCTATGATTTCCTTAAGCAGTGGTTTATAGTTCTTCTTGAAGAGGTCCTTCACATTCCTTGTTAGCTGTATTCCTAGGTATTTTGTTCTCTTAGCATACACTTTCAATAGATTTTGCCAAGCAGTGTTCCAGTTTATACTTTCACTAGCAGTGTCTGAGAGTTCCATTTGCTCTGCATCTTTGCTAACACTTTGTGTTGACAGTATTTTTCATTTTCGCCATAGTAGGTGGTGTGAACTAGTATCATATGGTGGTTTTAATTTGATTTCCCTGATGACTAATGAAGTTGAATAATTATTAATGTGTTTGTGGGTGCTATTTTCTGTTAGATGCCTATTCATATTTTGAGCCAAGAGCCACTGAAGTATCTGAAGAATAGGAGTTCTACTCTATCATAAAGCAAAGCAAATAGTTGAGATATCTGGCATAAATTCAAAAAAGTTAATATTATATTTTGAATATTATGCAGGCTGATATAAATTTCTATCTAGCAGTGAGCTCATGTTACCCTGGCATGGGCTTAATCTGGGGAAATAACCAAACTTATGAATACCTAAATTCTTGGTTGAAGTTTGGAAAAGACAACTCTAAAAACGTCCTAACAAGATAAATTGGCTGAATAATATGTCCCTGATCATAAATAAATTGGCTGTTGAGTAGGGAATTTTTTTTTTCACTCTCAGCCTCAATACTGAAAATTGTCTGTCAAAATGATGATTTTGGCACAGGTGATATGAAAATACTCAAGTAGATTGAGACCAAGGACTTCAGTTTATTGAGTCAAAAATAACATGGAAATTTCAGAAGATAATCATTTTGTTATGTCATGTGATTGACAGCTCCTAGTCTACAAATGGCTCTGATTCTTTTTATATTAAATAAATTAACATATGTTAAGTGTATAAAAGAGTGTTTGGCAGCTATTAAGCACTCAGAAAATTTTGATTGCTGTCATTATTAGCATTACATTCTGCTATTTTTTCTGTCACATCCTTTGTTTCTAGGGCTTGAAATTGGGCATAGTTTGTGAACTAATCCTATCTCCCATGACTTAACCTTCCACTGATGCTTTTGACGTCTTGTAGGAAAGCAGGTCTATGATGTGTGAGATGAGGCTGAGTCCCTCTTTTCTCCCCATTTGTTCTGATCATGTATTCTAGGCTCCCCACAATACAGGCAAGGCTAGCCTCTGCCTCTTCTTTCTTGCCTGTCTAGCCTCTAGGGTAGTGCCAGCCTTAATAAGAACCTCATAAATGCTTGCTGAAGATTTGCTACACTGCACATCTTCCTGTGTCATCTGCTGCCCTCAAGATGTGTGTGCATCTCATGGGTTCAAGGTCCTACAGAATGAATTCTGAGAAATTGTTGGTAGAGTAGGAAAACTAAGGGCTTAAGAATCAAGTAGCCTGACTTGAATCCCAATTTATCTATTTTCTGTAGCTGCGAAATCTTAGGGGAGTCACTTAAACCCTGGGAGTTTCAGTTACCTCATCAGTTACATGTGAGAAAAGAATTCCAAACTCTAAAAGTTGTTGCAAAAATTAGGAATAACTTATACAATATGTCTGTCCATGTAACAAACCTTCACATATAACCCCTGAATCTAAAAAAAATTAAAAACAATTTAAAGGCAAATATAAGCATACTTTCTTTTAAAAAATGATTAGGTATAACATACCTAAAGGACCTAATAAATGTATGCTTCTCAATAAATGGCACTAGCAGATGGAGCAAGATGACAAATTGGAAGGCTCCTCTGATCCCAGTGCCTCACTGAAAATGACACCCATTTAACAATATCTACACAAGGAAAGCACCTTCATAAGAACTAAAAATCAGGTAAGCTGTCACAGTATCTGGGTTTAACTTTATATTGCTGAAAGAGGTATTGAAGAGGTAGAGAAAACAGTCTTGCTTTGCTGATACCATCCCTTCCCCAACCCTCAGCAGCAGTGGAGTCATGCGGATGCAATTTCTGGGCATGGGAGGAGGGAAAGCACAGCAATTATGAGGCACTGAACTCAGTACTGTTCCGTTAAGCAGAAAGGAAAACCAGACCAAACTCAACTGACCTATTGAGGGAGCATTTAAATTAGCCCTAGCCAGAGGGGAATCACTGATCCCTTGAGTTTCTGCAAGCCTCACCACAGTGCGCTAAAGTGCTCGGAGGTTATAATAAAGTTGAAAGGCAGTCTAGGCCACCAGGACTACAACTTTTACCTGAGTCCTAGTGCTGAACTTGGCCCAGAGAGAGCAGACTTGGGAGGGCACGTGACTTACCAAGACACCAGCCATGGCAGCTAAAGTAGTGCTGGCATTATTCTTTCTGGAACACCAAGTTGCACAGCTCTCAGCACCAACAGAGACCCCTTACTTCTACTTGAGGAGAGGAGAGGAAAGAGTGAGGAGGACTTTGTCTTGCATCTTGGATACCAGCTGAGCCCTAGTAAGATAAGACTCCAGTCAGAGTCACAAGGTCCTCTTTCCAGACCAAATGACATTTCTAGACACATCCTAGGCCAGAAGGGAACCTGCTGCTATGAAGGGAAAGGCCCAGTTCTGGAAGAATTTATCACCTGCTAACTGAAGAGCCCATGGGCTCTGAATAACCAACAGTGATACCCAGGTACTATGCTGAGGGCCTTGGGTCAGACTCTCAGACTTGCTGGCTTCAGGTGAAAATTAGCACATTGCCAGCTGTGGTTGCTATGAGGCAAGACTCCTTCCCCTTGAGGAAAGTGAAGCAAAAAGTAAAGGGAACATTGACTTGTACCTTAGATATCAGCTCAGCCACAGAGGGGTAGAGCACCAAGTGGGCTCTTGGGGTCCCCAATTCCCATGCTTGACTCTTGGACAGCATTTCTGGACCTGCCTTGACCCAGAGATAAACCCACTGCCCTGAATGGTGAGTTCCAGGCCAGGCAGCATTCACCTGATGTTAACTCAAGAGTTTTTGGGCCATAAGGGAACATCAGCAGCAGTCTGGCAGTACTCACTGTGGACCTGTGGTGGTGGTGTCCATGAGGTGAAACTCCTTCACCTTTGGAAAAGAGAGAGAAGAGTGGGAATAACTACATCTTGTAGTTTGAATGCCAGCTCAGCTGCAGTACAAAAGAACACCAGGTAGACTTCTAAGATTCCTGACTCTAGTCCCTAGTTCCCAGATGCCACCTCTGGATTCACCTGGGGATAGGGGTAACTTGCCACTCTGAAGGAAAGGACACAGTCCTGGGTGACTTCGCTACCTGCTGATTATACAGCCCAAGGGCTGTGAGTGAACATAGGTCATAGCCAGGGAGTCATTACAGCAGGCCTGGAGTGAGACTCAGTACTGTGCCAGTTCAGGTCTGACCCAGCATAGTCATATTGGTGGTGGTCACAGGGGTGTTTCTGTCATTCCATCTCCTACTCCATGTGGTTCAGCACAGATAGACTTAATTTGTTTGGGAGAAAATAGCGAAAGAGAACAAGAATCTCTGCCTGCTAACATAGAGAATTTTTCTAGATCTTGTCCAAGACCATCAAGGTGGAATCTGTACAAGTCTGCAAGAACTACAGTGTTACTGTACTTGGGGTGCCCCCTAAAGCAAATATGGCTTAGATCACAATACTCAAGACCTTTTGCATATCTAGAAATCCTTCCCAAGAAGGTTGGGTAAAAACAAGCCCAGATTGGGAAGGTTATAATAAATACCTAACCCTTCAAAGCCCAGACACAGAAGAACATTTGCAAATATCAAGATAGTTCAGGAAAACATGACCATACCAAATAAGCTAAATGAAGAACTAGGGACCAATCCTGGAGAAACAGATATGAGACAATTCAAAGAGAGAATTAAAAATGGCTGTGTTGAGAAAACTCAAAAAAATTCCAGATAATAGAGAAGAAATTCAGAATTCTATCAGCTAAATTTAACAAAGAGATTAAAATAATTAAAAAGAATCAAGCAAGAATTCTGGATCTGAAAAATGCAACTGAAGAATGCATCAGAGCCTTTGAATAGCAGAATTAGTCAAGCAGAATTAAAAATCAGTGAGCTTAAATGCAGGCTATTTGAAAATGTACAGTCAGAGAAGACAAAAAAAAAAAAAAGAATTTAAAAACTACAACGAAGCACACTACAGGATCTAGAAAATAGCCTGAAAAAAGCAAAACTAAAAGTTCTTCACCCTAAAGAGGAGGTAGGGAAAGATATAGGGTTAGGAAGTTTATTCAAAGTTATAATAGAGAAATTCTCAAACCAAAATAAAGATATAAATATCCAACTACAAAAAGATTATAGAACACCAAGCAGATTTAATCCAAAGAAGACAACCTCAAGGCATTTAATAATCAGATTTCCAAAGGTCAAGGATAAAAGAATTCTAAAAGCAACAAGAGAAAATAAACAAATAACATATAATGGAGCTCCCAAACATGTGGCAGCAGACTTTGCAGTGAATATCTTATAGGTCAGCGGAGAGTAGCATAACATATTTAAAGTGCTGAAAGAGAAAAATGTTTGCTCTAGAGTAGTATGTCTGGTGAAAATATCCTTTAAACATGAAGGAGAAATAAAGACTTTCCCAGATCAAAAAAAAAAAAAAAATGCAGAGGGATTTCATTAACACCAGACCTGCCATACAAGACAAGCTAAAGGGAGTACTTCAATCAGAAAGTAAATGACATAAATGAGCAATAAGAAATCATCTGAAGGTACAAAACTCACTGGTAACAGTAAGTACACAGAAAAATAAAGAATATTATGACACTGTAGTTGTGATGTGTAAACTACTCTTATCCTAGGCAGAAAGACTAAATGATGAGATAATCAAAAAGAATAACTTTGACAACTTTTCAAGACATAGTAAAAGGAGATAAATAGAAACAACGAAAAGTTAAGAGGTGAAGGAATGAAGTTAAGGCATAGAGTCTCCATTAGTTTTCTTTTTGTTGTTTATTTGCTTATGCAAACAATGTTATCAGCTTAAAATAATGGGATATAAGATTGGATTCATAAGCCTTATGGTAACCCCAAGCCAAAAAACTTACAACAGATACACAAAAAATAAAAAGCAAGAAGCTAAATCACATCACTAGAGAACACCTTCACTAAAAGGAAGACAAGAAAGAAAGAAAGAAGATAATACCACAAAACAAACAGAAAACAAATAACAAAATGGCAAGAGTAAGTCATTACTTCTCAATAATAACATTGAATGTAAATGGACAAAATTTTCAAATTAAAAGACCTAGAGTAGCTAAATGGATACAAAAAAGAGACCTATATATCTGTTGCCTTCAAGAAAAAAACACTTTACCTATAAAGAGATGCATACACTGAAAATAAGGGGATGGAAAAAAAGACATTCCATGGCAATGGAAACCCAAAAATATCTGGAGTAGCTATATTTATATCAGAATAGATTTCAAGGCAAAAACTATTAGAAGAAACAAGGAAGGCCACTATATAATGATAAAGGGATCAATTCAGCAAGAGGATATAACAATTATGAATATACATGCACAAAACACTGGAGTACCCAGATATATAAGGCAAATATTATTAGAACTAGAGAGAGAGAGAGAGAGAGGGAGAGAGAGAGACAGACAGACAGACAGACAGATAGACATAGATAGACCTCAATACAATTATAGCTGGAGACTTCAATACCTCACTGTTAGCATTTGACAGATCTTCCAGACAGAAAATCAACAAAAAAAACATTGGACTTAATCTGCCCTATAGACCACATGGATTTAATTGATATTGACAGAATCTTTCATCCAGTGGCTGAAGAATACACATTCTTTTCTTCAGTACATGGATCATTTTCAAGGGTGGACCATATGCTAGGTCACAAAACAAGTCTTGTAACATTCAAAAAATTTTAAATAATATCAAGCATCTTCTTTTGCTACTATAGAATAAATAATAACAGAAATTAATAACAAAAGGAATTTTGAAAGCTATACGAATACATAAAGTTAAACAATATGCTCCTGAGTGACTAGCGAGTCAGTGAAGATATTAAGAATAAAATTGAAAAATTGCTTAAAGCAAACGATAATGTAAACAAAACCTACCAAAATCTATGGGATACATCAAAAGCAATCCTAAGAAGAAAGTTAATAACTGTAAGTGCCTATATTGAAACAGAGAAAAAACTTCAAATAAACAATCTAATAATGCATCAAATAGAATTAGAAAAGCAAGAGCGCAGTAAATCCAAAATTAGTAGATGAGAAGAAATGAAAAAGATCAGAGCAAAAATAAATGAAATTGAAATGAAGAAAACAATACAAAAGATCAGGAGAAAAAAGTTGATTTGCTGAAAAGTTAAACAAAATTGGCAAACCTTTAGACAGATTAAGAAAAGAAAATACAAATAAAATTAGAAATAAGAAAGGAGACATTGCTTTCTTTAATTATTCTCCTTAATTACTGCAGAGATTCTACAGAATTACAGCAAAAATTTAAAGAAACATTTGTGGCTGCTAGGCAACTACATGTCACTAGAAGAAATGAGCAAATTCCTACCATGATTTAACTAGGAAAAAGAATATCAAAACATGAAAAGACCAATAACAAGTAATGAGATTAAAGCTGTTTTAAAAAGTCTCCCAAGAAAAGCCCAGAACCTGATGACTTCACTGCTGAATTCTACCAAACATTTAAAGAACTAACATCAATCCTAATCAAATTCTTCAAAAAGTGGAGGAGAAGCAAATACTTTCAAAATGATTCTATGAGGCCAGTATTACCCTGAAAGCAAAACCAGACAGACACATCCAAAAATATATTTGATGAATTTGATGAAAAAATCCTCAATGAAATACAAGCAAAGCCAAATGAACAACACATTAGAAAAATCATTCATCGTGACCAGGTGGGATTTACCCCTGGAATGCAAAGCTGGTCCAATATATGCAACTCAATCAGTGTGATACATCACATTAACAGAATAAAGAATAAAAACCATATGATCCTTTTAGTGATGCTGAAAACCATTTGATAAAATTTAACATCCCTTCGTGATAAAAATTATTTAAAAAATTGGGTACAGAAAAAACATACATCAATATAATAAAATCCATCTATGACAGACCCACAACTAGTATCATACTAAATGGGAAAAAAAACTCAAAGCCTTTCCTCTAATATCTGGAACATGTCAAAAAGGCTCACTGTCACCACTGTTGTTCCACATAGTGCTGGAGGTCCCAGCTATAGCAATCAGACAAGAGAAAGAAATAAAGGACATCCAAATTGTAATGGAAGATGTAAAATTATCCTTTTTTTTGCAGATGATATGATTTTATATTTGGAGAAACCTAAAGTCTCCACAAAAAGTATTAGGACAGTGAAACAAACAAATTCAGCAGTTTCAGACTGAAAAAATCAACATACAAAAATCACCAGCACTTCCATATGTCAACAATGAGGGGAACAATCTGAAAAAAATTTTAAAATAATCTCATTTACAACACGCACATAAAATAAATACATAGAAATTAACAAAATCAAATAAGTGAAAGATCTCTATGATAAAAACCATGAAACACTGATGAAATAAATTGAAGAGGACACTAAAAAATTGAAAGATATTTTATGTTCATAGATTGGAAGGAAGAATATTGTTAAAATATCCATACTACCTAAAGTTACCCACAGATTCAATGCAATTCCTATCAAAATACCAATGACATTCTTCACAGAAATAGATAAAATAATCCTAAAATTTATATGAAACCACAAAAGGCCCAGAATAGCCAAAGCTATCCTAAGGAAAAAGAACAAAAATGAAGGAATTACATTACCTGACTTCAAATTCTATTACAAATAATAACCAAAAAAGCCTGGTACTGGCATAAAAACAGATACGTAGACCAATGAAACAGATAACTCAGAAAAAAATTTACACACTTACAGTGAATTTATTTTCAACAAAGGTGTCAAGAACATACTCAGGGAACAAGTCAGTCTCCTTAATAAATGGTACTTGGAAAACTAGATATCCATAGCAGAAGAAAAAGCTAGACCACTATCTCTTGCCATATGCAGAAATCAAATCAAATGGATTAAAGTCTTCAAGTTAAGACCTCAAACTGTGAAATAACTACAAGAAAATATCAGGGCAACTCTCCAGGACACTGGTCTGTGAAAAAGATGTCTTAAGCAACACACACAAGCACAGGAAACCAAAACCAAAATGGACAAATGGGCTTACATCAAGTTACAAAGCTTCTTCATAGCAAAGGAAACAATCAAGAAAGTGAAGAGACAACGCCTAGAATGAGGCAAAGCATTTGCAAACTATCCATCTGACAAGGGGTTAATACAGGGAGCTCACACAACTCTATAGGAAAAAAATCTAATAATTCAATTCAAAAGGGCAAAAAATGTAAATAGACACTTCTTAAAAGAAGACTTACAAATGGCAAATAGGCCTATAGAAAGGTGCTTAACATCATTGATCATCAGATAAATGCAAATGAATATTCCAATGAAATATCATTTCACTGCAGTTAAAATATAAACAGGCAATAATAAATGCTGGAGGGGATGTGGAGAAAAGAGAACTCATACATCATTGGTGGGGATGTAAATTAGTATAACCACTATGGAGAACAGTTGGGAGCTTCCCGAGAAAACTCAAAATTCAGCTACCATATGATGCAGAAATCCCACTACTTGGCATATACCCAAAAGATAGGAAATCGGCATATCAAAGAGATGCCTGCATTCCGATGTTATAACATTGTTCACAATAGCTAAGATTTAGAGGCAAATAAAGTGTTAATTAACAGATGAATGGATAAAGAAAATTGGTACATGTATACAATAGAGTACTATTCAGTCATAAAATAGAATGGGACCCTGTCATTTGCAACAACTTGGAAGGAAATGGAGATTATTACATTCAGTGAAATAATCCAGGTACAAAAAGACAATTGTCACGTTTTCACATATTTGAGAGGGATCTAAAAATCAAAACAGTTGAACTCATCTACATAGAGAGTAAGTAGAAGGATAGTTAACAGAGGCTAAGAAGAGAAGTGGAGATGTGGTGGAAGAGGTGGGGATGAATAATGGGTACAAAAATAATAGAAGAATGAATAAGACCTACAATTTGATAGCACAACAGGGTGATTATAGTCAATAATAACTTAATTGTACATTTTTAAATAACTAAAAGAATATAATTGGATGTTCGTAACACAAAGGATACATGCTTGAGAGGATGGATATACTATTTTCCATAATGTGATTATTATGCATTGCATGCCTAAATCAAAACATTTTATGTAACTAACACACACACACACACACACACACACACACACACACACACACACCATACCTACTATGTACCCATGAAAATTAATATCAAAAAATAAAATAAATGTCACTGGTCATTATGTAATAATTTTATCTCTGTCTTGGTCTGCCTAGGTTCCTTTCTAGTTCACATCTTCAATTTTTTTCTCTCTCATTATTTTAATAAGAAGTCAAAGCTCAGATGTCCACAATATTTAATATGACACTAATATCCCTTTGGGCTCATTCTTTCTTACACAAAATGTGCATCAGGAAAAGGGAAAATCTTTATAACATGGCTATTTCATCCTATCCAACTGGGTCCCCTTACCCATCTGGGAGAGTGTTGACTTGGCCTGAATCTTTTAATGCAGAATCAAGACAGTGATGAGAAACAGGAAGATGGCTTTACAAAGAAGTTATTAACTTGAATGTTATTTATCATCTGTAAAGATTAGAAACTTTATGTCATAATTTTAATGGCTTCATATATGTAAATCTTGTTTCCTAAACAAAATTTTGAGACTCTCATGAATCCAGTAACTATATTGTTTATTTCTTTTCTGTCATCTCCAGAACCTGGAATGTTGCTGGATTTGTAACAAGCATTAAAAAATACTTGTTAGCTTGAAGTATTAAAAAAAATATTTATTAAAGACATTCTTTTCAGCAGAATGACAATAAGCTGACCTCTACTGAGGGAGATGATGTATCTCTTGAACTCACGGGTTACTACATTTAAAATGTTTCAAATGCTGTTTAATTCAGGAATTCTAGAAGGTAATTCTGTGTAAGAGAGAACAAATATCAATCCTTCCTTCTGCTTTCACTCTCCTATCTTTTTTCTTTACTATCTTTTTTTTTCTAAAATTTCAATGCCTGAGATATTTTAAATTTTCAAACATTGCTAGTTTAAAATATGCTTTAAACTAACAGGATAGTAGAAGAAAATTTAGTATTGTTTATTTTTAGGTGTTTTGCCCATAGCAACTCTAATGAGATGGAAATATATTTATTCACTGTGACAAACCATTAAATAAATCTCTATTTTTTTGGTATGAGTATAACTGGAATTTTTCTATTTTAAGTTGGACAAAATTTTGAGTTAACATTAAAACAAAACAAAACAAAACAATGCAAAAATCCACAGTGCTCACCTAATGGCTACACCAAAGCCCATTAAACATGTGTGAATTCCTTTCCTGACTGTGGCATCAGCTGTTGTGGGCTCTGTGACAAGCTCGAATTGTCATCCTCTCTGCAGTCATACACTTTTTACAATCAGCTGGCAGTGAAGGGAACAATGAAGTTACATCCCAAAGGTGGAAAAATGCTAAGCGGACTGCATAAGTTCCGGATTCCACTTCAAACCATGTAGTGATGTAATTCAGGGTCAAATATATATTCCCAGAACCAAGGAGAAATGCTGGTAGCCTGAAAGAAGACAGCAGTAATAAACCGCTTCCACAGGAGGCACCTCTCAGTTTGTCCCTATATTAAGTTTATGAAAAGTCACCATAGTTGCATAGCTTGACAATTGTAGGGATTTTGTGGAAGGTATGTTGTTTACATTGTTGTCCTCATAATAATATTTTCAGGATGCCTAGAGTTTTAGATGTAATTAATTATCAGTAGCTCTTGAAAATCTCAACATTCTGGAGCCAATTCTCATAAAATAAAAGTAGGACAATTTTTGATTATTATTTATTTTACAAATTTTAGAAGATAATGCTAGCATGAGTGATGTATAGTTCTCAATATATCCCTATTTGAGCAGGTAGTTTAGATAATGACACAACTAAAATAATCTTGCAACATCTATTTTTCACCCATTCAACAATTTTTTAGGGCCTACAATGTGCCACAAAGAGGAAGTCTATGCATTGTAGTGAGTTTTCAGCTCATCGTGATTATGTTAAAAATGAGAAAAAATATTTTGGTTAATAATATGCATAAAATAAGTTTTCTATATTTTTTTTTTCAGAAATACTTGTTACGTTAAACACAACTTCTTGGAAGTGCTCAAAAATGTCTATATTCTTTTAACAAGCAATTGCTATTAGAAGAAACCAGACTGACTAGTTTCTTAGGCTAAGCAGGGGAATTGAACAGTTTATAGTGTAGCAGGAAAAAAAAAAAAGAATGCAGCTTGGTGAATTACACTCTATTGGCCTATGGGAAGACACACTGTATTAGTCTGTTTTCACACTGTTGATAAAGACATACCTAAGACTAGGTAACTTATAAAGAAAAAGAGGTTTAATGGACTCACTGCTCCATGTGGCTGTGGAGGCCTCAAAATCATGATGGAAGGTGAAAGGCACATCTTATATAGCAGCAGGCAAGAGAAAAATAAGCACCAAGCAAAAGTGAAAACAGCTTACAAAAACATCAGATCTCATGAGACTTATTCACTATCATCAGAACAGTATGGGGGAAAAATACCCCAAGATTCAATTATCTCCCACTGGGTTCCTCCCACAACATGTGGGAATTATGGAAGCTACAATTCAAGATGAGATTTGGGTGGGGACACAGACAAACCATATCATTCTGCCACTGGACCCTCCCTAGTCTCATGTCCTCACACTTCAAAACCAATCATACCTTCCCAAAAGTCTCCCAAAGTCTTAACTCATTTCAGCGTTAATGCAAAAGTCCACAGTCCAATGTCTCATCCAAGACAAGGCAAGTCTCTTCTGCCTATGAGCCTATAAAATCAAAAGCAAGTTAGTTACTTCCCGGATATAATGGGGTTACAATCATTGGGTAAATACAGCCATTCTAAATGGGAGAAGTTGGCTAAAACAAAGGGGCTACAGGCCCCATGCAAGTCCAAAATCCAGTAGGGAAGTCAAATCTTAAAGCTCCAAAATGATCTCCTTTGACACCATGTCTCACATCCAGGGCACACTGATGCACGAGGTGGCCTCCCATGGCCTTGGGCAGCTCTGCCTCTGTGGCTTTGCAGGGTATAGTTCCTGTTTTGACTGCTTTCCCAGGCTGGAGTTGAGTATCTACAGCTTTTTGAGGCACACAGTGCAAGCTGTTGGTGGATCTACCATTTGAGATCTGGCGGATGGTGTGTTCCTCTTCTCACAGCTCCACTAGACAGTGCCACAGAGGGGGTCTTTGTGAGGAAGCTTCTACCTCACTTTTCCCCTCTGCACTGCCCCAGCAGACATTCTCCATGAGGGCTCTGCCCCTGCAGCAGAATTCTGCCTGGACATCCAAGCATTTCCATACATCCTCTGAAATCTAGGCAGAGCCTCCCAAACCTCAATTCTTGACTTCTGTGCACCCACAGGCTCAACACCACATGGCAGCTGCCAAGGCTTGGGGCTTGCATCCTCCAAAGCCATAGCTTGAGATGTACCTTGACCCCTTTTAGCCAAATCTGAAGTGACTGGGATGCAGGCTACCAAGTCCCTAGCTGGCACACAACAGAAGGGTCCTGGGCCTGGTCCACAAAACCATTTTTTCCTCATAGACCTCCAGGTCCCTAATGGGAGCAGCTGCTGTGTAGGTCTCTGGCATGCGCTGGAGACATTTTCCCCACTGTCTTGGTGATTAACATTCAGATCCTTGTTACTTATGTAAATTTCTGCATCAGACTTGAATTTCTTCTCAGAAAATGGGTTTTTCTTTTTATTGCATCATCAGGCTGCAAATTTTCCAATCTTTTATGGTTTGTTCCCCTCTTAAAACCTAAGACTTTTAACAGCACCCAACTCAACTCTTGAATGTTTTGATGTTTAGAAATTTCTTCCACCAGATGTCCTAAATTATTTCCCTTGAGTTCAAAGTTCCACAAATCTCTAGGGCATGGGCAAAATGCTACCAGTCTCTTTGCTAAGACATAGCAAGAGTCACCTTTACTCCAGGTCCCAACAACTTCCTCATCTCCAACTGAGACCACCTTAGCCTGGATTTCATTGTTCATATTATTATCAGCATTTTGGTCAAAGCCATTCAACAATTCTCTAGGGAGTTCCAAACTTTCCCACATTTTCCTGTCTTTTTCTGAGCCCTCCAAACTGTTGCAGCCTCTGCATGTTACTCAGTTCCAAAGTCACTTCCACATTTTCAGGTATCTTTTCAGCAGCACTGCACTCCTGGTACTATTTACTGTGTTTGTCCACTTTCACACTGCTGATAAAGACATACCTGAGGTTTAATATACTCACAGTTCCACATGGCTGGAAAGGCCTCACAATCATGGTGGAAAGTAAAAGGCACATCTCACATTGTGGCAGATGAAAGAAGAGTGAGAGCCAAGTGAAAGGGATTTTCTCTTTTAAAATCATCAAATCATGTGAGACTTATTCTCTGTCACAAGACCAGTATGGGGAAAACTGACCCCATGATTCAACTGTCTCCCACTGGGTCCCTCCCACAACATGTGGGAATTATGAGAGCTATAATTCAAGATGAGATTTGGATAGGGACACAGCCAAGTCATATAACACACCACAAAAGCCAAGAGTGCTTCACAGAGGCATGCATAAGGGACAGCCATGCCATCGAACGTAATGTATCAGCCACTTTAAAAAATTGTGTGGTTACTAGGAGGCTTCAATTACATGTGATGGAAAATTTATGCATTTAGATGACAGCACAATAAGATGATTGTAGTTTTTTTCCTGTACTTTTTGCATCATTTCAACATATGGGTTGTGTAGTTATCTCAGAATGATAATTCTGAAATAATGTCTTATATAAAATATAGAAATGCATTGCATTATGACCCCGTCTTTCTTGGCATTTTAGCAATGAATGCTTGTGCTTACACTATATGTCTTTAATTGTAGGACTGGCAACTGACCTGCCTAATAGTCATGTGACTTAAGCTAGCAGATACTGTGGCCAAGAAGTTAAACTTATTATTCAGTGACTTCTTGTCATAGAGAACAGCAAGTTAATAAGGTGTTCAAACCCTGTTTGGACACATTTGCTCTGAAATATGATGTGAGGGCGATAAAAACTTTCCTATTGTGATACACATGGACTCTCTATAGACTATTGGGAAATATTTGTTCAGTGTTGCTTATTTTGGAAATATTCACTTCAGTTAAAAGTTATGTACTTAATCACTGTTGTGTTTAAATTTTTTCCATCTTGACGTACTAAGCCATTAGGCTCAATGAAGTTTATTTTTAATTTAAGGACACAGAAACTTCAAAGAAAAGAGGGTGGGGTTGCATGTAAGAAGAGATGGCCAAGTTGATACAAAAAGTAGCAAAACAGTGTAGAAAAATATCAACATATCTAGCATAATGAATCACTGAAAATGTATCAATAAGACTGAGGCCATCTTACATAGGTACAAACAGCTGAAATAAATAATATAATATTATTAATATATGAAAAACCAGTAAATCTCCTAAACCCAACCTATCTTTTAAAAAGAAAACATTATGTGGTAAGACCTCTAGTGACTGAAAATTTGTACAAATTACAATAAAGCTAAAATATTTATTGTAGTGAGGTATTTTCAGTTCTAAAATTTAGCCATCTGGAATTATTTTCAAAGTACTATACTATTAAATCTTTTGAAATAGAGAATATTTTTAACAAGAAATCTGTACTTGATCATAAAGATGGAACACTATGTCCTTGGCCTAGCTGTTCTTGAATTGTAGGCTTAATATATAGCATAATGGGATACCAACAAATTTATTTCAGGCATGAAAACCTGAATGAATAAACACATATATGTGAATAGAAGAGGGTAACAATGTGATATCCCCTTCTTTCCTAATGAATTCCATGTAAGTGATACCATCAGACTCCTTGTTTTATTACTAAAGTGCTGTGAGAATGGGGTTAGTCAATGAAGGCTGTAATTAGCTATTGGCAAATTAGGCTGTATATAATAAGATGCACAAAGAACTCAGTGACAAGCTTACACAATAAAACAATCTGCCAAGGGACAGTATTTTGCATATTTTTTCATTCACAGAAAAGTCATAGACAAAGATTTGTTTTAAAAGATGAGTTCAAGTATACAGTATTTATAATATTGTCTCATTTTACATTGGCAATATGTTCCAATTTCATTTTCTTTTCTAGGTTCTGATACCATTATTTTTGTGTTCCTTGAAGGAGCATGTTCCTAGCATCGATGTTAAGTATAACAGATTCTTTTCATTTCAAACTCACTTTTTTGGATTGCTTCATTTGGGGACCATTAGCTTCTTTCATTTCTGTTTTCTTGTTGAGAGAAACTAAGTTTATTGTTTCTCAAGTATCTTCAAGCTTCCTTCTTGAGTTACCAGCTATTTGACTCTATTTCATTTTTCTTAGAGATATTCTTTTGGGTACTTCATTTTCTTTTCTAATTTGAACTCATTCAAGTCTGATATTCAACTAGTACATACCAGTACAGCAGCACTGATTTTTAAAATAATGAAATATTTCTGTATCAGAAAGAAATTTTTTTTAACTTTCACTTTTATTATAGATTAAAAGGTACACACGCAGGTTTGCTAAATGAGTAATTTCTGTGACACTGTGACTTGAGGTCTCAATGATTCCATTCTTCAGGAAGTAATCATTGTACCCAACAAGTGGTTTTTCAGCCCACTTCCCCCCATCACTAATGTAGTGGTCCTAAGTGTCTATTGTTCTCATTTTTATGTTCATGTGTATGCAATGTTATCTCCCACTTGTAAGTGAGAACATGTGGTATTTGGTTTTCCATTCTTTTTTTTCTTTAAGGCAAAGAAATCATGTACTACTCTAAGACAACATGAATCTAATACACAGAAGAAATTTAAAAGGAGAACCAAAATTCAAATATTACTCCAATATTTTTAAAAGGAGACTCTCTTTTTTTAAGAAGCTTATTCAGGAGGTTAGTAATTGGTGGTTAGTGCTGGTATATCTTAGCAAAGATGGACAGTTATTAAGGTAAATCAGAAAGCAGGCATAAGATTTATGAAAACTGAGAACAAGATGAAGATTTGGTCTCTGGTCAGTGAGTCTGTGTACTTTCTCACCACATCCACAGGCAGTGCCTCTCCTCATAGCTTATGGCAGAGATCCTGGTAGAGTTGGAGACTTCAAAGAAGGTAAAGGATTAAAATGGGGAGATAAAATATTGTGGAAAGAGAATAACTGTTATAATCTTTTTCTGAGAGAAATCTCTAGAAATTTCTGCCTGGCTATCTTCTTTTTTTCTCCCTAGGATCTTCAGCTTTTTAAGTGATATTTTAAAGACTTGTCGTTATTTTATTTTATCAGTAACATTAAATTCCTGAAAGACATAGCAGCTGAAAGAATAGAAGGAAGTAGGGAGATTGTATTTTAAGATGGTTACCCATATCTAGAGTATGTATACAGCTGAAATTGAGCATTTTTAAAAGACTATCTAATGGATATTGGTAATTGATATAATTTGGCTGTGTGCTGACCCAAATCTCATCTTGACCTGTAGTTCCCCTAATCCCCACATGTCATGGGAGGGACCCTGTGGGAGGTAATTCAATCATGGCGGGGGGCAATTACCTCCATGCTATTCTCATGATAGTTGTCATGAGATCTGATGGTTTTACAAGGATGTCTTCCCCACTTCGCTCTGTACATCTCTTTCTTGCCGTCGTGTGAAGAAGGATGTGTTTCCTTTCCTTTCTGCTATGACTGTAAGTTTCCTGAGGCCTCCTCAGCCCTGCAGAACTGTGAGTCAATTAAACCTCTTTCCTTTATAAATTAGTCTTGGGTATGTCCTCACAGCAATATGAAAATAGATTAATCTAGAAAATAGCCTAATACAGTAACTAACACAATAATTAATACCATGGCAAAGGAGAAAGGAAATTCAAAGCTTTAAAAGCTTAAGCTTGGCCTTGGTTAGGGAATATTTGCAATGCTTTTCTAGTTCTCACCTTTCTCACCAAACACTTAGAGCAAATTTTAAAGTCCTAGTATCATAGAATGTTAAATAATCTTGTCTGGGACACTGAAGTGCAGGGGGTTAAGCAACTTGTCTAAAATAATACAAATATAAAATATAAATGTTTTTGACATAGAGGAGAAAGCAGAATATCTATAGAGTTCCAAAAATGTTTATCCTTCAAGTAGGAGTTCAGTCAGAGGCTTTGCTTAACAAGATTTAATAACTACTCACATACATTCAAATATTACTGACTTAACTTTAAAAGGTTTTTGGAAGTCAGTTGAAATTTTAGAACATCAAATACCTTGTTTAGGATTAAAACAGTGCCATGAAAAAGGATACAAGACAAAACTAGAGAAGAGAATAGCAGGGGTGGTCTAAATCCTTAAGCAAAATACAAATCTTATGATAACTATTTAGAAAGTAAAATGCTTGTGATAGCATTTCCTTGTATGAAGAACCTATTTTGACAATGTCACTCTAGATAATATTGAAATATTTTCAATATAAGATTTTTAAATATAATTTTTGCTGTAAGAAATAATCACATCAAAACTCAGAAGCAGAATTGCTGCAGACAGAGAGCTGACTTTGGATTCTAGACTTAAAAATTTAAATTACATTAAAAAAATCTATATTACACGTTAAACAGAAAAAAATAAAGACCATAGTTTAGCTATACCTCATGGCTAATTGTTCATAGCCATGTAGCCAAAACTTAAATCATTGCGATCTACCCAAAATGTTAGTTCTGGTAATAAATGAAACACAAAACATAACCCTTACATTTTTATCAGCATGATTCAATGAAATTGAACCAATCAGCTATAGACAAACAGGCTTAAACATTTCTACTTGCACTAAAAAGAATGGTGGTGTATAACAGCCAGTCATAGTAAAGGTCAAAATACTTTCCCTTTTATGTTTTAAAAGTGACATCATAACTGCTGTGAATGGGGCTTCTTACCACCATCGGTTTCCCAGTTCTCAGACTGTTCTTTTGCATGTACCATAAACTTTAAAACATTTTCTAACTTGCCTTGATTTTATTTTTGACACACATTTAAAAATGATAGTAATGAAATTATTTGTGGCATTTAAAAAAACTGAATAAGTTTCCTAATGCTGCTGTGACAAATTACCACAAATTTAATGTCTTAAAACAGCACACATTTAGTATACTCTTAGTTCTGGAGGTCAAATATCTGAAATGGGTTTTGAAATGGGTTTCATTGGGCTCAAATGAAGGTGTTAGTAGGATTGTGTTCCTTCTGGAGGCCCTAGGGGAGAATCTCCTTCCTTGTCTTTTCCAGCTTCTAGAAGATTAATCCTTCTGCAAGGAATGCCCACATTCCTTGACTTGTGGTCCCTTCCTCCCTCCTCAGCCAGCAATGGGAGGCTGAACTCTTCTCACATTAAATCAGTCAGACTCTGACTCTCTTTCCAGGACCCCTGTGATAGCATTGGATCCACCTGGATAATCCAGGATCAGCTCTCTATTTTATAATCAGTTAATTAGCAACCTTAGTTCCATATGCAACCTTAATTTTATTTGGCCAGGTAAGGTAACATTTTCACGGGTTACAGGGGTTACAATGTGGACATCCTTGCAGGGGGTGGAAGCAGTGGTCATTATTCTGGCTACTACAATTTTTATCAATTTAACTTTTATTGTTAATGCGACATTATTAATTTTACTGAAGGAGCTTAGATGGTCCTCAAGATGATGAAAATCTTTGTACAGTTGTGTCAGTTATAAGATTAGAGGCATATTAAGTAAGAAACACTAATAAGGTAGAAGACATGAGTTGGGTTGGGGGTCTGCTTGGTGCTCCTAAGTAGCTAACTGGTCTGCTAGATCTATTGGGCCACTACTGGTGCTGGTCAATATATTGCAGACATGAATGCCATACTAATGAAAGTCCATATTTTTCCTGAATCAATAGTTATAAAATGTCACCTATAAATTATATAGTAGTTTAAAAAAATGGAGATAAAATTTTCTCTCACCCTGACAACTCTTTTATTGAAATTAGTGCTAACTCTGTTTTCTCCTTAGATGTAGATAAAATGTGGAATGAAAGTGTGCAGCAGTAAAATTTCAGTATTTCTTGAAGTTGTAATTCAGCAAGAAACTGGAGACGCTACACTTGGATGTTGTCTCTTCTACTTTTTCAGGATAACTCATGTGATTATTAACAAACTGACAGAGAGGCCAAGGCTTGGTCACATCCTGGAAGAGTGGTAGCACTACAGTGATATTTCAAAAGGGCATAAGACTTGTACTTACTGGGGCAGAAGAGAAAGTGGGAATTCAAAAAGTAATGGGAAAAAAAGAGAACAAGAGTATGGTAAAAAGTGAGTAAAAATAAAAATGTAAAAATATTCTAATGATATTTAAGAAAACAACAAAACAGGGGAAAAGATCACAGAAGGAAATAATAGTTACACAGAAAATGCAGAAATAATGGAGTTTGAGGAAAAACAGATGTAGGGGAAAAAAGGTACAAACACCCAGCATGGGCAATGCAAGAGAAAGTCCAGTAAAATGGTGAAGCATATGAGAGCCAGAAACACAGCAAAGGTTAAAATAATGTTTGTTTTGCTTAGCCTTAATAATAGGAAAGGGTCTTCTTGCCTTCTTACAGTTTTCCATCCAAAAATAAAAATTTATGGCCAGTTTACAATGCCTAAGATAGCCTCTCACTCCTAAAATTTCTAGTTTTATATTGTCATTTGAAATAATTCTTTGGGAGTTTATTACTATATGATTTTTGAGTGAGTAGAGATAACATATGTTCAGACATACAAAATTATCACATGAGGTAACCTCCCTGCTAGGAGATGAACAAATATAGGTTGGTGATATGGTTTGGCTCTTTGTACCCACCCAAATCTCATCCTGTAGCTCCCATAATTCCCACATATTGTGGAAGGGACCCAATTGGAGATGATTGAATTATGGGGCAGGTCTTTCCCATGCTGTTTTCATGATAGTGAATGGATCTCACGAGATCTGACGGTTTTGAAAATGGGATTTTCTCTGCACAATCTCTCTCTTTGCCTGCTACCATCCATGTAAGATGTGAGATTGCTCCTCTTTGCCTTCCTTTATAATTGTGAGGCCTCCCCAGCCATCCCAAACTGTAAGTTCAATAAACTTCTTTCTCCTGTAAATTGCCCAGTCTCAGGTATGTCTTTATCAGTAGCATGAAAATGGACTAATACAGTTGGAATAGAACTTGACTAAACACTGAGGCCTGTGTATTTGGGCATAGTTGAGATGTGTACTATCTGCAAGCAGAGAGATGGAGAAAATAACATTTTGGGGTTCCTTATAGTCTTTTTTTTTTTTTATTGAGACTCTGTCTCACCCTGATGCCCAGGCTGAAGTGCAGTGGTGCAATCTTGGTTCACCACAACTGCAACCTCTGCCTCCTGGGTTTGAGCAATTCTCCTGCCTTAGCCTCCGAGTAGCTGGGACTACTGGCACATGCCACCACACCTGGCTAATTTTTGTACTTTTTTTTTTTTTTCCCCTGAGACAGAGTCTCACTCAGTTGTCCAGGCTGGAGTTTAATGGTGCAATCTCAGCTCACTGCAACCTCCACTTCTGGGGTTCAAGCAATTCTCCTACCTCAGCTTCCCAAGTAGCTGGGATTACGGGTGTCTGCCACCACACCTGCCTAATATTTGTATTTTTTTAGTAGAGACGCGGTTTCATCAAGTTGAGTAGGCTGGTCTCAAACTCCCGACATCAGGTAATCCACCCACCTCAGCCTCCCAAAATGCTGGGATTATAGGCATGAGCCACTGCACTTGGCCCCCTTCTGGTCTTAAAATGACCATTAAGATTACAATCTAAAAATGCTCCGTTTCCCAGCTGGTGGGCCAACTGGTTTGAAAAGAAAGTTAACTTTTAATTACCCACACTAATTAGGGGAAAATTGTCACAGGTTAGATAAACCAAAATGATGGAAAGTCCAAGAATAATTTTAATTTTCTTTGAAGAGGTTTTGTAGCTACATTTAAAGTGGTATTTAGAAAATTCTGAATATATATGACTATTAGATGAAACGAGCTCTTTAGTATCAGTTACCTTATCTAGCTTTATTTTTTTAGAGGCTAGTATAGAGACTTGCTATATTCATGAAGTGTTTGTTAAATTGAAATTGAAAATGCAGTGTTTAACTTGACCATGGAGCTTTCCAATCTTGCATCCTGTGTTGTCCCTTTACTGTTTTCTATCCCAAGTAGGGAATCAACTATGTCACTACTCATAGTTGGAGCAACGCTGTCTGAAAGTACAGTAAGCTTCACAATCAGCATTCAGTCTCAAATAATCACTTAGATTAGTTGATAAAGACTTATTTTAAAGGGTCTGCTTCTCCAGCTTCCACTGAGTGAGCAAAAATAAAGTACTTAATAAAAACAGAGTAAGTTATTATTGAAAAGCTTAAAGGAATAATTTTAAAGCGATTGTTTACTTTAGATATATTTAACCATAAACATATATTTATCATTTGAAAACTTGCTAATTGAATAAAAATATTATCAAGAATTGACAGGTACTATAATATAAGCAGAAGACTATATTTGAAAATAAACACAACAGAATGTCTTGCAGGAGTTATGTTAGACCAAAAATCTTGGCAAAACAATAGAATTTGGAGTCTACTACTTGAGAGTCAAATAATCTAGTAACACTCAGCCAAATAGTTGAGTTAGACTGCCTCGATTGTTCCATCTCTTCAGGTCACCCTATGTCTAGGGCATAAGAACAAAAGAGATCTTTTTAACATGTCAGATCACTTCTTTGCTCAAAATCTTCCAATGACTTTTTACCTCATTTAAACTAAAAGCCATAGTTCTTACCATGGTTGACAAAGTCATACATAATTTGGTCATTCTGCCTCACTGACCCCATGTTTTACTATTCTCTTTTGGCTCACTTCTGTTCTAGTGACACTGAGGTTTTGCTGTTCTCAAGTATGCCAAGCATGTCTCTGCTTCAGTACTTTTCTACTTCTCGTTCCAACTTTTTGAAAGGATATGTATATGGCTTTCTTGGACACTTTTTTAAGGAATCTGTTCAAACATCACTTTTCTTAGTCATGTTATGTAAAAGAACCATACATACTCCAGTGCTTAGAACAGTATATGCATATAATATGTAATATATAAGTATTCGTTTAATAAATTAATTCAAGACCTTTATATATAAAGTAAAAGTGAAACATTACCATTTCTTAAACAACCTGCTTGCTTCTCACTTACAAAGGGAAAATTGAATTAATTAGGAAGTGCTGCCCATTATGATAACAGCCAAATAAACTGAGTATCAGAGAAGTTAAAGGTGAAGGTCATTTAACTGAACCAGAAACTCAAAATCACACCAGTCTCACTCCTAGCTGCTAGACCATGATAACACTTTTTCTTATTTTCTTGGTGACTTTGGAAGACATAAAGGTTATGCCAAGGAATCTGAGGAGAAGATTGGGATAGGGCAGAATAATTTTTGGTTATCCTAGGCAATATGGTAAGATGGAGAATGCTAGTGAATCAGGGAAGCCAAAGTCCTAACCCAGGACAAACGTGTATGCATAGTTCAGCAGGATGAAGGCAGAGGCAAAGGCATAAAAAGGAAGTCTAAATATAGACCCCAAATCTGAAGGGTTTGAAAAGGCTATGATGCCTAGAGCAAAACAAGGACAGTACTAAGGCTGAAAATGATCACAAGATATTAGGGTCTGGCTGCTCTCTGCTAATGCGTGTGGCCTGTGGATGAATTTAAAGTTTTGCGGATAGTGTGGAGCAGATATAGGACTGTCAAAATGGCCCTTTGGAATATTTGCTCTGCATGCCTTCTGTGAATAGTGATGTGGTTATCTGTCCTGTGGTAAACATATTGTTCTTTCATATTGCTACCACTGGCAATGAGGTTCCTTTGCAACCAACTCACCTGTGTCTCCTAGCATTCAGAATGGTGTTGCATCGTAAGAATTGCTTCATTTTGCTTTTTCCATCTGATTACCTGGCTTCTGTAGGGCTGTATTATGACAAAGCATCTTTGCCTTTGTAGGTCTCTTCTTCCATAATCTATTGAAATCATATTTTATGACTTTGTTGGTCTAAGGACAAATATGTTAATATGACATATGAAAACATTTTCTTCAGCCTATAAGTCCACTTATTTTTCTTCTTATTTTATTTTATTTTTTTTTTTGAGACGGAGTTTCTTTTCTTCTTATTTTAAGAGAAATGAAAACATTTATCTGAACCCTTAAAAGCATGATAAGCCCTAGATGTTATGCCTGCTGTGACTAATCTATAAATCAGCCCTGTTTCATAGGCTGCTTAGTTGCTTTAAAATATAAAATAATTGGCCAGGTGTGGTGGCTCATGCCTGCAATCTCAGCGCTTTAGGAGTCTGAGGCAGGTGGATCGTTAGGTCAAGAGATGGAGACCATCCTGGCCAACATGGTGAAACCCATCTCTACTTAAGAAAATACAAAAATTAGCTGGGCATGGTGACACATGTCTGTAGTCCCAGCTACTCGGGAGGCTGAAGCGGAGGCTGAGGCAGGAGAATCACTTGAACCTGAGAGGCAGAGGTTGCAGTGAACTGAGATCATGCCACTACACTCCAGCCTGGTGACAGAGCGAGACTCCATCTCAAAATAAAATAATTGCATGTGGCATCTTTAGTTACAGCAGCCATTCCACTTTTGATCTTCTGATCATGACTGAAACAGGTGTACATAGCATCACTCTATCAGCTATAGTCAATCTTTGTCAGTATAGGATATCTAAATCTTTTTGATTTCTTGGAAAGAGGGGAAATATCAGTGTGTATTCCTGAAACTAATTAGATTCTGAAATCCTCTTTTAGTTCTCTCTGTGTTTATGATCCTATATGGCCAGCAGCTTGATCGGTAATTTCACCTAGGATAAGTAAGAAACTAAAGCTGAAAGAAACTTTTATTCCTAGAAAAGGTGGAAATTACCAAAATGAAGATTACATAAGAAAAGTTTAGTTTTCTGGAATTGTAACAATAATGATAATTAACCATTAGTATCATCCAACCACCACCGTATGTTGAATTCCTAGTATGTTTCAAGCAATAAGTTATGTGTTCAACTCAGTTTTTTTTCTCCATAAATCAATCTTAACAGGTAGTTACTATTAATAATCCCAATATATGTATAAGGAAATTAGGATTATGGAGATTAAATAACTTTTTCATGATCTATGTGTGGCAAAACTGGACTCATCTAATTTTGTGTTACGCTAGTATTTATACTTTTAATGCCATTTATCATCTTCCTTACAGTCCTTTTGGAGCTATTGGAGAGCTCTTTGAAACTTTGATAATTTTTGGTTTTGGCCATGATAAGATAGATGGGAAAAACCCCAACTAGAAAGGATAATTAGTCTAGTAAATGTTTGGGAGTGTTGTGGGGACTTGGTGAAAATGCAGTCATTTGCTTCTTTCTCTCTTGACTAATTGTGTGTTCTCTGAACAAGAGGAGAAAAAGTTCTGCATTTTTCTCATTGCCTAACTTCTTTACCAGACCGTCTTTCTGCTGAAACCTGAATTCATTTTTGTGTGTGTGGGCTTTTTTTTTTCTGCTTGTTTTCCTAAGAGATAGAGTCTCACTATCTTGCCTAGGCTAGTCTAGAGCTCCTTGGACTCAAATGATCCTTGTGCCTCAGTCTCCCAAGTAGGTGGAATTATAGGCATGTGCAACCACACCTGGCTGAATTCATTTTTAAATTATTTTTAAAAGTATAATAATATATATTTGCCTTAATACATGACCATTTTTATTTGGACAACATGCATTTAGTGAGAGTCAATTATGTGCACAATGCTATGCTAAATACCAAGAGGAATATCTAGGCTGTAATGATGTTACTGTGCTATAGATCTATGCTATGCAACAATAATGCAAGCCACATATGTAATTTAAATTATTCCAGTAATCACTCCAAAAGATAAAAAACAAATAAAATTAATTTGAATAATGTCTTTAAACTCATTATCCTTTTAAGATATAATCAATAGAAAAAAACAAACCCATTCAAAAGTGGGCAAAGGACATGAACAGACAATTTTCAAAAGAAGACACATATGAGGCCAAGAAACATATGAAAAGATGCTCATCATCACTGGTCACTAGAGAAATGCAAATCAAAACCACATGGAGATACCACCGCACGCCAGTTACAATGGTGATCATTAAAAAATCTGGAGACAACAGATGCTGGAGAGGATGTAGAGAAATAGGAACACTTTTACACTGTTAGTGGCAGTGTAAACTAGTTCAACCATTGTGGAAGACAGTGCAGCGATTCCTCAAGGACCTAGAAATAGAAATTCCATTTGACCCAGCAATCCCATTACTGGGTATATATCCAGGGCTATAAATTGTTCTATTATAAAGACACATGCACACGTATGTTCATTGTGGCACTGTTTACAATAGCAAAGATCTGGAACCAACCCAAATGCCCATCGATGATAGACTGGACAAAGAAAATGTGGCACATAGACCACAGAATACTATGCAGCCATCAAAAACGATGAGTTCATGTCCTTTGTAGGGACATGGATGAATCTGGAAACCATCATTCTCAGCAAACTGACACAAGAACAGACAATCAAACACCACATGTTCTCACTCACAGGCAGGTGTTGAACAATGAGAACACATGGACACAGGGAGGGGAGCATCACACACTGGAGTCTGTTGGAGGGGAATAGGGGAGAGAAAGCAGGAGGTAGGGAGGTTGGGGAGGGATAACATGGGGAGAAATGCCAGATACAGGTGACAAAGGGATGGAAGCAGCAAACCACATTGCCATTATGTATCTATACAACAGTCCTACATGTTCTGCACATGTACCCCAGGACCTATAGTGCAATAAAATATACATATATATATATATAAATATATAATAAATATATATTACATATACTGTATATATAATATATATAAAATAAAAATTGTTAATGAGATATCTTACAATCTTTTTTGGTACAAAGTCTTTAAATCCTAGTCTATATTTTATATTCATAGCATATCACAATTTGAATGTCAAAGTTTCACTAGAAAACTTAATATAGGCTGGATGCAGTGGCTCATGCCTATAATCCCAGCACTTTGGGATACCAAGATGGGTGGACTGCCTGAGGTCAGGAGTTTGAGACCAGTCTGGCCAACATGGTGAAACCCTATCTCTACTAAAAATACAAAAATTAACCAGGTGTGGTAATGGGTGCCTGTAATCCCAGCTACTCAGGAGGCTCAGGCAGGAGAATTGCTTGAACCAGAGAGGCAGACGTTGGCAGACATTGCAGTGAGCTGAGACCACAGTAGTGTCCTCCATCCTGGGCAACACAAGCAAAATTCCATCTCAAAAATAAATAAATACATAAATAAACAAAAATATAAATTTTGATTTTATAAAATTAATAGTTGGAAACGTACATTCTTGTGCCCAAGTTGTTTCAAACATACTGTTGAAAGCTTTCCAATAATTGAATTGACTATCAGTTTTATTTTATTTAATTTTTTATTTTACTTTAAGTTCTGGGGTATGTGTGCAGATCTTGCAGGATTGTTACATACATATACACATGCCATGGTGGTTTGTTTCCTCCATCCCCCATCACCTACATTGGGTATTTTTCCTAATGATAAGTTCCAGTATACATGTGCAAAATGTGCAGGTTTGTTACATAGGTAAACAAGTGCCATGGTGGTTTGCTGCCCCTATCAACCCATCAACCAGATATTAATTAGGTATTCATCCTGATGCTCTCCCTCCCCTCGTGTCCCCTGACAGGCCCTGGTATATGTTGTACCACTCCCTGTGTCCATGTGTTCTTATTGTTCTGCTCACATTTATAAGTGAGAACATGCAGTGTTTAGCTTTCGGTTTCTGTATTAGTTTGCTGAGGATGATGGCCTTCAGCTTCAACCATGTTCCTGTAAAAGTTCTGATCTTATTTTCTATGGCTGGATAGTATTCCATGGTGTGTATGTACCACATTTTCTTTATCCAGTCTATTATTGATGGGATTTGGATTGGTTCCATGTCTTTGCTATTATGAATAGTGATGCAATAAACATGTGTGCATAGAATAACATATTCCTATGGGTATGCAGCCAGTAATAGGATTGCTGGGTCAAATGGTATTTCTGGTTCTCTACCCTTGAGGAATTGCCACCCTGCCATCCACAATGGTTAAACCGTTTAAACTAATTTACATTCCCACCAAAAATGTAAAAGCATTCCTATTTCTCTACTGTCTCACCAGCATCTGTTGTTTTTTGACTTTTAAATAATCACCATTCTGACTGGTGTGAAATGGTATCTCACTGTGGTTTTGATTTGCATTTCTCTAATGATCAGTGATGATGAGCTTTTTTTAATATGTTAGTTGGCAGCATAAACGCCTTCTTTTGAGAAGCATCTGTTCAGGTCCTTTGCCAACTTTTTGATGGATTTTTGTTTTTTGTTTTCTTTTTTGGTAAATTTGTTTAAGCTCCTTATAGATTATGGATATTAGCCTTTGTCAGATGGATAGATTGCAATCTTTTTCTCCCATTATGTATGTTGCCTGTTCACTCTGATGAGAGTTTCTTTTGCTGTGCAGAAGGTCTTTAGTTTAATTAGGTCTCATTTGTCAATTTTGGCTTTTGTTGCAATTGGTTTTGGTGATTTCATCAAAAAATCTTTGCATATGCCTATGTCCTGAATAGTATTGCCTAGATTTTGTTCTAGGGTTTTTATGGTTTTGAGTTTTACATTTAAGTCCTTAATCTGTCTTGAGTTAATTTTTGTATAGGTATAAGGAAGGGCCCAGTTACAGTTTTCTGCATATGGCTAGCCAGTTTTCCCAGTACCATCTATTAAATAGGGAATCCTTTCCCCATTGCTTTTTTTTCTTTTTTTTTTTTTTTTTTTTTTTTTTTTCAGATTTGTTGAATATCAGATAGTTTTAGATGTATGGTCTTATTTCTGAGGTCTCTATTCTGTTCTATTGGTCCATGTTTCTGTTTTGGTGCCAGTACCATGTTGTTTTGGTTATTGTAGCCTTTTAGTATAGTTTGAAGTCAGGTAGTATAATGCCTCCAGCTATTTTATTTTTGCTTAGGATTGTCTTGGCTATACGAGCTTTTTTTTGTTTGATAATGAATTTTACAGTAGTTTTTACTAATTTGAAGAATGTCAGTGGTAGTTTGATGGAAATAGCATTTAATCCGTATGTTACTTTGTATGGCCATTTTTGTGATATTATTGATTTTTCCTATCCATGAACATGGAATGTTTTTTTCATTTGTTTGTGTCCTCTTTTATTTTCTTGAGCAGTGGATTGTAGTTCTCCTTAAGAAAGCTCTTCATGTCCCTTGTTGGCTTTATTTCTAAGTATATAATTCTCTTTGCAGCAATTGTGAATGGAAGTTCATTTATGATTTAGCTCTCTGCTTGCCTATTTTCGGTGTATAGGAATGCTTGTGATTTTTGCACATTGATTTTGTATCCTGAGATTTCATGAAGTTGTTTATCAGCTTATGGAGCTTTTGGGCTAAGAAGATGAAGTTTTCTAAATACAGGATCATGTCATCTGCAAACAGAGACAATTTGATTTCCTCTCTTCCTATTTGAATATCCTTTATTTCTTTCTCTTGCCTGATTGCACTGGCCAGAACTTCCAGTACTATGTTCAATAGGAGTGGTGAGAGAGGGCATGCTTGTCTTGTGATGGTTTTCAAAGGTAATGCTTCCAGTTGTTGTCCATTCAGTGTAATATTTTCTGTGGGTTTGCCATAAATAGCTCTTATTATTTTGAGATATGTTCCATCAATATTTAGAGTTTTTAACATGACAGGATGTTGAATTTATTAAAGGTCTTTTCTGCATCTATGGAGATAATCATCTGGTTTCATCATTGGTTCTGTTTACATGATGGATCACATTTATTGATTTGCATATGTTGAACCAGCATCACAGGGATGGTGCTGACTTGACTGTGGTGGATAAGCTTTTTGATGTACTGCTGGGTTTGGTTTGCCAGTATTTTATTGATAATTTTTACATCAATGTTTATCAGGGATATTGACTTGAAGTTTTCTTTTTCTGTAGTATCTCTGCCAGATTTTGGTATCGGGATGATGTTGGTCTCATAAAATGAGTTAGGGAGGAGGAGTCCCTCCTTTTTAATTGTTTGAAATAGTTTCAGAAAAAATGGTACCAACTCTTCTTTGTACCTCTGGTAGAATTTGGCTGTGAATCCATCTGGTCTTTGGCATTTTTTAGTTGCTAGGCTATTTATTACTGCCTCAATTTCAGAACTTATTATTGGTCTATTCAAGAATTCAACTTCTTCCTAATTTAGTCTTGGGGGTGTGGTGTATGTGTCCAGGAATTTATCAAATTCTTCTAGATTTTCTAGTTTATTTGCATAGAGGTGTTTATAATATTCTCTGATGATCGTTTGTATTTCTGTGGGATCAGTGGTAATATCCCCTTTGTCATTTTTTATTTGTTTATTTCATTCTTCTCTCTTTTCTTCTTAATAAGCTCTGCTAGTGGTCTGTTTTATTTTTTTCAAAAAACCAGATCCTGAAATCATTGATTTTTTGAAGGGTTTTTAGCATTTCTATCACCTTCAGTTCCACTATGATCTTACTTGTTTCTTGTCGTCTGCTAGTTTTTGAATGTGTTTTCTCTTGCTTCTCTAGTTCTTTTAGTTGTGATGTTAGGATGTCAATTTGATATCTTTCTAGCTTTCTGATATGTGCATTTATTGCTATAAATTTCCCTCTTAACATTGCTTTAGCTGCATCCTGGAGATTCTGGTACATTGTCTTATTATCCTCATTGGTTTCAAAGAATTTCTTGATTTCTGCCTTAATTTCATTATTTAAACAGGAGTCATTCAGGATCAGGTTGTTCAATTTTCATGTAGTTGTGTGATTTTGAGTGAGCTTCTTAATCTTGAGTTCTAATTTGGTTGCACTGTGGTCTGAGAGACTGTTTTTTTATAATTTCAGTTTCTTTTGCATTTTCTGAGGAGTGTTTTACTTCTAATTATGTGATCAACTTTAGAGTAAGTGCCATGTGGCACTGAGAGGAATGTATATTCTGTTGTTTTGAGGTTGAGAGTTCTGTTGATATCTATTAGGTATACTTGTTCCAGAGTTAAGTTCAAGTCCTGAATATCCTTGTTATTTTTCTCTCTCGTTGATCTGTCTAATATTGACAGTGGGGTATTAAAGTCTCCCACTAATATGGTGTGGAAGTCTAAGTCTCTGTGTAGGTCTCTAAGAACTTGTTTTATGAATCTGGGTGCTCCTGTATTGGGTGCATATATATTTAGAATAGTTAGCTCTTCTTGTTGAATTTTTCCCTTCACCATTATGTAATGCCCTTTTTTGTCTTTTTTGATCTTTGTTGGTTTAAGGTCTGCTTTGTCACAAACTAGGATAGTAATCCCTGCTTTCCATTTGATTGGTAAATATTTCTTCATTTATTTATTTTGAGCCCATATGTGTCTTTGCATGTGAGATGAGTCTCTTGAATACAGCAAATCCGATGGGTCTTCACTCTATCCCATTTGCCAGTCTGAGTGTTTTTAATCGGAGAATTGTCACATTTGCATTTAAAGTTAATTGTGAATTTGATCCTGTCATTATGATGCTAGCTTTTTATTTTGCACATGAATTGATGCAGTTTTTCATAGTATCATTGGTCTTTGTATTTTGGTGTATTTTTGCAGTGGCTTGTACTAGATTTTCCTTTTCATATTTAGTGCTTCCTTCAGGAGCTCTTACAAGGCAGGCCTGGTCGGGCTGAATTTCCTCAGCATTTACTTACCTGAAAATGATTTTATTTCTTCTTCACTTAGGAAGCTTAGTTTGGCCAGATGTAAAATTCTGGATTGAAAATTCTTTTAAGAATATTGAAGATTGTCTCCTACTCTCTTCTGACTTGTATGGTTTCTGCTGAGAGATCCATTCTTAGTCTTATGGGCTTCTCTTTGTAGGTGGTCTTTCTCTCTGGTTGTCAACATTTTTTCTTCCATTTGGGTTCTTGGAGAATCTGATGATTATGTGTCTTGGGGTTGATCTTTTTGTGGAGTATCTTAGTGGAGTTCTCTGTATTTCTTGAATTTGAATGTTAGCCTGTCTTGCTAGCTTGGGAAAGTTCTCCTGGATGATATCCTAAAGTGTATTTTCAAACTTGTTTCTATTCTCCCTGTCTCTTTCAGGTACTCCAATCTGTTTTGGATTCAGTCTTTTTACATAGTCCCATAGTTCTCACAGGTTTTGTTTGTTCCTTTTCATTCTTCTTCTTTAATCTTGTCTGCCTGCCTTATTTCAGCAAGATAGTCTTCAATCTCTGATATTCCTTCTTCCACTTGATCAATTCAGCTATTGATACCTGTGTAATCTTCACAAACTTCTTGTGCTGTGAAGCTCCATCAGGTCACTTATGTTCCTCTCTAAGTTGGTTATTCAGTTAATACCTCCTGTAACCTTTTATCGTAGTTCTTAACTTCTTTGCATTGGGTCAGAAAAGGCTCCTTTACCTCAGTGAAGTTTGTTACCTACCTTCTAAAAGTGAAGTTTGTACCTCAGTGAAGTTAGTACCTACCTTCTAAAGTCTACTTCTGTCAATTCATCCATGTCATCTTCCACCCAGTTCTGTGCCCTTGCTGGAGAAGTGTTGCAATAATTTGGAGAAGAGATATTCTGGCATTTTTGGTTTTCAGTGCTTTTTCTTGATTTTTTTCTCATCTTCATGAGTTTGTCTAGTTTTGATCTTCGAGACTGCTGACCCTTGGATCAGGTCTTTATGGGGACTTTTTTTTTTTTTTTTGAAGCTGTTGCTGCTTTGTTTTTCTTTTTTTTTCCCATTTATTTTATTGCATTTTTGGTTTTGGGGTACATGTGAAGAACATGCAAGATTGTTGCATAGGTACACACGTGACAGTGTGATTTACTGCCTTCCTCCCCATAACCTATATCTGGCATCTCTCCCCTTGCTATCTCTCCCCAGCTCCCCACCCCCCACCGTCCCTCCCCTATTTCCCCCCAACTGACCCCAGTGTGTAGTGCTCCCCTCCCTGTGTCCATGTGTTCTCATTGTTCAACACCCGCCTATGAGTGAGAACACGTGGTGTTTGATCTTCTGCTCTTCTGTCAGTTTGCTGAGAATGATGGTTTCCGGGTTCATCCATGTCCCTACAAAGGACACGAACTTGTCGTTTTTGATGGCTGCATAATATTCCATGGTGTATATGTACCACATTTTCCCTGTCCAGTCTATCGTCGATGGGCATTTTGGTTGGTTCCCGGTCTTTGCTATTGTAAACAGTGCTGCAATGAACATTCATGTGCACGTGTCCTTATAGTAGAACAATTTATAATCCTTTGGATATATACCCAGTAATGGGATTGCTGGGTCAAATGGAATTTCTATTTCTAGGTCCTTAAGGAATCGCCACACTATCTTCCACAATGGTTGAACTAATTTACACTCCCACCAACGGTGTAAAAGTGTTCCTATTTCTCCACATCCTCTCCAGCATCTGTTGTCTCCAGATTTTTTAATGATCACCATTCTAACTGGCGTGAGATGGTATCTCAAGGTAGTTTTGATTTGCATTCCTCTGATGACCAGTGATGATGAGCATTTTTTCATATGTTTGTTGGCCTCACGTATGTCTTCTTTTGTAAAGTATCTGTTCATATCCTTTGCCCACTTTTGAATGGGCTTGTTAGTTTTTTCTTGTAAATCTGTTTTAGCTCTTTATAAATTCTGGATATCTGCCCTTTGTCAGATGGGTAAACTGCAAAAATTTTTTCCCATTCTGTTGGTTGCCTATTCACTCTAATGACTGTTTCTTTTGCTGTGCAGAAGCTGTGGAGTTTGATTAGGTCCTATTTGTCTATTTTGGCTTTCGTTGTCAATGCTTTTGGTGTTTTGGCCATGAAGTCCTTGCCTACACCTACGTCCTGAATGGTTTTGCCTAGATTTTGTTCTAAGGTTTTTATGGTGTTAGGTCTTATGTTTAAGTCTTTAATCCATCTGGAGTTAATTTTAGTGTAAGGTGTCAGGAAGGGGTCCAGTTTCTGCTTTCTCCACATTGCTAGCCAGTTTTCCCAACACCATTTATTAAACAGGGAATCCTTTCCCCATTGCTTGTTTTTGTCTAGTTTGTCAAAGATCAGATGGTTGTAGATATATTGCATTGCCTCCGAGACCTCTGATCTGTTCCATTGGTCTATATCTCTGTTTTGGTACCAGTACCATGCTGTTCTGATTACTGTAGCCTTGTAGTATAGTTTGAAGTCCAGTAGTGTGATGCCTCCTGCTTTGTTCTTTTTGCTTGGAATTGACTTGGCTATGCAGGCTCTCTTTTGCTTCCATATGAAGTTTAAGGTGGTTTTTTCCAGTTCTGTGAAGAAGGTCATTGGTAGGTTGATGGGGATAGCATTGAATCTGTAAATTACTTTGGGCAGTATGGCCATTTTCACGATATTGATTCTTCCTAACCATGAACATGGAATGTTTCTCCATCTGTTTGTGTCCTCTCTTATTTCATTGAGCAGTGGCTTGTAGATCTCCTTGAAGAGCTCCTTTACATTCCTTGTTAGTTGTATTCCTAGGTATTTTATCCTCTTTGTGGCAATTGTGAATGGAAGTTTGTTCTTGATTTGGCTCTCTTTAAGTCTGTTATTGGTTTATAGGAATGCATGTGATTTTGCACATTGATTTTGTATCCTGAGACTTTGCTGAACTTGCTTATCAGTTTCAGGAGGTTTGGGGCTGAGACGATGGGGTCTTCTAGATATACTATCATGTTATCTGCAAATAGAGACAATTTGACTTCCTCCTTTTCTATTTGAATACTTTTCATTTCTTTTTCTTGCCTGATTGCTCTGGCTAGATCTTCTATTACTATATTGAATAGGAGTGGTGAGAGAGGGCATCCTTGTCTAGTGCCACATTTCAAGGGGAATGCTTCCAGTTTTTTTTAATTCTCTCTTTTCTTTTTTATTAATCTGGCTAGTGGTCTGTCTACTTTGTTGATCTTTTCAAAAAACCAGCTCCTGGATTTATTGATTTTTTGAAGGGTTTTTTGTGTCTCTATCTCCTTCAGTTCTGCTCTGATCTTAGCCATTTCTTGTCTTCTGCTAGACTTTGAGTTTTTTTGATCTTGCTTCTCTAGCTCTTTCAGTTTTGACGATAGGGTGTCAATTTTTGATCTCTCCTTGCTTCTCATGTGGGCATTTATTGCTATATATTTTCCTCTAGAGACTCTTTAAATGTGTCCCAGACATTCTGGTATGTTGTGTCTTCATTCTCGTTGGTTTCGAAGAACATCTTTATTTCTGTCTTCATTTCATTGTTTATCCAGTCAACATTCAAGAGCAAGTTGTTCAGTTTCCATGAAGCCGTGTGGTTCTGGGTTAGTTTTTGAATTCTGAGTTCTAACTTGATTGCACTGTGGTCTGAGAGACTGTTTGTTATGATTTCCATTCTTTTGCATTTGTTGAGGTGTGATTTACTTTCAATTATGTGGTCAATTTTAGAATAGGTGTTATGTGGTGATGAGAAGAATGTATATTCTGTGGATTTGGGGTGGAGAGTTCTGTAAATGTCTATTAGGTTTGCTTGGTCCAGGTCTGAGTTCAATCCTGGATATCCTTGTTAATTTTCTGTCTGGTTGATCTGTCTAATATTGACAATGGGGTTTTAAAGTCTCCCATTATAATTGTGTGGGAGTCTAAGTCTCTTTGTAAGTCATTAAGAACTTGCCTTATGTATCTGGGTGCTCCTGTATTGGGTGCGTATATATTTAGGATCGTTAGCTCTTCTTGTTGCGTTGATCCTTTTACCATTATGTAATGCCCCTCTTTGTCTCTTATGATCTTTGTTGCTTTAAAGTCTAATTTATCCGAGATGAGAATTTCAAGTTCTGCTTTTTTTGCTCTCCATTTGCTTGGTAAATCTTCCTCCATCCCTTTATTCTGAGACTTTTTGTATCCTTGCATGTGAGATGGGTTTCCTGGATACAGCACACTGATGGGTTTTGGCTTTTTATCCAATTTGCCAGTCTGTGTCTTTTGATTGGGGCATTTAGTCCATTTATATTTAGGGTTAATATTGTTATGTGTGAATTTGACCCTGCCATTTTGGTGCTAGCTGGCTGTTTTGCCCATTAGTTGATGCAGATTCTTCATTGTGTTGATTCTCTTTACCATTTGGCATGTTTTTTGAGTGGCTGGTACTGGTTGTTCCTTTATATGTGTAGAGCCTCTTTCAGGAGCTCTTGTAGAGCTGGCCTGGTGGTGACGAAATCTCTGAGTACTTGCATGTTCACAAAGGATTTTATTTTTCCTTTACTTATGAAGCTTAGTTTGGCTGGATATGAACTTCTGGGATAAACGTTCTTTTCTTTAAGGATGTTGAATAGTGGCCCCCACTCTCTTCTGGCTTGTAGGGTTTCTGCTGAGAGATCTGCTGTGAGTCTGATGGGCTTCCCTTTGTGGGTAACCCGACTTTTCTCTCTGGCTGCCCTTAGTATTTTCTCCTTCATTTCAACCCTGGTGAATCTGATGATTATGTGCCTTGGGGTTGCTCTTCTTGACGAATATCTTTGTGGTGTTCTCTGTATTTCCTGGACTTGAATATTTGCCTGCCTTGCTAGGTTGGGGAAGTTTTCCTGGATAATATCCTGAAGAGTATTTTCCAGCTTGGATTCATTCTCTTCGTCACATTCAGGTACGCCTATCAAACATAGATTAGGTCTTTTCACATAGTCCCACATTTCTTGGAGACTTTGTTCATTCCTTTTTACCCTTTTTTCTCTATTCTTGCCTTCCTGTTTTATTTCATTGAGTTGATCTTCGACCTCTGATATCCTTTCTTCTGCTTGGTCAATTTGGTTGTTGATACTTGTGCATGCTTCACGAAGTTTTCGTGTTGTGTTTTTCAACTCCATCAATTCACTTATATTCCTTTCTATTTTGTCCATTCTCATTAGCATTTCGTCAAATCTTTTTTCAAAGTTCTTAGTTTCTTTGCATTTGGTTAGAACATGTTCTTTAAGTTCACAGAAGTTTCTTACTACCCACCTTCTGAAGTCTGATTCTGTCATTTCATCACACTCGTTCTCCATCCAACCTTGTTCCCTTGCTGGTGAGGAACAAGGGATCCCTTTTAGGAGGAGTGGTGTTCTGGTTTCGGGTGTTTTCACCCTTTTTGTGCTGGTTTCTTCCCATCTTTATGGATTTATCTACCTGTCGTCTTTGTAGTTGCTGGCTTTCAGATTGGGTCTCTGAGTGGATGTTCTGTTTGTTGATGATAAGGTTATTTCTGTTTCTTGGTTTTCCTTCTGACAGTCTGGCCCCTCTGCTGTAGGTCTGCTCAGGTCCACTCCAGGCCCTGCTTGCCTGGGGATTACCTGCAGCAGCTGCCGAACAGTAAGGGTTGTTACCAGTTTTCTTCTGCTGCTATCTTTGTCCCAGAAGGATACCATCCAAGTGTCAATCTGATCTCTCCTTTATGAGGTGGCTCTTTGGATATACAGGGGTCAGGGAGCTGCTTGAGGAGACCGTCTCTTCTTTATAGGAGCTCAAATGCTGAGCTGTGAGCTCCATTGTTCATTCAGAGCTGCTGGACAGGTACATTTAGGTCTGCTGCAGCAGAAGTCATAAACCGCTTTTTGTTCCCAGGTGCTCTGTCTCAGGGATTTAGGGCTTTATGAGTTTCTGTTATGCTGCTGCCTTCTTTTTTTTCTCTTCAGAGCTGCCCTGCCCAGCAAGGAGGCAGCCTAGTCACTGTCTGCCTGTAGAGGCTTTGCTGAGCTGCTGTGGGCTCTGCCCAGCTGCCGAGTGAACTTCCCTGCAGTCCTGTTTATATGGGTGTAGTTGGAACTGCCTCGGCAATGGTGACCTGCCTCTGTTAAGGTGGAGTCTCTCTGCAGCGGCAGGTTGCCTTGGCAATGGTGGGCTGCCTCAGCATTGGCTGACTACCTCTGTAGTGGCAGGCTGCCTCGGTAATGACGGATGCCCCTCCCCCACAGAGCTGGGCCGTCCCGGGTTCAGGTGCGCTTGCTGTGAAACTCTCAATCCAGAGAGTTTCTGATTGCTGTTCTTTTGTGAGGGTGGGACCAGCCAAGCCTGATCGCCTGGCTCCCAGCCTCAGAGCCTTTTTTTTTTTTTTTTTAAGTTGGTGTTCCAGTCACCTATTAAAGGGGCCCCAGGATCTGTGTGTTTTCCCCTGTGGCAACTCACTGCACTGGCTTAAACAGTGGCACTGAGATTCCTGGTGCTTTTTTGCCCTGGAATCTACTGTCTGGTTCCCTGCTCAGTCCCCTTTTTAAACAGATGAATGGGCAACTTCCTGTGGCTCCAATCGCCAGCCAAAAGGGCACCCGGACTGGTGTATTTTGTATTTTGTACCGAGAACCACTGCTCCGGGGCACCGACAAAGCAGCCGTGTGGGGCAAAGCAGCGGCACTGCCGGCACAGCCACGCTGGCCGAAACAGCCCTGCTGGTGACCCGTGGAGCTCCTCTGCCTGGGAATTTCCTAGTCTGTGGGCAACAAAAATGCGGCGTCCACTCACCCTCTGCACTTTCACTGGGAGCTGCAATCCTGAGCTGTTCCTAAACGGCCATCTTGGATCGATCTCCCTGTTTTTCTTTCAGTAGGCAGGTCCCTCTTCTGTAGGGCTGCTGCGGTTTACTGGGGATTCACTTCAGGCCCTACTAATCTGGTTTGCTCTTATGCCTAGAGATGTCACCTGAGGAGGCTGGTGAACAGCAAAGATGGGTACCTCCTCCTTCCTCTGGTATCTCAAGGGATACTGACCTAATGCCAGTAGGAATATTCACATATAGTGTGTCTGGCCACCCCTGTTGGGGGGTCTCACCCAGTTTGGGGGCATGGAACCAGGGCCCATTTAACAAAGCACTTTGGCTGTACCTTATTGGAGAGGGTGTGCTGTGCTTGAGTGAAACCCGCTCATTGGGGCTGCCTAGATTCCTCAGAGCTAGCAAGAGGAAAGACTAAGTCTGCTGGTCTGCAGAGACTATAGCCACTCCTCCCACTGGGGCTCAGGCCCATGGTGATCAGAGTTCTGTCCCTGATCCCCTGACTGAAAGTTGTTAATGTTCCTGCAGAAAGGCCTCGGCCGGTGAGGAGGAATGGGTCAGGGTCCGACCTAAAGAGGCAATCTGGCCATGGTCTGCCACATCCAGTGTGCTGTGCTGTGGGGAATACCTCATGGGACCAAGCCATCCAGACTCCCTGTCTCCAGTAAGGGAAAAGTGAATCCTGGAGCTATAGTGATAGCTTCTGTGCTTCACTTTGAGGAGCTTAGTGTCATAGGTAGCTAGCAGCTGCAATGTTGGCTGCTGCCCTTCCCCCAGGGAGCTAAGACAGCCTAGATGGCAGGGAGCAGAAGCGGTGGTGATGTGTGCTCCCACCAACAGCAGCAGTGATGGGTGCCCCCTACCCCAAACTTGGCAGGCTTAGGCAGATTCCAGCTGAGTGGCTGTTGAGAATCTGTGCAGCTCTGTGATTGGGACCCAAGGCCCTGGTGACATGGGCTCAGGAGTGGGATTTTCCAGTCCATTGGCTGCACAGTTCCATGGCAAAAGCACAGTTTCTCAGGCTGGGTAGCATGCTCACTCACTGGCTCCCTTGGCTGGGAGTGGAATCTCCCCACCCTGTGTGGCTCTCAGGCGGACCGCTGCACCACCCCACTCTTCCTTCCTCTCTGTGTGTCACGCCAGCTGCCTAGTCAGTCCTGATGACAGAACCTGGATGCCTCGGTTGCCAGTGCAGAATTCACATGCTGTTTTGGTTCTTTTCAGTGAGAGCCTCTGATTGCTGCAGCTTTTAGTCAGCCCTATTAGTTTTAAAATTTAATTTAGATTAATGAAAATTAAATGAAATTAAAAATTTACTTCCTCAGTTGAACTAGTCACATTTCAAATACTCAACAGTCATTTGTAGCTATTTTATTGCACAATGTATGTCTTAGAAATTCTATATGGCTTATATACCTTTAGTGAATCTCATCAGCCAGGGCATATTTCATTTATTGATTCTCAATTTATACATATGAGCCACTTTCTGTATTCAGGGTCCTTACTATTCCATCCATTTGTTTTAAATAAGTTAGATAAATTTGTCCTATACCTTATTTTGTGTCTGCTGAGATGGGAAAAGTTAGTTCAAAACAAAAGTAGTTATACTTTTAAAACTTTATCTTAACCTTCTACATTTTTCTCTCTTATCCATTTGTATTTTTTCTACCTTTCACATCTAGAAATAGGAAAACACAGGCATGATTATGAGTCAAAATAATTTTATATAGTTTCTCTATTACTGTCATAATCTTCTTTGGAGATGTATGTATTCAATTCTTTTTCTGATTTTTTAAATTTCATAACTTTTGCTGTTATTGAGTTGTATGAGTTCTTTACACATTTTGGGTATGAGATCCTTATGAGATATGTGGTTTGCAAATGTTTTCTACCATTCAAGAACTTGTCTCTTTGCTGTGCAGTTTTTTTTGTGTTGTGCAGAAGCTTTTTTTCTTAGTATGAAGTAGCCTTACTTACCTATTTTGCTTTTATCCTTTGTGCTTTTGGTGTCATATCCAACAAATCATTGTTTTTTACAATGTTTTAATTTAGTAATTTTATATTTATACATTTTATACTTATATCTTTAATCCATTTTGAGCTGATTTTTGTGTATGGCATAGGATAAGGGTCTAATTTTTTTCCTTTGCATGTGAATATCCAGTTTTCCTAAAAACATGTATTGAAGAGACTGTCCTTTCCCCATTGTGTATTGTTGGTAACCCTGTCTAAGATCAATTGAACATATATGTGTACATTTATTTCTAGGCTATTTATTCTGTTTGTTAGTCTGTACATCTATCTTTATATCATTACAATACTTTAAAAAATTATCATTTATTTAAAGGCAGGTTCTCCACCTCACAGATTTAATACTTTAAAAAAAATTATCATTTATTTAGAGACAGGTTCTCACTCTATCTCACAGGTTTGAGTGCAGCACACTATCCTAGCTCACTGCTGCCTTGAACTCCTGGGGCTCAAGTAATCCTTCCACTACACCCTCCTGAGTAGCTGGGACTATATGTGCGTACCACAATGCCCAGTTAATTTTTAAATGTTTTGTAGAGATGAAGTCTTGCTATGTTACTCAGGCTGTTCTCAAATTCCTGTTTGCAAGTGATCCTCCAACCTTGGCCTCCCAAAGTGCTAGGGTTTAGGTGTGAGCCACTGTGCTTGGCCACAATACTCTTTTAACTACTATAGCTTTGTAATACAGGTTGAAGTAAAGAAGTGTGAGGTCTCCAGCTTTGTTCTTTCTTGAGATTGTTTTCACTTTTTAGGTCCTCTGTGATTTCACTTGAATTTTAGAATTTTTTTTTTCATTTCTGTAAAAAATACCATTGAATTTTGATAGAGATTACAGTAAATCTGTAGATTGCTTTGGGTGGTATGGACATTTTTCTTGACCAAATCTTTCAATCCATGAATGCGGAGTGTCTTTACATTTAATTTTGTCTTCTTTGATTTCTTTCAGCAATGTTTTGTAGTTTTCGGTGTACAAGTTCTTGGTTAAATTTACTATAAGTATTTTATTCTTTTTGATGCTATTATAAATTAAATTTTTGTCTCAATTTCCTCTTCACATAGTTCATTAATGTGTGGAGGTACAACTGATATTTATATGTTGATTTTGTATCCTACAAATTTACTGAATTTATTTATTAGTTCCAACCCTTCTTTTTTTTAATGATTTCTTTCAGGTTTTCTTCATATAACATTGTATCATCTTTAAACAGAAAAAATTTAACTGTTTCTTTCCTGATTTTAACATCTTTTATTTCTTTTTCTTATCTAATTGCTCTGGCTAGGGCTTCCAGTACTATGTTGAATAGAAGTGGTCAGAGAATAGAAGATGCATGTCTAGTTTTTAACATTAGAAAAAGAGCTTTCAGTTTTTCACTGTTGCTATGTTAGCTGTGGGCTTTTCATATATGGCTTGAATATGTTGAGATAAATTTCTTCTATGCCTTATTTGTTGAGCGTTTATCATGAAATGGTGTTGAATTTAAATACATTTTTATCTACATCTACTGAGATGATCATGTAATTTATCCCTGGTTATGTAAATATGATGTATTACATTAATTGATTTTATATATTAAACCATTCTGGCATCCCCATGATAAATCCCACTTGTTCATAGCGTATATTCCTTTAATTGTGCTGTTGAATTCAGTTTGCTAGTATTTTTTTGAGGATTTTTGTTTCTATATTTATCAGGGATACAGACCCGTAGGCTACTTCTGGTGGCTTTTTTTTTTTTTTTTTGGAAGGGGGAGCATCAAGATAATGCTGGCCTCATAAGCTTGGAAATACTCTTTTCTTTTCCATTTTTTGGAAAAGTTTGAGGAAGAATGATTGGTATTAATTTTTCTTTATATGTTTAGTAGAATTTACCAGTGCAGCCATCTGGTCTTGGGCTTTCCTTTGTTGGAAGGTTTTTTATTACTGATTCCATGTCCTTGTCAGTTATGGGTCTATAATTTCTTCACGATTTACTCTTTCTGTGGCCTCAGTTATAATGGTTCTTCTTTCATTTCTAATTTTTTAATTTGTCTTTTTTTCTATTAGTTTGTTTAGCTAAAGTTTTATCAATTCTGTTGATTTTATTGATTCTTATACTGCTTTTCTCTATTTTATTTATTTTTTCTATAATCTTTATTATTTTCTCCCTTCTAACTTAAGGCTTAGTTTGTCTTCTTTTCTAGTTAGTTAAGGTCTTAAGTTAGATGGTTTATTTGACATTTTTCTTCTTTCTAAATCTAAGCATTTAGCACTACAAACTCCTCTTAATACTATTTTTTCTGTATCCTGTAAGTCTTGGTAGGTTGTGTTTTAATTTTCATTGTCTCAGATATTTTCTAATTTTAAAAAAATTCTTCTTCATCCCATTGATTGTTCAAGAGTATTGTTTAATTTCCACTTATTTGTGAATTTTCCAGTTTTCCTTTTGCTATTAATCTCTAATTTTATTCAATTATGGTCAGAAATAATGTTTCATCTGGGAACCCCATGCTCCAGTCAAGTTAACACATACAATTAACTATCACAAGTCCATGTTCCTTGTTAACCTGGCACTCATATGCATTTTCTTTAATCATATTTAATCTCTAAATAAAGATCATAACAAGGTCATAATTCAGTGTAACATGATAAACTATTCTGTATATAACTGAAAAGATGCTCATTCCCCAGAAGAGGAAGTCAAGTCCTTAAGTGATGTTTACTTTTCTTCTTGACATGTATTTTTTTTAAAATAGATATGAGGCCTCACTATGCTGCCCAAGCTGGTGTTGAACTCCTGAGCTCAAGCAATCCTCTCACCTCAGCCTCCCAAAGTGCTAGGATTATGGGTGTGAGCCACCATGCCTGGTCCTTGATATGTAAATTTAACAATACCTAAGTACTGTGATATAAAGCTAATACATCTTATATTCCATGATAGAGGAATAAGAGGGGGAAAAACCCCAAAACACAGACATATACACAAATATGTTTAGCAAAATATGGGGAAATATGCATATCAATTATGCTCTGTGCCTCTTACTGTATTAGTCCATTATCACACTGTAAATTTCTGCAGAACCAGCTTGAATTTCTCCCCAGAAAATGAGTTTTTCTTTCCTACTGCATTGTCAGGGTGCAAATTTTCCAAACCTTTATGCTCTATTACTCCTTGAATGTTTTGCTGCTTAAAAATTTCTTTTGCCAGATACCCTAAATCATCGCTCTCAAGTTTAAAGTTGCATACAGCTCTAAGGCAGGGGCAAAATGTCTTAGAGTTCCCAAAAACTTCCTCATATCCATCTGAGACCACCTTAGCCTGGACTTTATTGTTCATATCACTGTCAGCATTTTGGTCAAGACCATTAAGCAAGTATCTAGGAAGTTCTATACTTTCCTACATCTTCCTATTTTCTTTGGAGCCCTCTAAACTGTTGTAACCTTTTCCTGTTACCCAGTTCTTAAGTTGCTTCCAAATTTTTGGATATGTTATAGCAGCACTCCATTGTGTGTGGTGCCAGTTTAGGAAGGACCAGATGCAAGAACTTATCCTTCACTTAAGAGGAAATATCTCAACATATGCCACACTACTGGACCTCTAGAAATTTCACTGAGGTAGAAGTTTCCTGAATTTGAGTCATATTTATTTCCCACCCCTGACATACAGACACACAAAGGATTTATCAATAAGTCTGGAGCAGCTGCTACTTATTACTCAGTAGGTCCAATCAGCATATTGTCATCAATGTAATGGACCAGTGTGATATCTTGTGGAAGGGAAAGGTGTTCAATCCCTGCAAATGAAATTATGACATACGACTGGAGAGTTAATACACCCTTGAGGTATGTCAGTAAACGTGTATTTCTGGCCTTGCCAAGTGAAAGAAAAGTGCTTCACTAACAGGTACTGACAAAAACTTATTTGCGAGACCGATCTCTCCATACAAGTACCAAGCAGAAGTATTAATTTGCTCAAGCAATGTGTCCACATCTGGTACAACAGCTGCAATTGGAGTTATCCCATGGTTAAGCTTACTGTAATCCACTGTCATTCTTCAAGATCCATCTGGTTTCTGCATGGGCCAAATAGGTGAGTTGAATGCAGATGTGGTGAAAATTACCATGCCTGCATCCTTCAAATCTTTGATGGTGGCACTAATCTCTGCAGTCCCTCCAGGAATACAGTATTGCTTTTCTATTTTTTATTTTATTTTAAATTTAATTTTTGTGTGTGTACCTAATAGTAGTATTGTTTTTGATTTACTAATTCCCTAGATAGAGGCAGTTCACTGGCCTTTCCCACCATAACAGCTTACACTCCACATTAGTGGGGGGACCTGATATGGGGATTCTGCCAGCTGCTAAGTATATCTATTCTAATTTTGCATTCTGAAACTTGATAAATAACCACAAGATGGATTCAGGGACCCACTGTGAGACAGACCCAAGCTAAAACTCCTATTTGGTCCACTCTTGCATTACTATAAAAAAATCTGAGACTGGCTAGTTTATAAGAAAAGAGGTTTAATTGGCTTATGGTTTTATAGTCTATACAGGAAGCATGGTTGTATCTGCTTTTAGGGAGGCCTGAGGGAGCTTTTATTCACAGAAGTAGGCAAAGCAAGAGCATGCATCTCACATGATGAGAGCAAGAGCCACAGAGTAGGTGGGGAGGTGCTACACACTTTTAAATAATCACATCACAAGAGAACTCACTATCACAAGGGCAGTATCACAGGGATGGTGAGACAGGAATAATATAGGGTGGTGGCAGGAGAATGGAAAATTTCAAGCTTCCTTTTGCTAGTCATGTGATGCTCCAGGCAGTCGTTTCACATGACTAGCAAAAGGAAACTGTTGAAATCACTGCAGAAGCTGGGGCCTGATAAGCTCCTGAAAAACTAGTGTGTGTGAAAAACCAGGCTGGCTAAGACTGACTGGACACAACATGGTGCTGGATTTGATCTAGGTTTCTCCAGGGATCTCATTATATGTTCATAAGCATCCTAAATCACACATCCATCAGCACCATAACAGCTCTGAGAACACTCAAATATGTTGTAAAAATGAGTGGCACCACAGTTTTGAGAAATTGCTACCTTTTCCCAAGAATTTCCATAAATATTTCACACCTTGGTTAAAAAAATTCATAAAGATAGAAACCCCAAATCCTATTGCCTGGCTCTGTCTTCAGTACATCTGCATTCTCTTTACTTGAGTGTACACTTTTCTCTTGCAATTAATCTCTGTATTTTCACTATATTCTGACTTATCCTTGAATTCATTTTCATGACAGTGTCAAGAGTCTGGACTGGGGTTGAGTGAGGTCTCATGGGTGTTTGAGGACCTCCTCCAGCCCACTGGTATCAATGGTACTAAACTATTCATTAGAATCCCCCAACATGCATGATCCAATTTCCTTTCACCAGGCCCCACTTCCAATACTGGGGATTAAAATTCCACATGAGATTTGGGTGGGGCATCCAAATCATATCAAATCCATCAATAATCTCTATAAGTGTTTACTTTTACTGATGGACTGACAGATATTATCTGTCTCCTGGAATTAATGTCAGTTTCCGATGGTCCCAAAGATCTGTTATTTTCGTTCCCCCAATGTATAGTTACCCTAGTAAAAGTTATAGGTCCCTTTGAGGAAAACTGACAAAAGAATGAATAGTACAGGTGCTTTTTAACTTATGATGGGGTTACGTACCAATAAACCCATTGTAAGTTGAAAGCACCATGAATGAAAAGAGCATTTTTAACTTACAATATTTTAATTTATGATGTGTATTGCTTCTATTTGATATCATAATGTAAAAAAAATTGTAAGTTGAACCATCCTAAGTCAGGGACTGTCTGTATACATTTGCTGTAGTGTATTAGGGTTCTTCCTCAAGGGGACCTGGACTCCCTTCATTTAAGGGATTCTGGGTCTGTAAATTGGCTCAAGTCTGGGAATTGATTGAGGAGCCATAACTCTGTTCTTATGATTTGGCTTAGACTTTTATTCACTTGACTTAGAACTTTTCTGTTTACACAGATCAAGTAAGAACTCAGTGGGCTTCCTGTCTAACTTCTAGAAAAAGATGATCAACTAGCCAGCAACATAGGTATGCTCCAGTCAGACTATTCTGATTGGAGACTATGCCTTGGTTCTACTGTTCATCATGGTAACCATGGCCATCTTGCCTTTGGGGTTGAGTACTGCACCTTGGCCCCTACTGTCTTAGAATTCAATTATTCCCATTGCAGTTAGGTTTCCCAGTTCAGTGACTACAGTTCTCACTGCAAGGTCTGGCCTACAGAAAAAAGCAATCACAGAACTCTTCAAGGACACCAGGGCAAATTTATTTCTCATAATATTGGCGAAAGATATGTCTTCTGTACCCAGTATGGGTGAGTAGATATTAAATGACAAAAACACTCTTACATTCCAGTCTCCCTAAGCCTTTGTATTCCTTTCTGTCTACGTTAGACCAAGGCATGCCTGGCATTTTCACTTCACTCACTGTAGTTTACCTTTTGGTCCATGTTTCAGTAAACCAACCAAATAAATTATGAGCTCCTTTTAAAACTCCGATTTTGATAGAGTCTGTGTCTCGCATCCCTTTCAGCTATAATCCACTGTTATTTTACTAAAGCCCTGTTTGTGTGGCTGTCAAGTATGAAGAAAAGAAAGTGTTCTACAATATTATGATTAAATATAACTTTTTTAGTATGTCTCTGTCCTGTGGCTGTGACCCTCACAGATATTTCATAGCTTTTGCCCCACCTTAGGTGAAATATGGAGGTTGGAAGCGGCTGTAGTATGGGAAATTTTCTCCCTACATAGGATGAGGCTTTTTTAAAGCCTTTTAAACTCTTTCCCTCTGGAGAGTAGGCCTTTGTTATAAAGAACATTCTGAGTATATTTCACAATGGTTACTTCCCTCCTCCTGCTGCCAGAACCATGAAATATTTCTTGACTTTTTACTGCGAGAACCTGGTTGGAGTCTAGAAAGTAAAACCTATGAGAGTGTGGAAGATTTCCTAAAACTGTGGCTTTCAGGAGCTTCTCACTCTCACACTAGTCCACATTCAGCCTTAGGCAACTTGTCAAAATGACCATTTAAATATTTCTACCACTTTATGGCTCTAGTGGCTTCTGCTCTAGTTAAGCCACTAGATTGTGACTCTGGATTTTCCTGTATCTCCAGATCACAGGGTGGCAGTTTCTGCAACCTCAGTTCTCTAGGAGTTCTAAGACAAGTTACTGATATTCAGTTTGCTCAGCTTTTCCCTTGTTGTAAGGATGAAGGTGACAACTTTTAAGCTCTTTACATGTTGGAGCTAAAACCACAAGTCTTCTCACTGAAAAAATACTAAAGATAAATTTCTAAAAGATGGGTAATATCAAATAAAGATATAGGGAGGTGAGAATTCTTATACAGTGAATGATTACTTAATGTCAGTGATAAGCTCTTGGAAACAGCGACTTTAAGCAAAATGTATTGAAAAACATTTTTTTCTCACCAATCTTATAATAAAATGATACTGAATGAAATGCTATTATTCAAGAACCTGATGAAAAATATTTTGCTTAAAGTTGTAGTTTCTAAGAGCCTATCAACAACCTTAAGTGAGGACTTACTGTACGGTGCTTAGAGAGTATAAACAGGTATAGTAATTTTATAGACACCTGTCAGTCTTATTTATCTGTTTAAGCTCTTTAAATTAGCAATGCCACTCTTGGGTATATAACCATACAAAAAGGATATTTGTGAAAATGTTAATTTTGATGTGGCTTATAGGAGCTGAAAGTTATCATAGGTATTCATCACTGAAGGAATGGATAAGTAAAATATGGTACAGGCAAACAATAAATACTGTGCAGTAGTTAGAATCATCATGAATTGGATATTAAAAAGACAGTGTTAAAAAAGTTTGAAAGAGGATTATAGCTATACAAACAATACTAAATAAAAGCATACATGAGACTTCCACCAAGATGGCTGAATAGGAACATCTCTGGTTTGCAGCTCTCAGCGAGAGTAATCCAGAAGATGAGTGATCTCCACATTTCCAATGGAGGTACCAGGTTCATCTCACTGGGACTGGTTAGACAGTGGAAGTAGCCCAAGGTGGGCAAAACGAAGCAGGGTGAGGCGTTGCCTAACCCAGGAAGTGCAAGGGGCCAGAGAACTTTCTCTCCTAGACAAGGGAAGCCATTAGGGACTTTTCTGGGCACTCTGGCTCAGGTACGGTGCTTTTCCCACAGTCTTCACCACCCATAGACTAGGAGATTCCGTCTGGTGCCTACATCACCAGCATCCCAGGCTTCCAGCACAAAACTGGGTGGCTGCTGTAGCTGAAGCAGTTTTTTTTTTTTTCCTTTTTCTCATGCCCCAGTGGCACCTAAAATGCCAGCAAGACAGAACCACTTATTCCTCTGAAACAAAGGGAGCTGAAGTCAGGGAGCCAAGTGATATGGCTCAGCGGGTCCCGCCCCCATGAAAATCAGCAAGCTAAGATCCACTGGCTTGAAATTCTTGCAGCCAGCGTACCAGTCTGAGTTCTACCTGGGACGTTTCAGTTCCGTGAGGGGAGGGGTGTCTAGCATTACTGAGGCCCAGGTAGGCGGTTCTAAACTTGCTTATGTAAACAAACTCACTGGGAATTTTACACAGCAACTGGGTGGAAACCATGACAGCTCAGCAAAGTCTCTGTAGGCAGACTATGACTAGGCTTCCTTCTTGATGGGCATGGCATCTCTGAAAAAAGGCAGCAGCCCGTCAGGCTGCCACCTTCCTGGGACAGAGCACCTGGGAAAAGGGGCAGTGTGGGGTCCTGCTTCAGCAGATTTAAATGTCCCTTCCCAGCAGCTCTGAAGAGACCAACAGAGCTCCCAGAAGAGCACTTGAGCTCTGATAAAGGACAGACTGACTGCTCAAGTGGCTCCCTGACCCCCATTTATCCAGACTGGAAGTCACTCATACAGGAGAGCTCTGGCTGACATCTGGCGATACCCTTCTGGGATAAAGCTACCAGAGGAAGGAGCAGACAGTAATCTTTGCTGTTCTGCAGCCCCCATGAGTGATTCCAAGGCAAGGAGGGTCAGAGGTGGACCTCCGGCCAGGCGCGGTGGCTTACACCTGTAATCCCAGCACTTTGGGAGGCCAAGGCGGGTGGATCACAAGGTCAAGAGATTGAGACCATCCTGGTCAACATGGGGAAATCCTGTCTCTACTAAAAATACAAAAAATTAGCTGGGCTTTGTGGCGCGTGCCTGTAATCTCAGCTACTCAGGAGGCTAAAGCAGGAGAATTGCCTGAACCCAGTAGGCGGAGGTTGCGGTGAGCCAAGATTGCGCCATTGCACTCCAGCCTGGGCAACAAGAGCTAAACTCCATCTCAAAAAAAAAAAAAAAAAAAAGAAGTGTACCTCCAGCAGACCTGCAGCAAAGGGGCCTGACTGTTAGAAGGAAAACTAAAAAACGGAAAGAAATAACTTCAACATCAATAGAAAGTAAGTCCACTCAGAGACCCCATCCAGAAGTCACCAACTTCAAGACCAAAAGTAGATAAATCCACGAAGATGGGAAGAAACCAGTGCAAAAAGGCTGAAATCGCCAAAAACCAGAACAGCTCTTCTCCTCCAACGGATCACAACTCCTCACCAACAAGGGAACAAAGCTGGATAGAGAATGGGTTTGATGAAATAACAGAAGCAGGCTTCAGAAGGTAGAGAACAAACTTCTCTGAGCTAAAGGAGCGTGTTCTAACCCAATGCAAAGAAACTAAGAACCTTGAAAAAAGGTTAGACAAAATGCTAACTAACTAGAATAAGGAGCATAGAGAAAAACATAAACAACTTGATGGAGCTGAAAAACACAGCACAGGAACTTCATGAAGCATACACAAGTTTCAATAGCCAAATCAATCAAGCAGAAGAAAGGATATCAGAGATTGAAGATTAACTCAATGAAATAAAGCGAGAAGGCAAGATTAGAGAAAAAAGAGTGAAAAGAAATGAATGAAGCCTCCAAGAAATATATGGGATTATGTGAAAAGACCAAATCTATGTTTGATTGGTGCACCTGAATGTGATTGAGAGCATGAAACCAAGTTGCAAAACACTCTTCAGGATATTATCCAGGAGAACTTCCCCAATCTAGCAAGGCAGGTCAACATTCAAATTCAGGAAATAGAGAGAACACCGCAAAGATATTCCTCAAGAAGAGCAACCCCAAGGCATATAATTCTGATTCACTAGGGTTGAAATAAAAAAGAAATGCTAAAGGCAGCCAGATAGAAAGGTCAGGTTACCCAGAAACTAAAGCCTATCACACTCACAGCAGGTCTCTTGGCAGAAACCCTGCAAGCCAGAAGAGAATGGCAGCCAATATTCAACATCCTTAAAGAAAAGAATTTTCAACCCAGAATTTCATATCCAGCCAAACTAAACTTCATAAGTGAAGGAGAAATAAAATCCTTTACAGAAAAGCAACTGCTGAGAGATTTTGTCACCATGAGGCCTCCCTTACAAGAGCTTCTGAAGGAAGCACTAAACATGGAAAGGAACAACCAGTACTAGCCACTGCAAAAGCATACCAAATTGTAAAGACCACCTACACTATGAAGAAACTGCATCAACAAATAGGCAAAACAATGAGCTAGCATCAAAATGGCAAAATAAAATTCACACATGACAATATTAACCTTAAATGTAAATGGGCTAAATGCCCCAATTAAAAGACATGGACTGGCAAATTGGATAAAGAGTCAAGACTCATTGGTGCCCTGTATTCAGGAGACCCATCTTGTGTGCAAAGACACAGGTAATTTCAAAATAAAGGGATGGAAGAAGATTTACCAGACAAATGGAGAGAGAGAGAAAAAAAAAGCAGGGATTGCAATCCTAGTCTCTGATAAAACAGATTTTAAGCCAATAAAGAGCAAAAGAGACAAAGAAGGGCATTACATAATAATAAAGTGATCAATGCATCAAGAAGGGCTAACTATCCTAAATATATAAAGCAAGTTCCTAATGATCTACAAGGAGAATTAGACTCCCACACAATAATAGTGGGAGACTTTAACACTCCACTGTTAATATTAGACAGATCAATGAGATGGAAAATTAACAAGGATATCCAGGTCTTGAGCTCAGATTTGGACCAACCAGACCTAATAGACATCTATGGAACTCTCCACCCCACAGCCACAGAATATACATTCTTCTCAGCACCCCATCACGCTTACTTTAAAATTGACCACATAATTGGAAGTAAATTACTCCTCAGCAAACGCAAAAGAACAGAAATCATGACAGTCTCTCAGACCACAGTGCAATCAAATTAAAACTCAGGATTAAGAAACTCACTCAAAACTGCACAACTATATGGAAACTGAACAACCTGCTCCTGAATGACTACTGGATAAATAATGAAATGAAAGCAGGAATAAAGATGTTCTTCAAAACCAATGAGAACAAAGAGACAACATACTGTGTTGGGACACACTGAAAGCCGCATCTAGAGGAAAATTTATGGCACTAAATGCCCACATGAGTAGTGAGGAAAGATCTAAAATTGACACCCTAACATCCCAATTAAAAAAACTAGAGAAGCAAGATCAAACAAACTCAAAAATTAGCAGAAGACAAGAAATAACTAAGATCAGAGCAGACGTGAGGAAATAGAGACATGAAAAAACATTAAAAACTCAATAAATCCATGAGCTGTTTTTTTTAAAAGTTCAACAAAATAGACCACTAGCCAGACTAATAAAAAAGAAGACAGAGAAAAATCGGATAGATGCAATAAAAAATGATGAAGAGGATATCACCACTGATTCCACAGAAATACAAACTACCATCAGCAATTACTACAAACACCTCTATGAACATAAACCAATAAATCAAGAAGAAATGGAAAAATTCCTGGACACTTACACCCTCGCAAGACTAAACCAGGAGGAAGTTGAATCCCCGAACAGACCAGTAAAAAAGTCTGAAGTTGAGGCAGCAATTAGTCTACCAACCAAAAGAAGTCCAGGACCAGATGGGTTCACAGCTGAATTCTACCAGAGGTACAAAGAGGAGCTGGTACCATTCCTTCTGAAACTATTCCAAACAATACAAAAAGAGGGAATCCTCCCTAACTCATTTTAGGAGAACAACATTATCCTGATACCAAAACCTGGCAGAAACACAACTAAAAAAGAAAATTTCAGGCCATTATCTATGGTGAACATGGATGTAAAAATCTTCAGTAAAATACTGGCAAGTCGAATTCAACAGTATATCAAAAAGCTTATCCATCACAATCAAGTTGGCTTTATTCTTGGGATGAAAGGCTGGTTCAATATAAGCAAATATATAAACATAATCCATCACATAAACAGAACCAAAGACAAAAACCACATGATTATCTCTATTAATAGATGCAGAGAAGTCCTTCAACAAAATTCAACAATCATTTTTGCTAAAAACTCTCAATAAACTAGGTATCGACAGAATGTATCTCAAAATAACAAAAGCTATTTATGACAAACCCACAGCCAATATCATACTGAATGGGCAAAAACTGGAAACATTCTCTTTGAAAACTAGAATTAGACAAGAATGCCCTCTCTCATGACTCCTACTCAACATAGTATTGGAAGTTCTGGCCAAAGCAATCAGGCAAGAAAAAGAAATAAAGTGTATTCAGTTAGGAAAAGAAGAAGTCAAATTATCTCTATTTGCAGAAGACAGGATTGTATATTGGGAAGATCCCATTGTCTAAGCCCAAAATCTCCTTAAGCTGATAAGCAACTTCAGCAAAGTCTCAAGATACAAAAGCAGTGTGCAAAAATCACAAGCTTTCCTATACACCAATAACAGACAAACAGACAGCCAAATCATGAGTGAACTCCCATTCACAATTGCTACAAAGAGAATAAAATACCTAGTAATACAACTAACATGGGATGTGAAGGACCTCTTCAAGGAGAACTACAAACCACTGCTCAATGAAATAAGAGAGGACACAAACAGATGGAAAACATTCCATGCTCATGGTTAGGAAGAATCAATATTATGAAAATGGCCATACTGCCCAAAGTAACTTATACGTTCAATGCTATCCCCATCAAGCTATCATTGACTTTCTTCACAGAATTGGAGAAAACTACCGTAAGCTTCATATGGAACCAAAAGAGAGCCTGCATAGCCAAGACAAACCTAAGCAAAACAACAACTGCAACAACAACAAAATAACAAAGCTGGAGGCATTGTGCTACCTGACTTCAAACTCTACTACAAGGCTACAGTAGTCAAAACAGCATGGTACTGGTACCAAAACAGATACATAGACCAATGGAACAAAACAGAGGCCTCAGAAATAACACCACACATCTGCAACCATCTGATCTTTGACAAACATGACAAAAACAAGCAATGGGGAAAGGACCACCTGTTTAATAAATGGTGTTGGGAAAACTGGCTAGCCATGTGCGGAAAGCTGAAACTGGATCCCTTTATTACACCTTATACAAAGGTTAACTCCAGATAGATTAAAGATTTAAACATAAGACCGAACACTATGAAAACCCCAGAAGAAAACCTAGGCAATACTATTCAGGACATAGGCATAGGCAAGGACTTTATGACTAAAACACCAAAAGCAATGGCAAAAAAAGCCAAAATAGACAAATGGGATCTAATTAAACTTAAGAGCCTCTACACAGCAAAAGAAACAATCATTAGAGTGAACTGGCCACCAGCAGAATGGGAAAAAGATTTTGCAATCTACCCATCTGACAAAGGGCTAATAACCAGAATCTACAAAGAACTTAAACAAATTTACAAGAAAAAAACAAACAACCCCATCGAAAAGTGGGCGAAGGATATGAACAGACACTTCTCAAAAGAAGACATTTATGCAGCCAACACACCTATAAGAAAAAGCTCATCATCACTGGTCATTAGAGAAATGCAAATCCAAACCACATTGAGATACCATCTTACACCAGTTAGAATGGTAATTGTTAAAATGTCAGCAGACAACAGATGCTGGAGAGGATGTAGAGAAATGGGAATTCTTTTACATTGTTGGTGGGAGTGTAAATTAGTTCAACCATTGTGGAAGACAGTGTGGCGATTCCTCAAGGATATAGATCTAGAAATACCATTTGACCCAACAATCCCATTTCTATACCCAAAAGGTTGTAAAACATTCCATTATAAATACACATGACACATATGTTTATTGCAGTACTGTTTACAATAGCAAAGACTTGGAAGCAACCCAAAAGCCCATCAGTGATAGACTAGATAAAGAAACTGTGACACATACACACCATGGAATACTATGCAGCCATAAAAGGATGAGTTCGTGTCCTTTTCAGGAACATGGATGAAGCTGGAAACCATCATTCTCAGCCAAATGACACAACAACAGAAAACCAAACTCTGCATGTTCTCACTCATAAGTGGGTGCTATACAATGAGAACACATGGACACAGGGAGGGAAACATCACATACGAGGGCCTGCTTGGTGGTCCGGGAGCTAGAGGAAGTATAGCGGGGGTGGAGGGATTGGGGAGGGATAACATTAGGAGAACTACCTAATGTAGATGACAGGGGAATGAATGCAACAAACCATCATGGCACATGTATACCTGTGTAATAAACCTGCACCATCTGCACATGTACCCCAGATCTTAAAGTATAATAAAAAAGAAAAGAAAAAAATTCCACACCTAGTCTGTTGCACTAGAAATTCCAAGACCTATTGTCTGCTCTTAAAGACCTCAGAGTGTGGTTGAAGAGCAAGACATGAGGACAAATCATTCAAGTACACAGTTATAAGTGCTAAAGTAGAGCAATATGTGCGGCCAAATGAGTCCAGAATGGCCTTTAGGGGCTGAACATAAGCTTTCAGGAGCTTAAAGTTTTTTTGCAGCCAAAACAAAAAGGAATATCACTGACATCAGAATAACCAGTTGCCCAGGTAAAGGCCAATATTCTTTTGTTCAATTACCAGGTGAAATTTCTCTCTAGAGCTCCTCCCTATGGAGAAAATTGTTAGCGGAAGCTGAACAATTGATGATATCACAGACTCTCAGGGTGGACTGTCCTAATAACCTCCAGTCTGAACTGATGACATCATATCAAAAACCTATGCCTGGAACACTGGCTGCAAGCACCGTCTTCCTGCCTTCTTACACCTGTAGGAAACTTCACATACAGCCAAGTCCTAATTCGCCATTTGCAAATTAAGTGAAGACATATAGGATACACAATCAGCAAAGTGCTGGGCCTGGTAGAGCAATGGAACTGGATTCAGGAGGCTTGAGTTCTATATGCTGAACAGTGTCATAAGAGCCATCAATAAATATTTTTTTGGAAAAATCGAAAATAAAAAGCATACATGAATATTTAAAAACACATTTCAAATATATTAGAGTTGAGGTCCATGAATGGAAAAAAATGAGGATGGAGAACAAGGGGAAAAATTTAAGAAACAAGAGAACAGCCTTGCATGGCTGATAGGATAATATACTATGAACCCAAGTGCATGATTAATTCAGCTCTTTGAAACAAAGTTCCAAAACATCAACCAGCCAACCAACCAATCAACCACCAAAAAAAAAACAAAACTAAATAAGCGTGCAATTTGAAAGCAAAGTCTAAAATAAGTTTAGTGGTATGAAGTTGGACTCAAATACAAGGACACTCTATACTTCTAGAAATCAGCAAAGCATGATATTAACATACTTATGGAGCTTAAATTTGCCTATATATTAGCCAAGAATTTGCATGGCTTGTTTTGCGCTGTATATGGTTGGCAGCTTTAAAACTGTTTAAAAGTGACAAAGAAAACAACTCTTTCTGTGGTTAGATTTTGCCTAGTCATCTTTTACATTCAGCATATATGTAATAGGGATAAGTTGGACAGTTCTAAACTGGTTCACTTACCCCTACTTTGGCCAAGGGTAAAATTTCCTTTCATGTCATCATTATCCCTCATGGTGGGCAAGTCTATCATCCTCCATATGAAGGGTTTACATGTATCCTGTTGGATTGCAATTATTCAGAGGAGAGCGCCACCACATAAATTAGACAAAGTAATAAAATCAGAACTCTCTGAATTTAGGTATCTGACTCTAAATCCCATAATTTTTCCCTTTGTTCTGCTGTCTTTGTTTAGCTATTTTAAAATGTTAATTTTTCTCTGGTTATAAAAGTAGAAAGTATCGAAAAACATAAAGATGAAAACTGAAATCACCAATATTCCCACATTCTTTAGGCCCAATATGTTATGAGTGGCTATTCAGCCCATAAAATGTGGCTAATCTGAGATGAGCTATGCTGTAATTATAAAATACACACTAAATTTTAAAGACTTAGTTTGAAAAATATCCTATTAATAATTTTTGTAATAATTACATATTAAAATAACAATATTTTAAACATTGAGTTAAATAAATTATATTATTAAAAATAATTTTACCTTTTTCTTACTTTTTTAAATGTGGGTATTAAAAAATTAAAAATTATATATGTAGCTTGTACCACATTTCTACTGGACAGCACTGATACATAGGATATATGGTGAGCCTTTTTCCTATGTATTTATGTAAATTTAAAGTTGCGATTAAATCATCCATGCAATGTTATAGCCTAATTTTCCATTTAACAGATTATAAAGAATATTTTTTTTTTTTTTTTTAGAGACAGGGTCTTACTCTGTTGCCCAGGCTGGAGTGCTGTGGCATGATCATAGCTTACTGTAGCCTCAAACTCCTGGGCTCAGGTGATCCCATCTCAGCCTCCCAAAATACTAATATTTACATATTGTTAGGACATTTTGAAATACTAAGTCGTGTTCTATCCTATGGGATGTGGAATATTTATTTGACAAATTCCTTATATTGGGACATCAGGGTTATTTCTAGTAGTAACTCCACAATAAACACTGTGTGTAAGTCTTTCTGTGCATCTCAGTTTGCTTATTGGAAAAATCCCTAGAAGTGGAGCTACCATATAAGTTTTAAACATGTTTAAGTCTTTTGTTAACTTTTCTAAATTGCCCTCCAAAAAAGCTGTGCCATTTTATACTCCCAATACCAATGTTTAAGAGTGAAGGGCAAGTGTATGCCGTGTATTATCCTTGTTGGCTTTGATTTCTATTTGACTGCCTTTATCAATATTCCTACTTATCTGGGATACTTGGAATTGAAATTGTTCTTTTAAGGTAGGAATATGGGAAGAAGAACAATATTTCTAAAACAAAATCCTAGTGACAAGAATTAAAAAAAATAGTGTGGTTGTGTGTGTGTGTATGTATGTGATTTTAACCCAATTAAACCTACACATATCGTCCAACTTATAAACTCAACTAGTTTGGGAGTTCTTAATGATTTTGTTGTGACTAGATATGAGCAAATACTGTTTTTAAAAATATATTTGGGGGTGCCGAGTGTGGTGTCTCATGCCTGTAATCCCAGCACTTTGAGAGGCTGAGGCAGGTGGATCACTTAAGGTCAGGAGTTCAAGGCTAGCCTGGCTAACATGATAAAACCTCGCCTCTCCTAAAAATATAAAAAAATTAGCCAGGCATGGCTAAATCCCAGCTATTTGGGAGGCTGAGGCAAAAAAATTGCTTGAACCCAGGAGGCAGGGGTTGCAGTGAGCCGAGATCGTGCCACTGCACTCCAGCCTGGGCAATGGAGTGCAACTCTGTCTGAAACAAAACACAACAAAAGAAAAAATAAAAACATTTTGGCCACATGAAAATAAATTTGCAGTAGTAAACTTTAAGGGGAAGTTGAAAACCACACATGAAGGAAATGTTTATTTATTCAAATTCAGCCACTGGCTGCATATCTAGCTTATAGAGTAAGGTTGTCATATGTGTTGCCTACCTACTGTGTGGGTCTTCATTGTCTTGTGACATCTTTCTTTTAGTGATTAATTCTGTCCATCTAGCTATGATTTTTTTTCAATGTGCTTATATCTCAAATATAAGCTAATAATCAAAATTCAGGAGAGAATAATATGTCCCATGTCTCCTTAGCTATTAGGAAAGGAAAAACTAATTGAGGTTATTCATAGAATAAAATTAGTGTTCATGTGGTAAAAAGAAAGCAGAGGGATGGTAAAATCTAATTAGTGAGTAAGAAAACTTTGCATACACTATTAGAAGAGAATTCTATTTGCTGGTGAAGTTGCAGGACTCTTAAAATTTTAGAATCTCTTATTTTCTCCTTTTGTGTATAGTCGTTAACTAATTATTTCTTCAGTCCTATCTTATGACATAAGCACATTTTTGGTACGATAAACACAAAAATGTCTGGCTGCAGAAGCTGGTGATATTAGTAAAATCTATAAATGCACCAATTTTTACAACCAATGCTCTTAAAATTTTTCTTTAGTATATACTTAGCAGGAACTGAATGAACACAGTATTTTTAAGAAAACAATATTTTTAAGTAAAATTCCCCCCAAATTTATACTACTTGTGATGAATTGTTTTAATAGGAAAATAAGTGTGATAGTTTAAATCATTTTAAAAGGTGGTACATTTCTATATTAATTAATTTCTATATTAATTAATAAATATAGAGCAAGGGCCCAAAGAACATTAGAAATTAAGTGCATAAGTAAGGACTAGGAAGATGTAGAATCTTTTACTTTTTTATGAAAAATGATATTCTGGCAATAAACACATTTTATGCCAGTGGATTTATTTCATCATATATCATTAAGATTTTTAGAAGAGATATATAACTTTAGTGATTCTATCAAAACAGTGTAATATAGGGATTTTAAAGTGGGGATATAAATTTTTTTTCTTACATTAACAAATGCAATCTGGGCAAATTTTTGGTCTTCTAATGACTATATACTGCTTTCTAGAAATCAGTGTTTCTTAGCTTATTTTTCTGATCCACCCCAAACATTAGTGACTGGTCAATTAAACCAATACTTATTAAGTGCCAGACAGTAATTCATGCATGCCTTTATCATGTGCCAAACATCTGCTAGGTACACAATACTCTTTTAATTTCAGTAAGGAATACAATTAGACATAAATTATTATATTAATCAATTGATCTAATATCTTCTTGTTTCCCTAGGAAATTGTAAATTTCCCTAAGTTAATAGATTGGTGAGAGAGCTAATGAATACCCCGAATGGGAAAGAGGGAGAAACACTATGAGTTGGGCTAGTCAAGAAAAACATTAATTTGAGAATGGAGGCATGGAAATCATGAGCAGCTTTTCACAACTTCCATAAAATCTATGAATACGTTGGTTTTAGAAATCCTCCACTCTAACCTCATTTTACTGATGAAGAAATTGAGGCCCAAAGAACATAAGAAACATGGCTTAGGTTGCTGTCAGGTAGGGTCTACAGTAGGGCTGGAATTCAGTTTCCCAGACTATTGGTCCAGGGTGCTTTCTGTTTGAGGAATATAAGAGACAAACTCGTGGACCAACACAAACCTTTGCTGCTAATCTCTTTTATTGCTAAAATTTCTCACAGATTTTCAAAATTTTAGGCTTGAAATTATATTTCTGTTTTACTGTTCAAAACTGCTTTACTGTTTACTGAGAAAAGGCCATTTATGTGCCATTTTGCTGTACTGTGAAAGTGATTTTCACGAAAGGTAGGATGAATTTGCAATTTAAAGTAAGGCTATGTAAAATGAAATATTTCAATTTTGTCATCCCTTCACCCTTGTCCTTGACCTTTCATGATCCTAATGACCTCCACTTTTTCCCTCCTCCACAAAGAGATTTTTTCAACAGCTCTCATACATGCCTGCATTTTCTTGACAAAAACTACCATGAAAGCAGTGTTTGAAAAGTTCAGTACGGCCTCCAATCTCAGGCTTTATCTTTGAAATTTTGCACACTGAGTTAAAATATTGCTACATTTGTGGCCTGGGATCGTCCCTGCTAATTCCATATGAAGTAAGAGTGCCAAAGAACTCTTAGAACTCCCCTTGTGAATTTGCTTGGTGAGCGGTTCTGGACTTGGTGTTTTAATCTCTCCATCAAGATCAATGTGATCTTGTGTTAAAGCCAAGGTCAAATGGGATAAACAGTTGAACTTTCTCCTTCGTTTTGCGTGGCTCGTTGAAACATGTAACCTTTATAGGCTTGGTTTCTGCTTTGGAGGGGAATCTGAAGTCCAAGCAGATGTTTCTTTCCTTCTTTTGAAAACCCCTTTCATTTGACTAGGCATGGTGTCAAAGAAGCAACTGGGGGTAGATTAGGTAGGAGGTGGAAGGTCAGTGTTTTCTTTGCTAATATTGCAAAATAAGAAGTTTTTGTGTTTGTTTATTTTTATTTTCTGCCAGTTGAGCCACTGAGAGCGAGTCGTTGATTCTAAAGACCTAGATTTCCTTCTTGTGTCAGCAATGGCTGTGGAGGCAGGGTTTATGCAGCCAAGCCAGGGAAGCAGCCATCTGATCCTTTTTGGTTGGTAGAAAATAAAACCCTTAAGCAACCAAATGCCACATTTTAAGATTTTTTCCTGTAATGCAGTCAATGTAAATGACTCCCTTCTTCCACAAAATATTTTTTTGTTACAAGTAACCTATGAATAAAACAGTAGCTGAGCTGCTGTTCCCCTTCTAATGTAATGCCATATTTTCTTAAATGTACCACCATGCATGCAGTATCTTTAACTGCAAGTGACATTTATGGCCAGCTTTATAGCTTTGTCATTTCATGTGGCTCACTAACAAGACCTTAAAATAACTGTTCTTTAATAACCTCAAGTGTTTTGCCTTCTGCTTCAGAGCAGCATGTGGGACAAGCTATCAAACTGGCTGTGGCGTTGGAAGGCAGAATACGTTCATTTCTGCCTTTCTCTGTCTGGAGACGGCAGTCTAAAGCCTCTAATTCATATTTTCTGAGAGTATCTGGAAAGTACTATTAAATCTTTGAGCAGAGGTATAACATAGGTAATTAAACAGAAGAGGTATTTTCAATCCTCGATGCATATTAAAATTACATGGTGAGCATTTAAGAAATACTGTCATCTAGACCTCAATTCCGCTTCTGACTGAATTGAGGTGAGAGAAGAGTGATGTTGTGGTAATAAGGTGGCAGAAGAGCAATGTCAATTCTTTTTAAAAGATCCCCAGGTGACTATACTAGGACAAGATTAAGAACCATAGCAGCTAGAGGATGTAGAGGCTACTACCTATATTAGGGCATTTTGATTCCAAAAATAGATTTTCCTTTCAGAGAACAAAAACAAAAAAGAAACCATTTTTTTCATTATATTTTCAACTCCATAACTGACAAGTTGAAAAGTTTTGATGAAACTAAAATCAAACCTGTGTTTTATTCTTCACAAACAAAAAAATGTATAGTGACTTAATAACTATTTCTATTAAGAGTTTGCTCTTTGGGTCAGAACTGCAGGTTGTAATAATTTATAGAAAAGGTTTGTAAATAAATTCTACTTTTTGCCTAAGTTAATTTGAGTTTCTTCTGCCATTTATAATCAAAAGATTTTTGTTTTAACATGCAATACACATTTTTTTTTTAAAAGACACAGAGGAAATGAGATTGGTGATTGGAAGCAAGTGAAGCCTTCATATGAGAGAGACTACATGAGCTGGAAGAATTTAGATTGACTTAAGAGTGAGAAAAGAGAATCCTGACTGAGAAGTAATTCACTAATTTAACTGGATTTTCATGCACATGGTGAAGTAAGCTTCTTAATTTGCCATAAACCATAGATTCCTTCTCTAAGCACAATGATAGATACTAAAGATATAGCAATTATTACAATGTTATTATTTCTTAACCAGGACTTCAGAGATTTCTGATACTGCATCTCTCTCTTTTTTGAGCATTTTACACTTTTTGAGTGTTTTTGATTTGAGCATATGAATGTCTTCTGCTATCATCTGAAATTATACATTTTAGCTGGACTATGAGCTCCTTGAAGGTGGTTTAATGTCTTTTGATGTTGTTCTTTGCAATGTGTAGCACAGTGCTTGGCCCATAGTAGGTACTTAATAAATACTTCTAAAATGACCTTTTAAACCAAGAAAAAGGATAATTAAATAGTGGCTTTATGAATGATGGAGAATTATCTCATCTTACATTAGTTGACTATTAGTTGGATACATATTAGTTGGATATTAATTGGATGTTAGTTGAATTCAACCTTCACAAGACTGAAGACAATTTATTTAAAAAATTATTCAGAAATCTAATGGTAGATCTAAGTGAAGAGATAAGAAGATCTAGAATGAGATGATGAACTGAACAGGTTGCTGAAGATCTTTAAGAGGTTCTGACAATTTATCACTTAGTTTTAAGTGCAGACTTTATGCCAGTGTAGTTTGGTGCCAAAAGCATGGGTTCTGGACTCAGATATACTCACCCTCAAATCCTACCTATGTCATTCACTAGCAAGATGACCTTAAACAAATTACTTAGTTTTTTTCAGATTCCATTTTCTCATGTATAAGTGAAGAATATAATCATACTGACCTTATAGGACTATGGAACAGTTCTGAGGAGCTAATGTGCAGTATACATAATTGGTGGCTAATATCCGTTACCATAGATTCTGGAAAAGACAAAACTATGAAGGATGGTCTAAATGAGTGGCTTTTTTTTTTGGACATTTTCTGGGCATGCCCTGGTGACCTCTCCTCTATGAGTCACTATAAATCAAGAAAAGGCTATAAAGATCTAATGCAAAGCTGTTATTGTAATTCAGCTCCTCACCTTAGTGTAGAGATAGCATGGTATAGTGGAAAGAGGGTGGAGATTGGTATCTGATGCCCTAGATTTGAGTCCCAGCTTTGACACTGCTGTTTCCTTACCTGCCAAATATGAGCTCTAATTCCCTATGGTCCACCTGTCAAGGTTGCTATGGACAATAATTACAGAGCCAATGAGGAAGTAATGTTTCAGTTTCAGAAAGCTGCTCAATGTAATTATAAAAAGGGAGATGTATATAAAAATATATATATACATTGTATATAAAAATATATATATACAATGTATATAAAAAATTTCTAATTTTTCTAACTTAGAAAATCTGGAAATAGAAGGGTATGTTCATTTGTTTGCATTGCTATAAAGGAATACCTGAGTCTCAGTAATTTGTAAAGAAAAGAGATGTATATGTCTCACAGTTCTGCAGACTGTACAAGAAGTGCAATGCCAGCATTTGCTTCTTATGAGGGCCTCAAGAAGCTTAAGTTCATGGTGGAAGGCCAAGGGGAGCCAGTGTGTCACATGGGGAGGTAGGGAGCAAGAGAGAGAAGTGGAGGTGCCAGCCTCCTTTAAACAATCTGATCTCTCATGAACTTATTACTGCAGGGAGATAACCATGACTTTCATGAGAGATCTGCCACCATCACCCAAACACCTCCTGTCATACCCGTAACCGTGGAGATTACATTTCAATATGAGATTTGGAGGGGACAAACATCCAAACCATATCAAAGGGGAAAGGGTCTGATCATTCAGATTTGGTCCAGAGATGACAGATATACCAGGGAAGATGCAATAGAGAAGGTGCCATTCAATTTACTCTCTTTTATTTGGAATTAGCATTGAGAATCAACATGAAATTCAAAAGTATCTCTTTGGCTACATATAAATAGGGATGACAAAATAGTCTACGATCTTATACGTAACAACAAATTCCTCACTTGGGCAGAGAGACCCACCAAATTATTTCTTTATTTGGAGGTAATTACCTACTTTGTGGCTGACATGTTTATAAAGTAAACCCAAAGCATTTAGTTTTTGTTTGCTTTTGTTTAGATTTGTTTTCCATTGTCTTACCCTGGGTCAAAAGAAACCCTGCCGGTAATAGGAATGGCATGGAGCTATTTTTAAAAAAACGCAGCCAGAGGAGGAACTAGGGTTGAAGAACCACCACTGCAGAAATAAACAGTATCTACTTTTAAGACTTGACTTTCGTAACAATGGGACCCGCAGAAGGCCTCCCACCTGCTGCAGGCAGGGCATCACTGCCCTTAGTTGCATAGCTGCATGTGTCCACCCACCAAAGGCACCTATTGCTACATCTACTTCCTACACCAGGAATGTTTACTTTTCTCCCAGTGTGCAGGTTTGGATATACTTTCTTTCTGGAAATAAATCAAAGTCAGTCTCTGGCCTGTGGTCTAGAGGACAGAAGAGTTTAGTCATAGCTTGGTCCAACTCCTGAGCAATGATATTAAGCTTATGATTTCTGAAATGTTTATGTTAGCTGTGGCCATGCCATTTACTGCAATTGTTGACACTAACACTGTTCGGTCCAGATGAGAGAACAAGATCAGCAACTGAGATTGTTTTGCCTTGTAAGTTCTACTCACAGATGTCCTCACACTAATGAAAGCCAGAGTGAATTGCTTTCTCTGATCACATGACCAGAAAGCCAAGGTTGTTGCGAACACTCAGGACGGCTTTATTTTCCAAGGTTAACAATTACTGGGGAAAAAATAATGTGAAATTAATGTGTAAGAGGCAACTTGCTTTCTTGGGTATATTTCAGAGCCCCCTCAAAACATTACATGTAAAAAAGAGTGCTGTATTTAGTAGTGTCTGCTTTGCAAGTACTTTTAAATCTCCAAGGATATAAATTGGTGGTGGTGTGTAAAACCAGCATTGAATTCAAGTAGTTTCAGTCAGCTAAAAAAGCTGCTTTATTTTCACAACAATTTTGGCTCTAGTAGACATGGTTTTGGAGCATACACTGCGTGGTCTTGGAAATATGCATAGAAAGAACCTTGCTTAGTTTTTCCTTTTGGCTTTCATTTGTTTAATATTATACTAATGGACAAGTTGGGCCAACTAAAGAGACAGAAAAAGAGGCTAGTTAGGAGAAGGGTGATTTTAATTAACTCTTTTTAAAGCTGCTGAAATCTGCCCCTTGGATGGCAATGCTTTACCATTAGAACCAGACTCTGAAGAATCTTGAACTATTCTTTCACTTTAGATTTTTTAAAAAGTAATTTCTTTAACAAGAAAGAAATGATTTCATTACAAAGTTTTCTGCATTGCCCTTGAGAGATAGGTGTAGTTTTTTATCTTTACTTGAAGAAAATGATGTGACATTGGTGGACCGCGTGGGCCTTACTCCATGATAGCAAAGAATGTTATGATGGGAACTTGATACATGCAACAAAAACTATTTTCAACTTGCATGCCGTGGAAGCTGTATGCTTTGCAACAGGATGATAATGCAGCAAAGGAATTTGGACAGTAGCTTGGGGTTTGCTATAACAGGATTAGAAATGCATCATCTGTCTAATTAGGGATTTTGTTCTAATCTACTAAGCTTGAATCATTGAACATTTGACGTCTGAGACAGGCCTGTTTGGTTCTTTTCAGCATGGCATTATTGAAGAGTATATATAAATAGTCTTTTGTTTAGTCTATTTGATATATATGGCCATTAAATATACTGTATTTTTCTTCTAAAACATTTTGCTGTTGTGTTTTTTTGAGATAATTTTCTCTAGCCACATAACAGTAAATATGTAGAAAAATATGTATTCATGTGCCCTGACATTGAGGTCAGAATTTCCCAAGCTAAATGTCTTCAATTAAGAGAAACTATTAATAATGGTGAAAGCTAGCATTAATTGAGTACTTAGTCCTATGACTGAAAGAGTCCTAGACACTTTACATGTTGTGATAAAGAGTTGTTATTTTTCTCCCATTCTGTTCTTTTTCTTCCTACCAACCCAGCTAGTGGCATTTCCGTCTTCAGCTGTGATTGCATATGGCCAGGTGAGTTTGTTCTTGCCAACTGCAAGAAAATAGTGACATGTACTATTTCTAGGTCTAGTTCGTAAAATTTCACATGTGATACTCTGTTCTCTTTCATTTTCTGCTGCCTCGATGCAGACAATATGGCAATCTTTGAAGTGATATGTTAAAAGAGTGGGGTTATCAGAAGCATACTCTTATTTCCAACATTCCTGCTAAGAACAAAGCCTCCTGACAACAAGAATACCCAGTTAGGATGGCATGTGTGTGAGAAATAAATCTTTGTCATGTTTTGAATCATTTGAGCATTTATTTATAACAACATCTAGCATTGCTTAAGCACAGATATGTTGCTTAATTCTTTGCTCTTTGAGATAGGAATTGTATTTTACTCACTTTACAGATGATGGAACTGGCTCATAGGGATTTTAAAAAAATATCTAAGTGGAACACAGTTTCTAAATGGTAGATCTAGGAATTGATCCAAGTTCTCTTTGTGGATGCCTTTTTATCTTGTTATAATTATTAGATAAAAAATAAGACAATTATCTTATAAGCTCCAAATCATGTACTTTGTACTATGCAGATAACCCTTGAGGACTGAAAACATGTTTGCATCTTAGGCTCTCAATAAATTCCAGTATTCTCTAACTTTTGCTTTTAATTTGAGGGTTGCACTCCATGAAATTCTTTGTGTAAATAATTGATAAGTTTTTCAAAAAAATGGAGGCATGTAAAGTTTTATAATCTCAAATATTTTAGATTTAAAAAAGAGTTAAAAGAAATTATATCACTAGATATACATATATGTCACACATAGGTGATATATTTGAGGGTTCATAATCAATGTCATTAAATAATATTAATCTATAGTGAGAAATTTAAAAATGTCTGTTTTTGTAGATTAAATTATTGAGAACATATTAACAGCAAGCCTTTTTGCTACTGTTTAATATTTTACTCAAGTTATTTTCAGTGAATTATTTTATATGTCAATCATAGGAAATCTTCAGTTATCTTTAATCTTGATGAGGCCTATATTTTTAAATTCTGTGTCTCCTTGTCATTCAAGAAATTTTAGGCTTTCTCCATCCATCAAGGGGTAGTACTATAACTGCATCATATTGTTTGGCTTGTTGAAAAAGATATTTTGAACTAATGCCATATTATATGCACAATCAAGTTAATAAGCACAGTAAATGCATCGCAGTATAATATAGTTTTAAATGTTGAGATCTTACATGCTTATTAAAAATAAAGAAGCAGAAGAATCAATATTAGTAGTCTTGGGAGTTAAGCAAGCACATACCCAAAGAGAAAAAGCCTACTGGTTAGTGGAAAATCTTAAACATCAATTAGATAGCAAATAGCATTCTCAAAGTCCAAAACAAGTAGTGAAGTGCATGAAGGCACTGATGAAGCTCACAATCTATATAGCAAAATGCTTGAAATACCAGAAGAAATACACTTTTGCTATTGTATTATAAGGTAACATATTTATTCTTGGCTAATAACCAAGTATAACATTTCATGCTAAGGACCAAAGTCCTTTCTGAAAAAATTTTCATTTTCTTTCTGAAAAAATATTGAAATAGTTTTCCATAATAAAAAATGAAAACAAAAACTGCATCTTAACAACAGAATGCTGAGTTCGTTTCACTGGAAAGGGACAGTTTTCTCTTTATCACTCTCTGCTAATTCTCAGTGTTAACTGTTACTCTTGACTTCACTGCTCTAGAAGTAGAGTCTAGCTTATGAGCCAAACTTTCTGGAGGAATACTAGGTCCTCTCTTGGCAAATAAAGTTCCATTTAGTCCTGGCAATGCAAGGCTTTCTGGTTCAAAGAGAAGAGTCTTATAAGACATCTTGGACACCAAATAACTCTTACAAAACAACATTTTGATGAATTAAGTGTAAATGAATCAGAAACATATGGATTAAATTTCCTTTCAAATATGCATGCCTTTTCCTAATTAAGGGGGAAAATGTTTGGCAAAATGTATTTTGCTGAACCCAAAATACTAGAATAAAACTCAATGTTTTCCTGGACCCCCAAATTATGTTGGAGCCTCCTTTCTTTTAAAATTAATTCATGTTTAGACTCAATACTGTTTATTTTTTTAAATTTGAAAATGACTTTACTCTGAGCTGTAATGACTTCCTTGGATTTGTGCTTTTTTCAGTTATTGATAAAACCCTTGACACTCAGAAGTGTATTTCCAGCTTTATAGTCACATGTTATCAAAACTTTTGGTGGAAGGAATGTATTCTGCTTCTCTGGCAATAATTGTGCAACCTTAATTTTGCATCTTGTTAAATATAAAAGCACTATATAAATTGTCTAGAATTTTTTGCTATGCTGTAGTCACTTGGAAAAGGAATGGACCAGAACAATTTTTGAAGATGCTGAACAAAGAGATAACAGTTCCAGTCCTGCAGGGATAAACATAGTGACACCCAGGGAGAAAGTGTGTTGTGTGGTACTGCACTCATTCTGCTGCTATAAACAAGTCCATTCCTTTTCTGTCCTCCTCATTATGCCACGGCACTAGAGGAGGAAATGAGCACAGTTGGTTTTTCCTAAGTTCCAGTAACCTTTTTCCATCCTCTTAATTTACCTCTTTGGGTAGGCATATGCCAAGAAGGACAAAAGGGTAAATGCTTACTGAATTAGCTCTGTTGTGTGTATTGGCAGTTAAGGTCGTACTGTTCTTTCACCAGAGAGTTCTAGCTAAAGAATGTAAGACCTCTGATCTCTCCAGCCTACTTTGGGTACTTTTTCTTTTTTTCTCTAAACTATGAGCAGGCAATCTTCATCATTTTTCCACTTAAACCAAACATTCCCTCCTCCCTTACCCTCTGCCCAGGGCCTTTGCACATGCTGTTTTCTGAGCTTGGAACACTCCTCTACTTCCCACCTCTCAGCCACCCCATCACTAATCATATTAAGTTTTAAAGTCACAGTTCAAATGTTACCACTCCAGTGAGTTTTTTTGAACAGGTGCGTTCCCCTCTCTTGCAAGACTTTTGGTTTTCTTTATAGCATTTAATATCACAATTGATAACTATTTTAGTGTTATGTTTGTTTCCTTGTTTTCTATTTCTATTTCAGGCAAGGTTTGTATTTGCCTGGTTTATGACTTTTCATCCCAGTGCCTAGCAAAGGACCTGGCACACAGAAGTACTGAATAAATATTTGTCGAATGAATGAATCAAAGAATGAGCCATTAGATGGCCTTGTCCTTCTCCTTTAGGGCTTTGGCATGCAACCCTGTGGCAAACTCATCCTTGATTAAATAGAAAGGGAGTTTGCCGGGATAGTGATCCTGTCTGCTTTCAGCAGCTTCCTGGTTCAGGTGATTAATTATATAGTCCCTCCAGGTATCTAGTATTTTGAATCTTAGTTATTTCTCTTAATGTAAAGACAGTGTCTACTGCATTTGTCATACGGATATGGTGCTCTGATTGAATATACCTGAAGAAAACGTGGCTGTGCCTAACTGTGGTCTGGAAGACACTATATTGTCTATAGAAGGTAAAGCATATTGATTCATTATATATAACCAAAATGAGAGGCAATTAAAAAAAGAATAATGAAGTTTACATCATCTGGCTTCTGAGGCAATATGTAGCAATGCTCTCAAGAATTCTGATATGAATAGAAGATAGACAAATTGAGATTGATGATTGAGGCACGAAAAGTAAAGTAATTGTGATACATGCCATGCTAGTTGTTGAAGTTACAAAGATTTATAAGACTTTATTGCTGCCTTTCAGGGCTAAATTTGCTTCTAGAAAAAAGGTATACATGTAAAAAGGATAAATAGGCTATATATACAATATGTATAGAAAATGTGCTGTAGGATCTTAAAGGATAGATTCAGAATGTTTGGTGGCCAGAAACTAAAAGGAAAGATCTTTGGCAAAGTAGGTGGAGGTTAGGTTGGTAAGTCAAACAAGGTTTGAACTTTTGAAGGCGTAACTTGAGGACAGTAGAAATGGAGAGAAAAGAGATTATTCTGAGAGGTCTTTATTCATCACTTAAGTAAATTTTGTAAAAAAAAAAATGAATAAATATAGTTAACCATTCTGTTTTTAGAAATTCCTGATGCGAATACTTGTAAAAAATTTATAATTCTGATACCATCATTTTCCCAAAAGTGTTCAAGGATACACTAAATTAGAATAAGTTAACTTGTATAAGTTTCTAATTTATTTTATCATGATGCTTTTATTTTATAGATTTATATTTACAGGACAAGTTTTCAGAAATTGTTTATTTTTTCTTAGGGGCTATATCTGAAATACAGTAAGCTGCTGCTTGGTTAGTATTTCCCAACGTTTATTCATAGGACATGACTTCTGTGGGATGTTACGGATGTTAGGAGGAAAAAGGGTTCATGGTCAAATTATTTTAGGAAGCTCCAGAGTAAGCAAAGTTGAACAGATTTTCTTTTTGCTAGGATTTTTAGCAACTTTATTATGTCAATTTATCTTGTAACTGTAAGAATAGGATGCAAGATGCAGAGTTTCTGGCACCTTTTGAAAGATAGAAACTTGTTTTAAAAGATAAAAAATAAGAATCAGATACTGAGATGAAGTTGAAAGTACAAAGATTTATTAAGGAGTAACCTATGAAAGGAAAGGAAAGGAAACAAGATGGAGCCATGGGAGCTCTCAGCCTTATCTGAAAGTCTCTGTTGGCTCCACGGAGAGCTCTGGAGCAAAGATTGCCATGAGAGGAATCCTCAGTTGGGCTGTCATGGTGAAGCCTTTGTTTTAGAGTCTGCTCAGTCATTGGCTGGTGCCACCCTGAGAAGATTATGACCTTGATTCAAGAGCTGGAGGAAGACATGAAGGAGTTAACAGATGGAAGTTGTTTAACCAAATTCCTTGCAGCTAGGCCACATGTCTTTTCTTGTAGGGGGATCCAAACAAACAGTCCACTTCTTACAGTATACACACATTTGAGCAACAGTTCCTCCAGGCTTACAGTTGGTCTCTCTTTCTGGGTGGAGACTTGAAAGAGGAAGGTTAGAGGGACAAACTGGCACTACAGTTGGTCTTGAAACTGTAACTCTATTGATCCTCTCCCTCTACCACTACCTGTCCTAAATTCCCTTTGCCTTCAGCCCTTACCTCTGGTAACACAGGTAGGTATCCTAATGATTCAGGACCATCTCTTCTCAGTTCAATGTTGTTGCATTTGTCTATTCATGGTCATGATTGGGCAAGGGAATACCAACAAGTACTTAAGTAGGTCATCTAAGTTCCACACATATTCCTCTCTGTGGCTCTTTGTGTAATAGCAATCTTAACCTCTTTTTTTTTTTTTTTTTTTTGAGGCAGAGTCTCACTCTGTCACCCAGGCTGGAGTGCAGTGGCACAATCTCGGCTCACTGCAATGTCAGCCTCCCGGGTTCAAGCAATTCTTCCTGCTTCAGCCTCCCAAGTAGCTGGGATTACAGGTGCCTGCCACCACACCCGATTAATTTTTATATTTTTTAGTGGAGACAGGATTTCGCCATGTTGGCCAGGCTGGTCTTGAACTCCTGACCTCAGGTGATCCGCCTGCCTCAGCCTCCCAAAGCACTAAAATTTCAGGTGTAAGCCATTGCACACAGCCTCTTACCTCTTCTTGATGATCAAGATCAATTTGCCTTGCCAAAATGCAACTTGTTTTTGCCTATTGATCCTGGACACAGATATAGCTTTTTGGTCTCCGGTACTCTGCTGTGTCTTGCAGCAGAAAGTACCCTCTTTGGGGACCAGGAATTCTAACCTCACAGAGCTCAGAGTTTGCAGAGCCACAAAATTTTCCCCTTAATCATTTGGAATGATGGTAAGTAGGCCATTATTGCTTCCATCCTGTTGTTCTCATATCTGTATAGCTTTCCTATTGGGACATAATGTCTCTTCTTCAACACACTCTGCTTCCTGGGGGATGGCACCACATCCTTGCAGAGTATTGTTTTCAAGCTGGTCTTCAGCTATTATTTCAGCAGTTTTTTTCAGTGTTCTATGAAGACTGCTGCCACAGGGTGGTGTAGAATGTAATACACTAGCGACTACTTTGGTCATAGATCATTCCTGCACCTCCTTCACTGTGAAGTAGATGCTATGCCACCACTTCAATCAATGGTTGTCATATTTGAAAACTGGTTCAGGTTTGGGAATTGATCAAGAGACCATGACATTTTATTTATTTACTTTTTGAGACAGGGTCTCACTCACCCAGGGTAAAGTGCAATGGTGTGATCTCAGCTCACTGCAATCTCTGCCTCCTGGAATCAAGCCATCCTCCCACCCCAGCCTCTCAAGTAGCTGGGACTGCAGGTGTATACCACCACATCTGGCTAATTTTTATATTTTTGCAGAGATAGCATTTCACCATATTGCCCAGACTGGTCTCAAGCTTCTGGGCTAAATTGACCCCACCTCTGCCTCCCAAGATTCTGGGATTACAGGTGTGTGCCACAGTGCCTGGCCAGATCATTTTAATGGGGCAATAGCTGTCTGACTTTGCTTGCTCAATCTTGTATGCTTGTTTATTATTATTCCTTGACTTTTATTTTAGGTTGAGGGCATACATGTGCCAGTTTGTTACATGGATGAATTGCAGGTCTCTGAGGTTGGTGTACAAATGATCCCATCACCCAGGTAGTGGGCATAGTACCAAATGGGTAATTTCTCAAGCCACACCCCTTTCCCCTACTTCCTCTGAGTCGTCCCCAGTGTCTAGTTTTGCCATCTTTATTTTTATGTTTACCCAGTGTTTAGGTCCTACTTATCAGTGAGAACATGCTTCTGTACAGCAAGAGAAACTATCAACAGAGTAAATAGATAACCTATAGAGTGAGAGAAAATACTCATAAATTATACATTAACAATTATCCAATGTCCAGAATCTATAAGGAATTTAAAAAATTAAACAAGCAAAAAACAAACAACTCCATTACAAATGGGCAAAGGACATGTATGCTTGTTTTAAAGTTAGTTTTCTTGTGATAGAATTGATGTAAAATAAAATTATCTTTTAAGGGTTAGATTTGATTAGTTTTGGCAGCATAGTCAGGTACCTTTCACACAATCATCACATGGAACATTTCTAACACTCCTAAACTTCTCTCATGGTCCTTTATAGTAGTTATTTACTCCCGTCGCCAGCCACTGTTTTACATTCTGTTACTACAGTTTTGCCTTGAAAATTTTGATATAAATGGAATTATACAGTACATAGCCTTTTGGGACCTACTTTCTTTTTACTTAGCATAATGCTTTTGGTGCTTATCTATGTGCTTATCTTTCCAAGTGCTTCCAAGCATGTATTAGAAGTTCCTTCTCCTTTTTGCTGAATCACATTCCATTGCCTAGATAGTCCACAATTATAATTATCGATAAAAATGATATAAATTTTCAAGTAAATTCTTCGTGTAAAGTTACACTTTTACTTTTCCTGGGAAAAAAATTAGAAATAGAATTTTTGGGTTATATAGCAAGTATATGCCTAACTTTGTAAGAAATGACCCAACTTTTTTCCAAGTGACTGAACAGACCAGTAAAATATGGAAATTCCAGTTGCTCTACATCTTTTCTATCACTTAGTATAGTTAGTTTTTAAAGTTTAACTATTCTTATGGATGTGCAGTGGTATCTCATTACCATTTTAATTTGGATTTACCTATTAACTAGTGTAGCTGAGAATCTTTCCAAGTGCTTCCAAGCCATGTGTATATCTTCTTTTGTGAAGTAGCTACTCAATTTTTTGGCCCATATTTTAATAAGATAGCTTCTGTTCTCATTATCGAACTATAAAAGTTTTTAAATATATGCTAGATAGGTGTTTTAAAAATCAGATACATTTTTAAAATATCATATCTAAGTCTATTGGGATTGACTTTTCATTTTCTTGGTTATTTTAGAAGAGCAAAAAATCTTAATTTTGATAAAGAACAATTTATCAATTTGTTCTTTTATGGTTTTACTTGTTGTGTCCTATGAGGTATTTGTCAGGTCAAAGGGCAGAACAATTTTCTTTTATAGCTTCTTCTAGAAGTTTTATGACTTTGCTTTTACATTTAGTGTATGATCTATTTGGAGTTAGCCTTTGTTTATGGTGTAAGAATTGATATTCTGTTATTCTTTTTCTTTTTTTTTTTGCATATGAATATTTTTACTTAGTCTAATGCTTTTTATTTTTTTTGAAGACAGCCTCACTGTGTCCCTAGGTTGGAGTGCAATGGTGGGATCTCAGCTCACTGTACCCTCCTACTCCCTGGTTCAGGCGATTCTCCTGTCCCAGCCTCCTAAGCCTGGGATTATAGTCACACTCCATGATGCCTAGCTAATTTCTGTGTTTTTAGTAAAGACAGGGTTTCACCTTGTTGGCCAGGGTGGTCTTGATCTCCTGACCTCATGATCTGCCTGCCTTGGACTCCCAAAGTGCTGGGATTACAGGCGTGGGGCACTGTGTCCAGCCCAGCCTAATGCTATTGATGCTTATCAATGTTGTAGTATGTATCAGTAGTTCCTTCCTCTTTTGTTGAGTAATATTGCATTGAATGGAATTGAATGTGAATATTGAATTTTTTCAACATCATTTGTTGCAAAATTAACATCTATATCTCTGTATCTGTCTCCCTCTCCCTGTTTGTCCATCCATTTTTTTTCTTTGAGACGGAGTCTCACTCTGTTGCCAGGCTGAAGTGCAGTGGCACAATCTTGGCTCACTGCAACCTCTGCCTCCCAGGCTCAAGCAATTTTCCTGCCTCAGCCTCCCAAGTAGGTGGGATTGCAGGCATGCATCACTGTGCCCAGCTTTTGTAGTTTTAGTAGAGACGAGGGTTCACCATGTTGGCCAGGATTGTCTCAATCTCCTGACCTCATGATCTGCCTGCCTTGGCCTCCTAAAGTTCTGGGATTATAGGCATGAGCCACCGTGCCTGGCCCCATTCATTTTAATTTTGTCATTTATGTTGATTACAACCCTGGTTTCTGGTGGTTGAGTACACTCATCTGGCCTCTGTTGCCTCAGTGCCCCATTATCTTCATTGCTATCAATGAGACAAATTCTGTTTTGGTGTTTTCCATTATCAGTTTTGATCCACAGAGGAGAGCCATTATGAACTTTTACATGATAGTGTCCCTCTTGTTAACATATTCTTGATGGCTTTGGTCAATTGTGTACCCTCTGGGCCTCTTTTGTGACATAGCATCTTCTGATGGGATTATGTATAACTGCCTCAGGTCTTACATGACATAGACACCCCAGTATGCCTGATTTCTTAAGTTTTTTAGTCCCTTTCTCAACTATCTGCTATGGCAATTCAAACATTTCAATTTTTCTCAGTGTGAATTATTACTTTCTCCAGGCTTGTTGGAGCCACCCTAGCTGCAAACTGACACCATCTTTCAGAGTAATTTCCAGGGTGTTAAACCTATATCATAAGACAATGTGCTAAGTCAATTAGCATCTATCAGAGTACCTTCCAGGGTGTTAAACCTATATCGTGAGACAATGTACTAAGCCAATTAGCATGCAATGTATCTAGTCCCGTGGTCCAGCCCCCTTTATCAAACATTCATTAAGCCCAGGCAATGGGTACTGCCCTGGTTCCTGCTAATACATACTGGCTGATTCTTTCATGTCCCTGTGGCTGTAGTTCCTGTTCTTCTTTTATCTGGTCCGGCACTCCCCATTGAATTATTGCTACAACTTAATCCTGTCTATTGATGATTTAGCATAAAGGAGGTGAGGGTGGGTCCTGAGTGGAGACTCTGTTGCTTTGCAGGGTAGGTGTTTCTGCAAGCTACTCTTGCATTGGGGAAGTGCTAAATCTTAACAGGGAGGGTGAGGGCATCTTTGCATGTTCTGAGTTTAAGAGTAGTCTGGGCGGGAAGCAGTGGCTCACACCTGTAATCCAGCACTTTGGAAGGCCGAGGCAGGTGGATCATGAGGTCAGGAGTTTGAGACCAGCCTGGCCAATATGGTGAAACCCTGTCTCTACTAAAAATACAAATATTAGCCAGGTGTGGTGGCGTGCCTGTAATTCCAGCTACTCAGGAGGCTGAAGCAGAAGAATAGCTTGAACCCGTGAGGCGGAGATTGCAGTGAGCCGAGATCGCACGCCACTGCACTCCAGCCTGGGCAACAGAGCGAGACTGTCTCAAAAAAAAAAAGAGTAGTCTGGGAAAACAAAATCCTGGGAGGAATCCAAAGAGATGTTATCATTTCATGCATTAGGGTCCCCAGGTGCTTCTAAGCAGCGTCCTAATCGTGCGTCAGTTGAGCATTCAATTTTCTTTGAAACTGAGAGACTCTTCTTACTAAATCCTAATTTTGATCTTTAGCTTTTCCTGCTTTCCAGTGTAGGAAAAATGAGGAATAAGGCCTTTTAATAATCTGCCAAAGGACCCTATAGCCCTCACATTTAGTTTTCAATTGTTTGTTAACTGCTCTCAGTTTTTCATAATTCTTTGTAGGGGTAAATGTAAGTTAATAACAACCAGCCAATTCCATTGACTTTCTATGCATTGATTCCACTACATTTTCAAATACTTGAATTACAGCGCAATGGCCAGGTTGTGCCTCTCCACAAGTACATTTCATCAAGGTTTAGCCATTGGGCCAATATCTTGAGGCAGGGACTACCTGTGCCATGATATCACCTGGGATGGGTCCTTACTGTCAGTCAGGGAGTTAGTGATACAGTTCCTAAACTCTATTTTGCCACCTGCTTTCTAAGACGTTTGATTATTTCACTATATTAGTTAGATTCCCTGGGAAGCAGATACTAAGCCAGAGTTAGTATTGAAAAGATTTATTGGAGATTAACACCTAAGACAAGAAAAGGGAGGAAATAAGATTGACAGTAGGGAAATAGGATTGCAATGCAGATCTGACAGTCTCCTAACCTGCTGAAGAATCTGAAGCAAAAATTGCTTGTTTTAGAGGTATCTCATCTTGAGTAGTAAGTGGCTGGACACTTTTTACCACATTCTTGCTCAGCCATCAATTGATGCCACTTTGAGAAGAGCATGGCTTTGGCCTGAAAGCTGGAGCAGATATGAAGGAGTTAATAACCACAGGCTGACAGCTAACTGCACCTTTTGGGGCTGGGTAAAAGTGCCTTCTTGAAAGTGAATCTGAGTTGCACATTTCCATTTTTATCAGATAGGATACTTGCTGGTCTAGTGTTCTATGGAACACACTCGCATTCTGCTCTTTTAATTATGCTAATAATAATGACAATAAAACAGTTTCATAGTAGATAAGCATAGTTATTGTTAATATTAGTATAACTTGGCAGTATTTAAATACTTGCACAAATTTGCGTGTGACTAGACGCTTTATACTTACTACCTCTACTTCCTACTCAAAATTTTTAAGTTAAATACAAATTTTTAACTTTCTCTCTCAGCTTTGGAACTTAAAGAATAATGATCCCTAGGTTTATTCATTACTTTTAAAGATTCTTTCAAGTGGATGTGTTTTAACAGTGACAGTTTTTAAAAAAATTTTTTTTTTTTTTTGCATTTTACGTTTTGGGGTACATGTGAAGAACATGCAAGATTGTTGCATGGGTATACACGTGCCAGTGTGATTTGCTGCCTTCCTCCCCCTCACCTATATCTGGCATTTATCCCCACGCCATCCCCCCCAACCGCCACCCCCTGCTGTCCCTCCCCTGCTTTCCCCCAATCGACCCCAGTGTGTAGTGCTCCCCTCCCTGTGCCCATGTGTTCTCATTGTTCAACGCCCGCCTATGAATGAGAACATGCGGTGCTTGATTTTCTGCTCCTGTGTCAGTTTGCTGAGAATGATGGCTTCCAGGTTCATCCATGTCCCTACAAAGGACACGAGCTCATCGTTTTTGATGGCTGCATAATATTCCATGGTGTATATGTGCCACATTTTCCCTGTCCAGTCTATCATCGATGGGCGTTTGGGTTGGTTCCAGGTCTTTGCTATTGTAAACTGTGCTGCAATGAACATTCGTGTGCATGTGTCCTTATAGCAGAAGGATTTATAATCCTTTGGATATATACCCAGTAATGGGATTGCTGGGTCAAATGGAATTTCTATTTCTAGGTCCTTGAGGAATCAAACAGTGGCAGTTTTTATTCAGCTTTCTTTTCCCCACTTATGTACTGAAGTAATTCTCTGTTTTTTGTAGAGTACTTTCTCTTTTTCTTGCTTTGCAGAGAGATATTATTATTGCTAGGTAATTATTTGTGGGGGTTTTATAATATTTCATGGTGTCTGACCAGGGACCCTTTCTAGGAGAGTATAGAAAGATGGGAATTCCTTTCCACTCCAACTGGAAGCCTGTAGCGGGATTTCCTCCTGACTCTTCATTCTTTTAGCAGATATTCCTGAATATTTTGCCTTGCTAGCTTTCCCCCTTTTTAATGAAGAACTTATTTAATCCTCATTTATATTTAATTTATAATTCCTTTAATATGATTTGAGGTTTGCAACTTTCCTTTTTTTATATAGAGAGTTACTTTCAAAGCAATTATGACCTTTTTTTCTAGAAAAAAACAGTGCAGTAAAAGGAAATTTAATTAGCCTTTTGATTCTTGGATTTCTTTGAATTAATGACATCCTTGTGACCAGAAAAGAAAATGGCCACAAAAGGGAATAGAGAATAATTCTGAATTTCGGCAGTGGTTAGGAAGAAGAATGGAAAGAAATAAGAATTATAATATTTTGTTTTTCTCCTTGCACATGGATGTTTTCCAAGACAATAAAAACAGTGACTTTATACCCAGGGGTAGAGTTTGATACCAAGATGCAAATCATAAATATGGATAGAAATTTTGAAATGTCAATTGAAAATATTACTGGAACTGGATAGAGAAATTCAGTGTGTATGCATGTGTGCATGTGTGCCTTGTCAACTTCTGCCTTTAAACTTATATTTAGAACTTCTCATTAGGGTGTATATGTTATAGGATTGTATTAGGACATTGAAACTTCTATATTTTTGTCTGTTTTCCGTCAGTATAATCCATGTTAAAGCAATTATCAGCTCACTTTTAAATTGCTTTTAAAATAATTGGGAACAAAATTCATTATTTCTCACACAATCATACTAATAAAGCTGTTATATATATGTGTATATATATGTGTGTGTGTGTATACATATATATATACACACATATATATGAATATATATGTGTGTATATATATATGTATACACACACACATATATATGTATCTCCTTGCCCTACATCTAAGAAAAAATTAAAATGCTGTACCAAGTAATTTATAAGAGAATTAGAGTTAATAATAATAGTTTCCAAATGCCATGGTTTGAGTGTGAAAATTGGTCATGAGTGAGGTATTGCTATAACAAATACCTGAAAATGTGGAAACAGAAAACAATTTTGGACTGGGTAATGGGCAGAGGCTGGAAAAATTTGGAGAAGCAGGCTAGAAAAAGCCTGGGTGGCTATGAAAGGAGCTTTAAGGACAGTCCTGGGGAGGACTCAAAGAGAATAGCTGTATGGAAACTGAATCTTCTTAAAGACTGTTTAAGTGGTTGTGATCAGAATCTTGGTAGAAACATGGACAGGAAAGGTCATTCTGATGAGGTCTCAGAAGGAAATGAGGATTGTCTTACTGGAAACTGGAGTAAATGTCATCTTTGTTAAAAGGTTGCCAAGAACTTGGCTGCATTGTGTCCATGCCCAAGGGCTTTACAGAAAGCAGAATGTAATAGTGATGAACTAGAATATTTGGTGGAAGAAATTCCTAAGCAAAATATTGAAAGAGCTGCATGAACACTTTTAACCACTTACATTAGGTTGGTGCAAAAGTAATTGTGGTTTTTGCCATTGAAAGTAATGGCATGCCTTATAAAGGCATGAAGGGAGAGAAATGATTTAAGGATAGAATTGATAATTAAGAGTTAAGAGCAGGGAAAAAATATTTGGAAATTAATAGCCTGGTCACATAAAGAGTGAAAAAGCATTTTTAAGAGTGCAAACCAAGCATGAGGCTAAGCAGTTGTTTGCTAAAGAGATTAGTATAAATAAAAGGGAGCCAGGTGCTATTCATCAAACAATGGGAGAATGACCCTAAAGGCATTTTGGAGTTCTTCAAGGCTGCCATGCCCATCACAGGCCCAGAGCTCTAGGAGGGCATTTCTGATTTTAGAGGATGAGATTGGGGCACCTTCCATGGGCTCATTACCAGAGCTGCCTTGGCACTTCACTCCCCACATTCCAGTGCAGTATTCCTCAGCCGGCCCATCCACAGCTCAAGTGGACCCAGGTGTTGCTAGTGCAAGCAGTAAGCCTTGGTGATGTCCATGTGGTGTTGGCTCTGCATATGCACAGAGTGTCTAAACTGTGGAGCCATGGCAGCCTCTACCTATGTACCAAAAAATGTACTGGACAGTCTGAGGGCCCAGGCAGACTGTGTAATCTGTTGCAGGGGTGGAGCCACTGCAGAGAGGATCTCCACTAGGATAATGACTAGTTGAGCCATGGGAATGGGGCCACCCCTGAAACCCAACAACTATAGAGCTACCAGCATGAAACGTCCACCTGGAAGAGCTGCAGGCATGAGATGGCAACAGTAAGAGCTGCTGAGAGAGCTGAGCTCAGCAAAGACATAAGGGTGGATGGGATGGAGCTGCCTAACCCCTCCTGAGTGTGTCCAGGAGGTGAACAATTATCTTTCACATGAAGTGAAAGATTATTCATTCCGAAGCTTTAAGGTTTAATGTTGTTTTCCCTGTTAGGTTTTGAATTTGCTTGGGGCCTGGAATGGGAATGTCTATCTTATGGTTGTTCCACCATTGTGTTTTGGAAGCATATAACTTGTTTCAATTCACAGGCTCACAGCTGGAGAAGAATCTGCCTCAGGATGAATCATATCTTGAGTCTCACCCTTAACTGATTCAGATGAGACTTTGGACTTTTGAATTGATGCTGGAGCAAGTTAAGATTTCTGGGTCATTGTGATGGAATGGATGTATTCTGCATGTGAGAAGGGCATGAATTTTAGGACCAGGGTTGAAGTGCTATGGTTTGAATGTGTCCCCTAAAATTTATGTGTTGGAAACTTAATCCCCAGTGCAATAGTGTTGAGAGATGGTACAACCAAGAGGTGATTAGCTCTAATGTTCTTAGTGTCAGAGCAAGTTCATTATTGAAGGAGTGAGTTTCTCATGAAAGGATAAGTTTGGGTTTCTTCCCTCACTCTTTCCCCATGTGATGACTTCCACCATGTTATAATGCATCAAGAAGGCCCTCATCAGGTGCCAGGGCCTTGATCTTGGATTTCTGAGACTCCAGAACTATTAGGAATAAAAACTTATTTTCTTTATAAATTACCCAGTCTCAGGTATTTGGTTATTGCAGCACAAAATGGACTAAGACACCAGGTTTCTACTTTTTCAAATAATCATGCTATCTTTTAGAACTCTCATTACAGTTTCATTAATTAAAAAAAAATTCTTTGTTCTATTAAAGATATGCTTTTCAATTACTCAATACAATTTTAAGCACAGATTGAAGTTATTATCTAGTGATGGCTAGCTAGAAAATAATATTTAACTTCTGTTAAAATACTTTGTTTGGGATTTGTATAAAAATTACAAATGAAGGTATGTAAGTTCTAATCCTATTACCTTAACTCTAATCATAATGTAATCCTTAATATGATGTTATGTCAAATGTATTTTAATTGCTTATTCTCCCCCATAAGTACTGACATTTAGACACATAAAACATGATTTACTATTCCCGCAATTAAAGAGAGTGATTTAGTAGCTAGATGAACAGAATTCTAATTCCTTACTGGACTTTAAAGAAAGGAGATTTTTCTGGAATTCATAGCTCTTATTGCTATCAGACTTTTCTAATTATCAGAGAAAACTCTTATGCCCATCATAGTATTCTAACAATTACCTTAATGCTGAATTTCTTAAAGCAGCTGTGGAGATTGTAGTTTTTACAGCTTTTGGGGGAACATATAATCTCCTTGGATATCAAGTACACTGAATTAGCATTTTTTATCATTGCACCTCCCTTTACACACAGATAACATACTGTGATAACTTTTATTTTCTAAAGAGCCCTCAATTAGTACTTGATGAATGAATCAATTACTAGTAACCAGTTTTTCTCTCCCACATACTTTTTTTCAGAATTAAAAAAAAATATATGTAAGTATTTTTTCAAACACCTTTTGCCTATAGGTATAACATAATGTGTTAATTTTCTTATTTTACCAAAAGTAAATTTAGGACTTTAGGCAAAGTAAAGCAGACTTATTTTCTTTAGTATTTTCCTATTCTGTTTTCTTTGACTGTGTATGCGAAGCACTGCATGAGTTATCATTTTATCATTAAGCCAAAGACCAAGAAGATGCACACCTTCTTAGAAGATGTTATGTTTAAAATTTTACATGAGTGAGAGAGTAATTCTGATGCCCAATTTATACCTGCACTTTGATGGATCACACAATCCATAGCTTTTCATTCTTAATGCATCATGGCCTTGTTAATTTCATATAGAGTACTTATATCCAGGACTATGAAGTTTCTAGGAAAAATGAACACAGCGTTTAAGAGAATAGAACATATAATATTCTATTAAAATATTTGTTTAAATAGTTCCATAATTTAAGAATGAAGCCTATTTAAGTGTAAACTATCTACAAGTACATTTTTAAAAGCTTATCTCTCATATTTGGTATTTAATAATGAAAGAAACTAATGTGCCTTTATCAAATTACATTTTGAATTTAATTCCATAGTATCACTATCTGAATAAAACAAAAATGTAATTCATCTTTTTTTTTGTGAGGTTGTGATTGAAAAACTTTTACTGTAATCTCAGATGTACAAAAAATAGAAAATCAAAGATTTTATAAGACTATCTAATAAAGAATTTTATATGATGAGCAATATGTGTAATATATGTTTAAATTAAACATTTGAAATGAAGACTTATTAACTATCAGTTACTGTTTTTACTTGGTAATGTTTAATACACACACCATAGCTTACCGTGTTAGGTGCCAATATGTTTATTAAATTTAACTTGAACCATAACAGAAATAAAACACTGGATTGTCTTCGCCTCTCATATCTTTTAAAATATTGTCTCACAAAATAGATTATATTTTGTGATTTATAATTTTTTCTGCTTGATATAAAGTTGATTGTATAATTCAATTTACATGAAACATGTTGCATTCATTCAAAAACATTTTCTAATCTCTTTTTCTGCTTAGTAAAATCTCTCTGTAAATATTTATGAATTTGCCCTTTCAACAACAAAAAAAAAGAACTTTTCAGATTCAAAGCAAAACACAACAAAAGATACAAATTAGGAAAGCATTTTTTCCTTGGCAAGAGATCGTTTTATGAATATTTGGCTTAGAACACTATTGAAAATTGCGACATGTTTTCTTCCTCTCAGGCAAGGGATTCCGTCTTCCTTTTTCCAGGATAATTCTGGGTGTTGGTCTGATCTCTATATTTCTTTTTATGCAATGATGATAACACATCTTTATGTTGGCCGACTATTGACAAAAACAATTTTAGGTAAACAGTGACAGTTGTGTTAGCAAATCATTTTCCAGGCTGTAAATTTAGTCTCCTGTGGCAGTTTTATTTGGTACTATCTTTCAAATTTCCCATATGCTTTTAACTTTGTCGCATTCTCATAATATAAATCATTTGGTTCCTGACGGTGTTAACTATCAACCTCTTGTAGGATAAATTTATTCCATGAATGTTAGAAGACAAATTCTTAACTACAATACACTTACTCTATCGACCTTCCAAGCTCCTAATTCTGCCTTAATTGATATCCCCAGTGTCTTTTTATACATGATGCTGTAATATGCTGTTACCTTTTTGAAAAATCAATTTAATCAATATTTCTGCTGAACCAATGTGTTAGCTTTATATGGCACCAAGTTTAGAAATTACTTGAATTTTAATTGACCTGTTTCATCATTTTGGCCCTTTGAAGGTGTAGTCACAAAGTACATGTTCGAGGTAAAGGAATTTACTCAAAGGGAAAGACCACATGAAATGTTTTAATTTTTACATTTCACTTGTATAGATTAGAATGAAAGACTGGAAACCAAAGTCACATTGTTGACTGGAATAAGACCTACACTTTTAGAATCAGAAAGCAAACATTTTTACATAGTCTTAGGAGTAGTATATGACATTTAAAAAGTTTTTAATGTTTATTTTAAGATCAGGTATACAAGTGCAGGTTTGTTATAAAGGTAAACATGTGTCATGGAGGTTGTACACAGGTTTCATCACCCAGGTATTAAGCCTAGTACCCATTAGTTATTTTCTGACCTCTCCCTCCTCCCACTCTTCACCCTCTGATAGGCCCCAGTGTGTTTTGTTCCCCTCTATGTGTCCATGTGTTCTCACCATTTATCTTCCACTTATAAGTAAGAGCATTTGGTATTTAGTTTCTGTTCCTACATTAGTTTGCTAAGGATAATGGCCTCCAGCTCCATCCATGTCCCTGCAAAAGACATGATCTCATTCTTTTTTATGGCTGTGTAGTATTTCATAGTGTACATGTACCACATTTTTTTATCCATCTATCATTGATGGGCATTTAAATTGATTCCATGTTTTTTTCTATTGTGAAGGTGCTGCAGTGAACATACATGTGCATATATCTTTATAATAGAATGATATATATTCCTTTGGGCATATACCCAATAATGGGATTGCTGGGTTGAGTGGTATTTCTGTCTTTAGATCTTTGAGGAATTGCCACACTGTCTTCCACAATGGCTGAACTAATTTACACTTCCAGCAATAGTGTGTAAGTGTTTGTTTTTCTTCACAACTTCGCTAGCATCTGTTATTTTTTTGACTTTTTGATAATAGCCATTCTGACTGGTGTGCATTTAATGTTTATAAAAGATTTTCAACTTTGTGAAGAAAGTGCCCTATAAATAGAGTTATTAAACATTAGAATAGCCTTAGGAAGAAGATTACCTTTAAATGACATTTTAGAATAGTTGGGATACTCACCTTCCTGAAACTCTTTTGAGAGTATACAAGGGTAGAGGCTAGAAGAGCTCTTTCAGACATCTGTCATATGTTTATTCATTGAGAATAATATATAAAAATAAATACCACTGTAACAATTTTTAGCAGTTTTGATCCACTGGGATACAGATGTGGACTATGTGTTTTTTTGCACTACTTCTGTAGTTTCTGAAATCTCCATGCATTTTCTGCTATGTAGTGAGGTCTTTTAATGACATGCAGTTTAATTCATAATGTCATTCTTACTTTCAGGGCCTGCAGAATTGTGGAGTCTCTTCTTGCTATCTGATTGGCCTGAAAGCTTCCTTCTCTCACCCTCCTCTATATGCACCCCTTCCACCCCAAGGCTAGACTAGTGGCCTGGAGTACATGTGCTTCTTTTTACAAAATTCACTCCCATTCCCATTCCCTGCCCTACTCCTCCGATATATGTGAAGTAGGTAGAAAGGACAGTTTTCTCCTTATAGGATTTTGCTTGGCAATATCATTTTTCTCTCCTTGGTAGGTTGTGATTGCTTTTTGGCTTTTCTAGCAGGTTGCTGTGGCTTAATGTCAAGGAATGATGGTAACTTTAGCTCCACAAACAATCCTGAAGGGGCTTTATAGACTTTGTGATTCTCAGTTTCGTCTTCTCGCTAATGCCCAGCTAGTGGTCTCATGCTGCCTTCCTGATTCAGGTACCTCTTTCCCTCCTTTCAAAGTACACTGTTGAGCTTCAAGATACCACAATCAGATTTATTCCCTGGGGCCCCAAAGCTGCGATATGGACATGTGCCAAATATCTCTTATCAGCATTGGAGAAAGTAGTAATGTTTTTCCTAATGGTGTGCTATATCTACTGTAATCCCTGTGTTATTCAGCTTTAGAAAAGATATCCATCAGCACTTCACCCCTTTAGGACTCTAAGATAAGATAGGCATTAGAGAAGAGAGAATAACTTTCTATTAAAAATTAATCACTTTTTAAGAAAAAATACAGGAAGAACAGTTAAGCAGTCATTCCCATAAACTCCCTTCCTCCCCTTTTCCTCAGCGCTTTTCTCTGAAGTGATTGTTTTCATTTTGAGTTGAGCATTACTCCTCAGAACTTTCCCAGGTTTTGTCCCACTGCCTTGTTGGGTTCTGCTTTTGCCAGATCTATATTAGGTAGACAAAATCAGTTCTAAGTAAGCAGGATCTATAAAAATGGCCTCAGACTTTTTATTAGCTCTTCTGAGCCTAATTAGTCTCTGTATGGCTATCCAAACTTAGATTTGCAGACTTATTAGAAAAATATTACTAAATATATGTGTCCGTAGGTGTTGCAGGTGATGTAGGATTTGGAAGAATGGAAGAATGCAGGTGTCATTATTTATTTTTATGCTTTTTACTTCTAAAAACTTTAGAGGTGATTGAATAGGGAAATATTCAAGTACCCATAAATCCTGTCCTACTAGAGACAAGTTGTATTCACAATTCAAAATACATGAGGTTTTCTGTAGGGAGGTTGTATTTGTTTTCTCTTTTTATTAAGTTACCAGTGGCAGGTAAGGTTTTTCCTGCTGGTGTGCTGTCTCTGGTGCAATCCCTACATTATTTGGTTTTAGAAAAGATATTGATCGGCATTTTACCTCTTTAGCACTCTGAGATAAGCTAAGCACTAGAGAAGAGAGAATGACTTTATATTAAAAATTATTCACTTTAAGGAAAAATACAGAAAAAACAGTTAAGTAGTCATTCCAATACATACCCTTGCTCCCATTTTCCCTCAGTTTCTTCTCTGAAGTGATTGTTTTTATTTGTAGTTGAGCATTGCTTCCCAAGGTAAGGAAACAAAAGCTAGGAGACTTAACAGGAGGATTCATAATCTTCCTACAGAGACAGGTTTTATCTGGAGGAATCAAGTAAGCCAAGGCCTAGCCAAGGGCTCCCTGAGCAAGTCCATCAATACCGGTAATCAGCAGGACTAGGAAGTGCAAGATTACGAGTCTAAGCAGCACAGAACTACACTTAGTTGGAGTAGAGATGATTGAATGGGGAAATATTCAGAAGCGGAATAGGAGATGGTTAAGTTGAGATGTTACTAGGTAGAAGGAAGTCTGCTGGGTTGGTCTAGCCCTAGAGAAGAAAATTATACACAGTACAAACAGTTCAGTTGTATAAGCAGTTGTGGGGTGAGGGCCATGCTAGCTAAAGTCACCATAAAAGGGAAAAAGGAAAGCCAAAGTCTAGCCAGCCAGCATACAAGGAAGGAGTACTGGTTCCGGGCCTGTTGTATGCCAAGGTGAGACTTGGCCATAGTACTTCCTGGATCTGCTTGATAGGTATAAAGAGAACTTAAGATAACCCAGCAGTTCAAGTCTGTGAAACATGATTTCATTCTGCCTAACTGGTATAACTCCTACAGTTAGGCCTGATCCTGCAGATGGACTGACAGGGTAATCCAAATGAAGGGGTATTAGAGGAGGCAAAAAAGGAAAAAAAAAAAGACATGTTACAAAGATATAATTTTTTTTTCTCCTTAAAGTTTGGTTTTGGGGAATATAATTGTAGGATAAAAGAGTTCACTAATGTCTGAAATGGACCAGGAGATATTTGACTACAAGGCATAACAATTTAGGCTTATTATTATATATTATATTATACATTTTTCCTTGGGGGAAAGCAAAATCCACAAAATGCAGAAAGATATCCCTAAATAACTTTCAGAAAACTTCCAGAGGACAAGGGAGCCAATAATTTAAAGCAATGAGTCTGGTAGGAGGTCCTGCTGTGATATGTAGTTAGAAAAACAACATAATATTTTATTATTTAATTATTAGTGGTTAAGACCTAAGACATACAGACTCTGAAAAATGTGGGTATACGTAAGTAAGATTTCCTTACTGACCATTTCAGCTTAATTTCATTTGTTTTTACTGTTAGTTGATGAATTTTTCACAGTACATTTATATGTTAGAGCAGTGGCCCCACAACTTAGCAGCATTGGTGTTCATCTGTGATGTTAAAATCACAGGCACATTGAAATTTATTGTCCCCGTCTCTGTTTTGTTAAATAATCATTTAGATAACATCCATTCAGATTGTTATTCCAGAATGAATTTTACTCATTCAAATAAAATAATCAAGAAGCTAAGAGTTGAAACTACTTCAACATGAGTACTCTTTTCTTTATTAAGAAAAATGTATTAATTTGAGAATAAGAATATTTTTTAGTGTTTTCTGTTTGAAGCAATAAGATTTTTGGATTTAGAAGCAGTACATTGTTTTATTTATAAGCATTTTTGGTTTGTTTGTTTTTAAATAAGTGTTACATGGTATCTATTACATCTTTATTGCTTCCTTCTTGGAAAAATTATTTGCTTCGTTGAATTTCCCTACCTTTAAAGAGAACCTTGTAAATGTGTAGGTTTTAGTTATTTTAGGAGGTTTTCTCCCTTCGTGCCCGCAATCTTACTTTATTTCTCATTTTCTGCACTGGTTTGTAAAATCTGCTTAAAGATACATGTTTGTCAGATTTTTTTTTTTTTTTGGTCCACTTAAATTATTATCATTTAGGAAGATGCCCAGACTGAATGACTTAATTTGCCTCATCCCAAGTTTCTATTTGTGGTCATTGAGTCTTTCCAGTTTATACCATTACATTGCATTCTGGAGATAAGTGGAAGACAAATGCCTATTTGCTATAAAGTTAATTAAGAGGGTTAGACCAGAACTAAGACATTCATAGTTTCCTCAACTAATGAATTATTTTTTTAATTTAAAAAATAATTAAATTTATACCAACAAAATTCGTGGGATCATGATGAAACATAAAATGATAAGCAGGTTTGGAAACAAATTCTTCTGTTCTGTTATATTTGGAAGCAGACTCTTAAAAAACCTTTCCTCTGCTCAATGCCAATCAGCTCACAATGCCTAATTACTCTTTGAAATGACTTTTGGAGAGCATCAAGGAAGAGGTGAAAAAGATTCAGAGATGGTGTAATAGAGTAGTAGTGATATGGTTGGGATTATAGAGGACATTTTTCTAACAATGTAGAAAAACATGGCTAAAAACTGTATTTGGTGATTTTTAATAAGTTAAATCAGTACTAGGTAAAACTAAATGTCAAACTGTTTTTGAAAAACTAGAAAAAATGCCATCTCCCTCTTTGATTTGAAAAGTTGCCATTGGACAGAACCACAATAGAATTTTAATTTAAGATTCAACATAATTTAATTCACTAGAAAGCTTTTGTCTATGGATGCTTTTATTTTAACTCAAACACTAATACATGTTGTTGGGTAATAATTTGAAATTGAGAAATTAAAAAAATAACCAAGTTTTCAGATTGTGGTTATTCTTCTTTAGAGTGTCCTGCCAAATACCTCCAGATTATATTGACTAGATTAGAGTTTAGAATTTCAAGTGACCTTTTACTGTTTGTTTTTGTTATTTTCTTTTTTCTTTCTCTAACCCAATTATTTTACTAAATTTTTCCAATATGTAATGTATTTAGAATATGAACTCTATGGTTCACAATTTATAGAGCAGACAATTTAGAGACACATTGTTCCTATTCCTGAACCTCAGACTTATTCTTATTCTCATAGACAACCAATATATTTCCTTTCAGAAATCTTTGTATTATATACATATATACACACTGACTTAAAAAATTTTTTTTATTGACACAATTCCATACTTTTTTTTAACTTTAGAAGATCTTAGAGATTCCATATAATAACTCCTTATTATTTCTTATGGCTGCATATTATTCTGCTGCATACATATATCATAATTTGGGGAGACAGGTTGTATTAGTCCATTTTCATGCTGCTAATAAAGACATATCAAGACTGGGTAATTTACAGAAGAAAGAAGTTTAATGGACTTGCATTCCATGAGGCCTCATTTCATGAGGCCTCACAATCATGGTAGAGGGTGAAAGGCATGTCTCACACGGCAGCAGTCACAATAAGAGAGCTTATGCAGGGATACTCCCATTTTTAAAACCATCAGATCTTTAAGACTTACTATCACAAGAGCAACATGAGAAAGAGCTATCCCTATAACTGAGTTATCTGCATCAGGTTTCTTCCACGATGTGGAAATTCAAGATGAGATTTGGGTGAAGGCATAGCCAAACCATATCACAAGTGGAGCAAGATGGTACAATAGAAGGCTCCACTCATCATCCCCCTGGCAAGGACACCAATTTAACAATTATCTATGCGGAAAAAACACCTTCATAAGAACTTAAAATCAGGTGAGCCCTCATAGTACCTGGTTTTATCTTCATGTAGCTGGAAGAGGCACTGAAAAGATTGAAAAAACAGTCCTGAATCACCAACACTACCCCTCCCCAGTCCCTGGCAGCAGTGTGTGGTACAGAGGGCATCTCTAGGCACTGGGGGAAGGAGAACACAGCAATTGTGAGGGATTGAACTCAGTGGTGTCCTGTTAGAGCAGAAAGAAAAGCTTGACCAAACTCTGCTGATGCTTTCACACAGAGGGAGCATTTAAAGCAGCCCTAGCAAGAGTTGAATTACCGATTCCAGCAATCCAAACTTGAGTTCCAGCAAACCTTGCCACCAAGGACTACAGTGCTCTGTGCTTCTAAATGTAGTTGAAAGGCAGTCTAAGCCATAAGGTTGGCAACTTTTAGGCAAGTCCAAATGCTGAACTAGGCCCGAAGCCAGTGGACTGCAGGGGCACATGACCTATTGAGACACCAGCCAGGGTTTTTAAGGAAGTTGGTGGCATTACCTCTCCCCTAACCCCAGCCTGCACAGCTCATGGCTCCAAAAGAGACCCTTTCTATCTGCTTGAGGAGACGAGGGGGAAGAGTTGGTAGGAATTCATCTTGCATCTTTGATACCAGCTCAGCCACAGCAGGATAGGACATCAGAGTCGTGAGGCCCCTGTTCCAGGATCTAGCACCTGGAAAACATTTGTGGACACACATCTGGACCAGAAGAGAACCCACTGCCTTGAAGGAAAAGACCCAGTCCTGGCAGCATTCATCACCTGCTAACTGGAGAGCCCTGAATAATCAGCAGCAATACCCAGGTACTATGTCAAGAGCCTTGAATGAGCCTCTGAGACTTGCTGGCCTCAGGTGAAACTGAGCGTATTACCAGGTGTAGTGGCTGTAGGACAAAACTTTTTCTGTTTGAGAAAAGCAGAGGGAAAAGTAAAGGGGACTTTGTCTTGCACATTAGGTGCCAGCACAGTCACGGGGGTAGAGCACCAAGTAGGCTCTTGGGGTTCCTGACTCTAGGACTTGACTTAACATTTGGATGGCATTACTAAATCTACCCTGAGCCAGAGGAGAACCCACTGCCAGGAAGGATGAGTCCTAGGCAAGGCATTCACTACAAGCTGACTTACGAGATCTTGGCCCGTAAGGGAACATTGGTGGTAGTCTGGTGGTACTTCTTGTGGTATGGTTGGTGGTGGCTATGGAGTGAGACTTCTATTTTTTTAGAAAGGGGAAGAAATGATGGGAACTTGTTTGAGTGCCAACTCAGCTGCACTACAATAGAACAACAGGTAGATTTCTAAGTTTTTTGATTACTGGATGGTATCTCTGGAACCACCTGGGGCGTGGAAGACCTTTCCACCCTGAAGGAAAGGACACAGGCCTGGCTGGTTTTGCTGTTGGCTGATTGTAGAGCCCCTGGGCTTTGGCTGAACATAGGCAGTACACAGGGAGTTGTTATAATAGGTCTTGGGTGAGACCCAGTGCAGTTACAGTGGTGGTAGTCATAGGGGTGCTTATGTCACTTTACCCCATCTTCTTCACCCCCAGTATTAGAACAAAGAGAGAGACTCTGTTTGTTTAGGGGACAGTGAGAGAAGACAACAAGAGTCTCTGCTTGATAATTCAGAGATTTCTCCCAGATTTTGTCCAAGACTATCAAGGTGGTGTCTCTAAGAATCTGCAACAACCACAGCGTTACTGGGCTTAGGGTGTTCCCTAAACCAGATACAGCTTAGATCACAACACACAAGTCCTTTCAAATATTTGGAAATCTTTCCCAAGAAGAACAGCTACAAATAAGCTCAGTCAGTGAAGACTACAATAAATACCTAACTCTTCAATGGCCAGCCACCAGCAATGTCTACTTGCATCAACATCATCCAGGAAAATATGACCTTACCAAATGAACTAAGTGAGGCACCACAGACCAATCCTGGAGAAACAGAGATATGGGACCTTTCAGACAGAGAATTCAAAATAGCTGTGTTGAGGAAACTCAAAGTATTTAAGGTAACAGAGAGAATGAGTTCAGAATTCTATAGTATAAATTTAATAAATATATTGAAATAAAAAGAATCAAGCAGAAATTCTAGAGCTGAAAAATGCAATAGGCATATTGGAAAATGTATTAGAGTCCTTCAATAGCAAAACTGATCAGGCAGAAGAAAGAATTAGTGCACCTGAAGACAGGCTATTTGAAAATACAGTTAGAGGAGACAAAAGAGAGAGGAATAAAAAATAGTAAAGCATGTCTACAGGATCTAGAAAATAGCCTCAAAGGGGGCAAATCTGAGTTATTCTCCTTAAGGCGAAAATAGAGAAAGAAATAGAAGTAGAAAGTTTATTCAATAGGATAACAATAGAGAACTTCTCAAACATGGAAAAAGAATGAACATCCAAATACAATATAATAGAACATCAATGAGATTTAACCCAAAGAAGACTACTTAAAAGCTTTTAATGTTGAAACTCCCAAACATCAAAGTTAAAGAAAGGATTTTAAAAGCAGCAAGGGAAACAAAACAAATAACCTACAATGGAGTTCCATATGTCTTGCAGTAGAATTTTCAGTGGAAACTTTACAGGGTAGGAGAGAGTGGCATGCCATATTTAAAGTGCTAAAGGAAAAAAAAAAGTATTTCACTGTAGAATAGTATATCTGGCAAAAATATCTTTCAAACATGGAGAACTAAAGACATTTCCCAGACAAACAAAACCTGAGAGATTTCATCAACACCAGACTCGTCTTACAGGAAATGCTATAAAGGGTGTACTTCAATCAGAAAGAAAAAGACATTAATAAACAATAAGTAACCACCTGAAAGTACAACGCTCACTGGTACTAGTAAACTCAGAATATTACAAAACTGTAACTGTGGTGTGTAAAGTACTCTTATCCCAAGAAAAAAGACTAAACAATGAACAAATCAAAAATAATAATTACAACAACTATTCAAAACATGACAGTACAATAAGATATAAATAGGCTGAGACCACACCATTGCACTGCAGCTTGTGCAACAGAGTGAGACTCCATCTCAAAAAAAAAAAAAAAAAGAAAAGAAAGATATAAATAGAAACAACAAAATGACTAAAAGTGGGGGGAGAAAGTTAAGGTGTAGAGTTTTCATTAGCTTTTAGTTTTGTTTTTGTTTTTTTTTGGCTTATTTTTTCATTTGCTTTCCAGTGTTGTTATCAGGTTAAAATAATGGGTTACAAGATAGTATTTGCAAGTATCATGGTAACCTAAAACCAAAATCATACAACAAATACAAAAAATAAAAATAAAAAGCAAGAAACTAAATCATATTACCACAGAAAATCACCATTGCTAAAGGAAGAAAAAAAGAAAAAACCAGAAAATAAAATTGTCAAAGCAAGTCCTTACTTATCAATAATTTGAATGCAAATGGACTAGACTCTGCAATCAAAATACAGAGACGGGCTGAATGGAGGAAAAAACAAGACCTATTGATCTGTTGCTTACAAGAAACATGCTTCCTCTATGAAGATACACATACGCTGAAAATAAAAGGATGAAGGAAGATATGGCACCCCAATGTAAATTTAAAAAGAGCAGGAGTTACTATACTTTTATCAGACACAATAGATTTCAAGGGAAAACTACAAGAAGAGACAAAAAAGATCACTATATAATGATAAAGGAGTCAATACGGCGAGAGGATATAACAATTTTAAACATATATGGACTTTTAAATGGAGTATCCAGATATATAAAGCAAACATTATTAGACATAAAGAGAAATGGGCCCCAATAAAATAATAGCTGGAGACTTCAACACCTTACTTTTGGCATTAAATTGATCTTCCAGACAAAAAATTAACAAAGAAACATCAGACTCAATCTGTACTGTAGACCTAATGGATCTAATAGATATTCCCAGAACATTACATTGAACAGCTGGAGAATACAAATTCTTTTCTTCAGCACATGGATCATTCTCAAAGATAGACCATATATTAGGTCAGAAAACAAGTGTTAAAATATTCCAAAAAATTGAAATGATACCAAGCATCTTCTCTGATCAGAATGGAATAAAACTAGAAATTAATAATGAGGAATTTTGGAAATTATACAAGTATGTGAAAATTAAACAAGATGCTCCTTAGTGACCAGTGGATCAATGAAGAAATTAAAAGGGAATTAAAATTTTTTTGAAACAAATAATGGAAACACAACATACCAAAACCTATGTGATAGAGCAAAAACAGTATAAATAGGCAAGTTTATGGTTATAAGTGCCTACATCAAAAAAGAGGAAAACCTACAAATGAATAGTCTCACAATACATCTTAAATAACTAGAAAAGTAAGAACAAACCAATCCAAAATAAGTTGAAGTAAAGAAATAATAAATATCAGAGCAGAAATAAACTTGAAATGACAAAAACAATACAAAAGATTAATGAAACATAAAGTTGGTTTTTCAAAAAGTTAAACAAAATTTACAAACCTTTAGCCATACTCACTAAGAGGAAAAGAGAACAGATACAAATAAATAAACTTAGAAATGAAAAAGGAGACAGTATAACTGATAGTATAGAAATTCGAAAGATCATTAGTGGCTAATGTGAGCAGCCATGTGCCAGTAAATTGGAAAATCTAAAAAAACAAAAAAAACAAAAAAAGGAAAAAATGTATAGACACATAAAACTTACCCATATTGAACAGGAAAGGAATACAAAACTTGAACTGACCAAAAATGTAATGACATTCAACTCATTGTAAAAAGTGTCTCAGTGAAGAAAAGCCTGGGGCTTGATGGCTCCCTTGCTGAATTCTACCAAACATTCATTCTTTCTATTCTTTACTATCCCCCATCTGGTTGAAGAATCCAAAAATCATAAACCAATTCTCAAATATTTTCTTTGAAAACCTGCATCCTGGTGGTTGGTTCCCCATTTTGTTTTTATCTGATTCTACTATTTCTTGATATTTCAGCATAAATATCAAGAAATATAAAGAATTAATACCAATCCTACTCAAATTATTTCAAAAAGTAGAGGAGAATGGAATACTTTGAAACTCATTCCTTCATACTGGAATTACCTGGACAGCAAAACCAGGCAAGGACAACCAAAAAAGAGAACTACAGTCTGATATCTCTGCTGAGTATTGATGCAAACATCATCAACAAAATACTAGCACACCTAATTCAACAATACATTAAAATGATCATTCATCATGACCAAGTGAGATTTATCCCTGGGATGCAAGAAAGGTTCCACATATGCAAATCAATCAATGTGACACATTATATCAACAGAATGAAGAATAAAAACCATATAATCATTTCAATTGATGCTGTAAAATCATTTGATAAAATTCAACATTCCATTATGATAAAAACCCTCAAAATCTGAGGATAGAAGGAAAAATACTTCAACATAATAAAAGCCAGGTACAACAGTCCCACAACGAGTATCATACTGAATGTGGAGAAACTGAAAACTTTTCCTCTATGATCTGGAACAGGACAAGTATGCCCACTTTCACTACTGTTATTCAACATAGTATGAGCAATCCTAGCTAGAACAATCAGACAAGAGAAAGATGTAAAGGGCATCCAAATTGGAAAGGAGGGAGTCAAATTATCCTTATTTGTAGATGATATATAATCTTATATTTGGAAAATACTGAAGATTCCACAAGAAAACTATTAGAACTGATAAACTCACTAAAGTTGCAGGATACAAAAGCAACATGCAAAAATCAGTAGCATTTCTATATGCCAACAGTGAACATGTAAAAAAAAAAGTAATCTCATTTGCAACTGCCACACATAAAACTAAATATATAGGAGTTAACCAAAAAGAAATGAAAGGTCTCTACGATGAAAGCTATAAAACACTGATAAAAATAAGTTAAAAAGAACACCAAGAAATGGAAAGATATTCCATGTTAATGGATTGGAAGTATGAACACTGTTAAAATGTCCATACTAGCTAAAGCATTCTACAGATTCGGTGCAATCCCTATGAAAATACCAGCAATATTCTTTGCATAAATAGAAAATAAAAACAAAAATTTACATGGAACAACAAAGGCACCAGAATAGCCAAAGCTATCCCAAGCAAAATGAAGAAAACTGGAGGAATCACATTACCTGACTTCAAATTATTCTCAGAGTTATGATAACCAAAACAGCCCAATACTTGCATAAAAACAGAAACATCAACCAATGGAACAGAATTGAGAACTCAGAAACAAATCCATACAGTGACAGTGAACTCATTTTTTACAAAGGTGCCAAGAACATAGACTGAGGAAAATACAGTCTCTTTAATAAATGGTGCTGAAAAAACTGGATGTTCATATGCAGAAGAATGAAACTGAACCCCTGTCTCTTACCATTTGATAAAAATCAAATCAAAATGGATTAAAGTCTTCAATCTAAGACCTCAAAATATAAAACTATGACAAGAAAACATTGGGGGAAATATTCAGGACATTTGTTTGGGCAAAGATTTCCTGAGTAATACTTCTGAAACAGAGGCAACCAAAACTTCAATGTACAAATGAGTTAAAAAGTTTCTGCAGAGCAAAGGATGGCATCATTCAAGTGAAGACACAACCCACAGGAAGAGATAAAAAAAGGTTCTACACTACCCATCTGACAAGGAATTAATAACCAGAATATATAGAAAACTCAAACAGCACTATTGAAAAATATCTAACGATTTGTTCACAACATTGGCAAAAGATCTGAATAGACATTTCTCAAAAGAAGACAGAAAGATTGCAAACAGGCATATAATAAGGCGCTCAACATCATTAATCATCAGAGAAATGCAAATCAAAACTGCAATGAGATATGATCTCTAGTTAAAATGGCTTATGTTCAAAAGACAGGTTATAACAAACACTGAAAAGGGTGTAGAAAAAAGATAACATTTGTACACTGTTGGTGGGAATGTAAATTAGTGTTATGGAGAACAATTTACAGGTTCCTAACAAAACTAAAAGTTGAGCTATTATATGATTCAGCAATCCCGCTGCTGGGTATGTACCTGAAAGAAGGGAAATAAGTATATCAAAAAGCTATCTGCATTCATATATTTTCTATAGCACTATTTACAGTAGCTAAGATTTGGAAGCAGCCTAAGTGTCCATCAACCTAAGTGTCCATGAATGGATAAAGAAAATGTGGTAAATATACAAAAAGGAGTACTATTCAGCCATAAAAAAGAATGAGATCCTGTCATTTGCAACAACATGAGATAATTATACTAAGTAAGATATACAGGACATAGAAAGGCAACCATTGCATGTTCTCACTTATTTGTGGAATCTAAAAATCAAAACAATTGAACAATTGACATAGTGAGTAAAATGATGGTTACCAAAGACTGGGAAAAGTAGTAGGGAGTTGGGAGTGGGGGAAGGTGGGTCTTTAGTTTGTACAGAAAAATTAGAAAGAATGAATAAGACCTACTATTTGATAGCACACTAGGGTGACTGCAGTCAATAACAATTGATCATTTAAAAATAACAGGTGGAATTGGATTGTTTGTAATGCAAGGGATAAATGCTTGAGGGGATGGATACCCCATTCTTTTGTCTTCTCTGTGTATTTTCAAATAGCCTGTCTTCAAGCTTATTGATTCTTCTGCTTGATCAATTCTGCTATTGAAGGACTCTAATGCATTATTCAGTATGCCTATTGCATTTTTGAGCTCCAGAATTTCTGCTTGAATTTAAAAAATTCAATCTCTGTTAAATTTATCTGGTAGGATTCAAAATTCAAAATAGGATTTAAAATTCCTCCCCTGTACAATATTATCTTAAATTTCACTGTGCTTCTTCAACACAGCTATTTTGACTTACCTGTAAGGTTACCCGTTTCTCTCATATTGGGATTGGTCTCTGGTGCCTTATTTATTGATAGTTTGTTTGGTGAGTTAGTATTTTCCTGGATAGTCTTGATGTTTGTGGGTGCTTGTCAATGTCTGGTCATTAAAGAGTTAGGTATTTATTCTAATTTTCACAGTCATGGTGTGTTTGCTCCTGTCCTTCTTGAGAAAGCTTTTTAAGTATTCAAAGGGAATTGAGTGTTGTGATCTATGTTTTTGGTTACTGCAGACATATCTGCATTAGGGAGAACCTCAATTCCAGTAATGCAGTGATTCCTGCAGGCTCATAGAGGTATTACTTTGGTGCTTTTGTGTAACATCTGAGAGAATGTGCTGGATTACCAGGCAGAGTCTGTAGTTCTCTTCTCTTACATTCTCCCAAACAAATGGAATCTTTCTTTCCATGCTGAACTGCCCGAAATTGAAGAAGGAGTGACACAAGCACTACTGTAGCCACCATCATGGGGACCATGCTGGGTCACACCTGATGCCAGCATAGTACTGGGTTTCACCCAAAGCCTATGGTGACTATTGCCTGGCTACCACTGTTGTTTATTTAAGGCTTAATGGCTCTTTAGTCAGCAAATGGTAAATCCTATCAGGCCTACATCTTTTCCTTCAAGGAAGCAGGTTCCCTCTGGCTCTGGGTGGGTCCAGAAATGCTAACTGAGAGCTAGGGCCTGGAATCAGGAACCTTAGGAATCTACTTGGTGCTTCATTTTACTGTGGCTGAGCTGGTACCCAGCTTGCAAGACAAAATCCTTTTTATTTATTTTCCTCCTTTCTTCAAGCAAAAGGGGTCTCTTGCTGTGGCCTCTACCACCTCAGGCCTATGGTAGGTAATTACTACCTGACTACCACTGAAGTTTATTGAAGGCTAAAGGGCTCTTTAGTCAGCAGGTGGTGAAGGCTGCTGAGTCTGCGTCTCTGTCTTCAGGCCAGTGGGTTCCCTTTGGCCCAGAGTGGAAGGCCTTTTACATTTTCCTTCTTTTAAAGTATTTATTTATTTATTTATTTATTTTATTATTTTTTTTGGAGACGGAGTTTCGCTCTTGTTACCCAGGCTGGAGTGCAATGGCGCGATCTCGGCTCACCGCAACCTCCGCCTCCTGGGTTCAGGCAATTCTCCTGCCTCAGCCTCCTGAGTAGCTGGGATTACAGGCACGTGCCACCATGCCCAGCTAATTTTTTGTATTTTCAGTAGAGACGGGGTTTCACCATGTTGACCAGGATGGTCTCGATCTCTTGACCTCGTGATCCACCCGCCTCGGCCTCCCAAAGTGCTGGGATTACAGATGTGAGCCACCGTGCCCAGCCTTAAAGTATTTATTACGTGAATGTGGATTTTTCTTTTTGTTGTTGTTCTATAGAATGATCACGCTGTAGATTTTAGGTACAAATGTGGTCATCATCTATTTTTCTCCAGATTTTCTATTATTTAAAATTTCTCTTAAAGTTCCTGTTTTATCTGCTCTAAAAAACTTACTCAGCTAGTTTGAGTAATAGTTCCTAATGTCTCCCTAATATTGAACTTAGCTTTTGGCTTAAAGTTGTAAAATAATATGTAGAATGTGCAAAAGAAAATTCTTGAATTTCAATGTTTTTAGTGTAAGCATGACATAGAGTTAAAATGATTTGTTTCTTGGAATTAAAATATGTATTCTGTGGCCTTGTTATCCATTTTAAAACCTTTACATTTGTCAATATTCTCAAAAATCTAATATACCTCTCTTTCTTTACAATATGCCTAATTCCATTTGAGTAAAAAACAAACAAAAAAACCTTCCTGCCCAACCATGGGCTCACAGTGATGAAATCAAAACATTCTTGGTTATGTGTAAAACTTTATCCTGGACTACTTTATCCATATTCTTGGAAAGATTAGTGAGGAATTCATTCCAGGTGAAACACTATGGAATTACTTGTTTATCCTCACTATTTAAAATGCCTGAGTTCCCATTAGATCAAAATAAATGAGATTGTTTTGACTTAAACACTGTAACATTAATTACAATGTTAAAATCAAGTAATTTGATACAGAATCTCCCTGGACTTGAAAAGAGTTCTAGGATTTGCCCCAGTAGAAATAATATAGCTATCACTTATTGAATTCCTAAATGCTTACCATGTGTCATGAGTAAGTCAATTGTCTTGCAAGCAATTGTTTTATTGAATTCTTACGGTGTCCTTGTGATGTGGTTAATAGAAACATCACTTTTTTCAGAAAAAGAAACTGAGGCTCAGAGGGAAAAGTTGCCTAGAAACTTGAGTCAGTTTTTTTTTAAGCAATAGAGCCACTTTTCCCTTCCTTCTAGTCTTATGATTTTAAAAAAATCTCAATGTGAATAGAGTGACACTATGTGTATTTATTCCGTATTTCTTCTGCAGCAGATTATCAGCAAGTTAGTGCTTAAACAACATAAACAACATACAATTATTACTTCACAAGTCCAGCATAGGTCTTGCTGGGCTAAAATCAAGGTGTCAGCACGTCTGCTTTCCTTTCTGGAGTCTCCAAGAAAGAATTCATTTCCTTTTCATTTTTTTTAGCTTCTAGAGGCCACCCACATTCCTTGGCTCATGGCCCCCTTCCTTCATCTTCAAAATCAGCAATGCTGCACCTTTCAGATTATTCTTCTATAGTCACATTTCTGTCTGGCCACTGCCTAGAAAAGGTATTCTGTTTTCAAGTTCCTGAGTGATTATGTTGAGATCACCCAGATAATCAACGATAATCTCCTTTTGTAATGTTCTTAACTTAATCACAACTACAACATCCCTTTACCATATAGGGAAACATGAACAACTCCTGGTAATTAAGTTAGGAGAGGACCTCTTTCAAAAGGTGTTGTGCTGTTGTCACACTATAGGAACCTGTTTTTGCAAATAGTTTGGCAAGCACTGATTGAACTATAGCCAAAGCAAAGAGAAAGTCACTACCAGAAGAAACGGATTCATTTTAATGCTCTTTGCCTGATTTTTTTGTTGGCAGCTAATTTCTTTAGCTCTAGATCTGTACAGTGTATTTATATACATATATATATGCATAATTCATAGTGAATCTGTTTTTCTTATTGCCATAAATGTTTAAAAAATCACTTTATTAAAATATGATTTGCATTCAATAAAACTCATCCATTTAAGTGTACAAATAAATTCATTTTGTCCTACATAATTTCTTTTTATATGTAAACATTTTAAAACTTTTAATTTAACTATAAAATACATATAGAATATAATAAATGAAGAGCCTGATAAATTTTCTCAAAAACTGAACTCACTGTTGTAACAATTATTCAGATTAAGACATAATGATATTTTTATGTGGTCAGCTTTATTAGGCATAATTTATAAATAATGAAATTTATCAATTTCAAGTAAATAATTTGATGATATTTGACAAATGTATACAGTCAACCTCACAACTACCACCACAACAATGATATATATATGATATATCTATAGAACATTTTCCATCACACCAACAAGTTCCCTTTTGCCCTTTTGTAGTCAATCACAAGTCAATCAGTTTGCACTGAAACTACTGATCTGATTTCTATCACTAGTTTTTGCCTTTTCTAGAATTTCATGTAGGATTTAACTTAAGCAACAGTTCATTTTTAGCTACTTTCATTTAGCGTAATGCGTTTGAAATTTATCCTTTTTGTTGCATGTACCAGTAGTGGATACCCTACAATTTGATTATTCCTTCACGAGTTTTGAACCATTGGAATGACTCTTTCCAGTATTTGGCTATTATAAATGAACCTGCTATGAACATTCCCATAAAAACTGTTGTGTGGACATAGGTTTTTATTTATCTTGGGTAAATATAATATCTACAAGTGAAATTGTTCAGTTATATGGAAAACGTATGCTTAACGGTATAAGAAACTACCAAACTATTTTCCAAAGTGGTTATATTATTTTGCATTATTTCTAATAGTGTACCAGAGTTTCTTTCAGTTGCTTTCACTCTTCTCAAGAACACTGGATATTATCAGTCTTATTCATTTTTACTTTTCAGTTAGTATATAGCATCTCATTTCATTTTCATATTACTGACGACTGATGATGTTAAACTTTTTTTATGTGTTATCAGTATATCTTTCTAATGAAATTACTTTAAAATTATTTTTTTGCCTTTTTATTAATTTCTCAGTCTTCTTCAGTGGAAAGATTTCTTTAAATATTCTGGATAGAAGTCTATTTTCAGATATATATATTTACAAATACTTTCCTCTAGTTAGTGGCATTCTTTTCATTTTTGAAAATATCTTTGAAGAGCATAAAGATTTTAATTGAAGTTCATTTTATTAGCCTTCTTTTACAGTTCATGTTGTGTCCTCTTTAAGAAATCTTTGCCTAACTTGAGGTCTCTAAGATTTTGTCCTATACTTTCTTCTAGAAGTTTTAGATTTTTAACTCTTAATTTCAGATATATAAACATTTCGTGTTTATTTTTTAGTATGCTGTGAAAGAAGTCTGTCCTCCCTCCCTTCCGTCCTTCCTCCCATCCTTCTTTCCTTCCTTCCTTCCTCCCTCCCTCCTTTCCTTCCTTCTTTCCTTCCTCCCTCCCTCCTTTCCTTCCTTCTTTCCTTCCTTCTTTCCTTCCTCCCTCCCTCCCTCCCTCCCTTCCTTCCTTCCTCCCTCCCTCTCTCCCATCCTTCCTTCCTTCCTCCTTCCCTCCCTCCCTCCCTCCCTCTCTCCCTTCTCCCTTCTTCTTTCCTTCCTTCCTTCCTCCCTCCCTCCCTCCCTCCCTCCCTCCCTATCTCCCATCCTTCCTCCCTCCCTCTCTCCCTCCCTCCCTTCCTTCCTTTCTTCCTCCTTCCTTCTTTCCTCCCTGACTCTCCTTCCTCCTTTCCTCTCTTACTTCCTTCTTTATTTCTATGGTTATTCATTTCTACCAGCCCCATTTTTGAAATAATTATTTTAATTAATTAGAGTGTCTTGACAACTTTGTTAAAAGTTAATTGATCATATTTGTGTCAGTCTATTTCTCATATTTGCATTCTGTTTTATTAATCTGAATATAAGTTTTTATGTAAATATCACACTTCGATTATTAGGGGAGCTTTATAATAAGTCTATAAACTAGATAGTATAAGTCTTTTAGTTTATTCTTTTTCAGAATTCTTTTGGTTTCTAGTATTTTTGTGTCAAAATAATTTTTGATTCTGCATGAAAATTTCTCCAAAAATGGCTATTTATATTTACTTTGAGATTATCTTTAAGTTGTTGATCTAATAAGACAGAGCTGAAATCTTAGAGACAGGTAGTTTTCCAAGCAATGAACATAATATATCGTTCTGTTTCTTTGGGCCTTCTTTATCTCAGCAATGTTTTGCAGTTTCTAATGTACAGGTCTTATACATACTATGTTAAAAATTATCCTTAAATATATATTAGAAATAATATATATGTTTTAATTTCAAATTTCAATTGTTTATTGCTAGTATACAGAAATGCAACTGATTTTGGTACATTGACCTTTTATCCTGTGACTTTGTTAAATTAACTTCTTGGTTTTAATATCTATTTTTGTAGGTTCCTTAGAAGGTTCTTTGTTAGGGGTCAGCAAACTATGGCCTGTGGGTCAAATCCAGCTTACCACCTGTTTTTGTAAGTAAAGTTTTATGGGACATAGTCATTCCCATTCATTTACATATCTAGAATATTTTGGCTACAATGGCAGAATTGAGTAGTCACAATGGAGGAAATGTGGCCTGTAAAACCATATTTACTATCTAAACATATTCATAGCTTCCAGAGATTAGGGTATAGACTTTGCGGGGGTCATTTTAGAATTCTGGTTATCACTGTTATGATTGCTTAAATGTACTCTCTTGCTATTTGCTTTCCAACTGTCCTTTGTTGTATGTGTGTGTGCGTACACTTTTGCTCTTATTTACCTGTTTGCTTTGGTATTGTTGTTAATGATTTTATTTTAGCTTCATTTTAGCTGTTGTGCTTTAAGTGCTTATTCAAAGATTTATAGTAGACAACTTTAACTTATTGCAGCTTACCTTTAAATAGTATAATACTTTATGTACCGCATGAGAAGCTAAGAACAATATGTCTCCTGTAAATTTTTTGTTGTTGGGTGATAGATTTCTTCATGTGTCTCTAAATATTTTTGGGCTTTGTTGTGGGATATGATTGAATTACTCAGATTCACTTTAATCTTTTCAAGACTGTGTTTTTATATTTGGTAGGGCATGCCTAGAAGCCTTTAGTTGAGGGTTACTTTGGCCTCATTCTGATAACATTTGCTCTTTGTGTAATTTCTTTTCTTTGCAGCACATTTTGTGTGTGTGTGTGTGTGTGTGTGTGTGTGTGTGTGTGTGTGTAAAAGTTTCTTTCTCTCTCTCTCTCTCTCTCTCTCTATCTCTCTCTTTTAATTGTACTTTAGATTCTGGGGTACATGTGCAGATCATGCAAGATTGTTGCATAGGTAGATTCATGGCAAGGTGGTTTGTTGCCACCATCCCCCCATTACCTATACCTGACATTCTCCGCACATTGTCTCTCCCCAACCCTCCCTCCTGTAGCCCCCCTCCTGACGGATCCCAGTGTGTGATGCTCCCCTCTTTGTGTCCAAGGGTTCTCATTGTTCAACACCCGCATACATGTGGTGTCTGACTTTTTGTTCTTGTGTCAGTTTGCTGAGAATGATGGTTTCCAGGTTCATCCACGTCTCTACAAAGGACACAAACTCATTGTTTTTTATGGCTGCATTGTATTCCATGGTGTATATGTGCCCCATTTTGCCTGTCCAGTCTATCATCGATGGTCGATGGGCATTTGGGTTGGTTCCAGGTCTTTGCTATTGTAAACAGTGCCTCAATGAACATGTGTGTGTGTGTGTCTTTATAATAGAAAGATTTATAGTCCTTTGGGTATATACCCAGTAATGGCATTGCTGGGTCAAATGGAATTTCTATTTCTAAGTCCTTGAGGAATCGCCACACTGTCTTCCACAAAGGTTGAATTAATTTACACTCCCACCAACGGTGTAAAAGTGTTCCTATTTCTCCACATCCTGTCCAGCATCTGTTGTCTCCAGATTTTTTAATGATCACCATTCTGACTGGCATGAGATGGTATCTCAATGTAGTTTTGATTTGCATTTCTGTAATGACCAGTGATGATGAGCATTTTTTCATATGTTTGTTGGCTTCATACATATCTTCTTTTGAAAAATGTCTGTTCATATCTTTCACCCACTTTTGGATGAGTTTTTTTCTCGTAAATCTGTTTCAGTTCTTTGTACATTCTGCATATAAGCCATTTGTCAGATGGGTAGATTGCAAAATTTTTTTCCCATTCTATTGGTTGCTGGTTCACTCTAATGACTATTTCTTTTGCTGTACAGAAGTTCTGAAGTTTAATTAGATCCCATTTGTCTATTTTGGCTTTTGTTGCCATTGCTTTTGGTGTTTTAGTAATGAAGTTCTTGCCTATGCCTATGTCCTGAATGGTTTTGCCTTGGTTTTCTTCTAGGGTTTTTATGGTGTTAGGCCTTATGTTTAAATCTTTAATCCATCTGGAGTTAATTTTAGTGTAAGGTGTCAGGAAGGGGTCCAGTTTCTGCTTTCTGCACATGGCTAGCCAATTTTCCCAACACCATTTATTAAACAGGGGATCCTTTCCCCATTGCTTGTTTTTGTCAGGTTTGTCAAAGATCAGATGGTTGTAGATGTGTAGTGTTGCTCTGGAGGCCTCTGTTCTGTTACATTGGTCTGTCTCTTTTGATACCAGTACCATGCTGTTTTGATTACTGTTGCCTTGTAGTATTGCTTGAAGTCTGGCACCGTGAGGCTGCCAGCTTTGTTATTTTGGCTTAGGATTGTCTTGGCTATGGGGGCTCTTTTTTGGCTCCATATGAAGTTTGAAGTGTTTTTTTCCAATTCCGTGAAGAAGGTCATTGGTAGTTTGATGAGGATAGCATTAAACCTATAAATTACCTTGGGTAGTATGGTAATTTTCACGATATTGATTCTTCCTAACCATGAGCATGGAATATTTTTCCATCTGTTTGTGTCTTCTCTTATTTCCTTGAGCAGTGGTTTGTATTTCTCCTTGATGAGATCCTTTACTTCCTTTGTTAGTTGTATTCCTAGGTATTTTATTCTTCTTGTAGCAATTGTGAATGGGAGTTCACTCTTGATTTGGCTCTCTGTTTGTCCGTTATTGGTGTGTAGGAATGCTTGTGATTTTTGCACATTTATTTTGTATCCGGGGACTTTGCAAAAGTTGCTTATCAGCTTAAGGAGAGTTTGGGCTGAGATGATGGGGTCTTCTAAATATACGATCATGTCATCTGCAAATAGAGACAATTTGACTTCCTCCTTTCCTTATTGAATACACTTTATTTCTTTTTCTTGCCTGATTTCTCTGGATAAAACTTCCAATGCTATATTGAATAGGAGTGGAGAGAGAGGGCATCCTTGTCAATGCCAGATTTCAAAGGGAATGCCTCCAGTTTTTGCCCATTCAGTATGACACTTGCTGTGGGTTATTCATAAATAGCTTTTATTTTTTTGTGATAGGTTCATCGGTATCTAGTTTATTGAGAATTTTTAGTATAAAGGCTGTTGAATTCTGTCAAAGGCCTTCTCTGCATCTGTTGAGATAATCATATTGTTTTTGTCTTTGGTTCTATTTTTGTGATGGATTACATTTATGGACTTGCATATGTTGAACCAGCCTTGCATCCCTGGGATGAATCCTACTTGATTGTGATGGATAAGTTTTTGATGTGCTCTTGCAATTGGTTTGCCAGTATTTTATTGAAGATTTTTGTATTTATGTTCATCATGGAGATTGGCTGAAGTTTTCTTTTTTTGTTGAGTCTGCCGGGTTTTGGTATCAGGATGATGTTGGTCTCATAAAATGAGTTGGGGAGGATTCCCTCTTTTTCTATTGTTTGGAATAGTTTGACAATGATTGGTACCTTCTCCTCTTTGTATGTCTGGTGGAATTCAGCTGTGAACCTGTCGTGACCTGGACTTTTTTTGGTTGGTAGGCTGTTAATTACTGCCTCAATCAACTTCAGCCCTTGTTATGGGTCTATTCAGGGCTTCAACTTCTTCCTGGTTTAGTTTTAGGAGGGTGCAAGTGTCCAGGAATTTATCCATTTCTTCCAGGTTTACTGTTTTATGTGTGTAGAGTTGTTATTAGCAATCTCTGATGGTAGTTTTATTTCTGTGGAATCTGTGGTGATATCCCTGTTATCATTTTTTATTGTATCTATTTCATTCTTTTCTCGTTTCCTTTTTATTAATCTGGCTATTGGTCTGTCTATTTTGTTGATCTTTTCAAAAAAATAGCTCCTGGATTTATTGATTTTTTGAAGGGATTTTTGTGTCTCTGTTTCCTTCATTTATGCTCTGATCTTAGTTATTTCTTGTCTTTTACTAGCTTTTGAATTTGTTTTATCTTGTTCCTCTAGCTCTTTCAATTTTGACAATAGGGTGTCAATTTCAGATCTTTCCTCATTTCTGACGTGGGCATTTATTGCTCTAAATTTCCCTCTAGACACTGCTTTAAATGTGTCCCAGAGATGCTGGTATGTTGTGTCTTCATTCTCATTGGTTTCAAAGAACATCTTTATTTCTGCCTTCATTTCACTGTTTATCCAGTCAACATTGAGGAGCCAGTTGTTCAGTTTCTATGAAGTTGTACAATTTTGAGGTAGTTTCTTAATCCTGAGATCTAATTTGATTGCACTGTGGTCTGGGAGACTGTTTGTTATGATTTCCAGTTTTTTGCATTTCCTGAGGAGTGATTTACTTCCAATTATGTGGTCAGTTTTAGAGTAAGTGTAATGCGGTGCTGAGAAGAATGTATATTCTGTGGCTGTTGGGTGGAGAGTTCTGTAGATGTCTATTAGGTCCGCTTGTTCCAGTTCTGCATTCAAGTCCTGTATATCCTTGTTGATTTTTTGTCTCGTTGATCTGTCTAATGTTGACAGTGGAGTGTTAAAGTCTCCCACTGTTGTACGGAAGTCTAAGTCTCTTTGTAGGTCATTAAGAACTTGCTTTATGTATCTGGGTGCTCCTGTATTGAGTGCATATATATTTAGGATAGTTAGCTCTTCTTGTTGTATTGATCCTTTCACCATTATGTAGTGTCCTTCTTTGTTTTCTGATCTTTGTTGGTTTAAAGTTGATTTTATCAGAGAGTAAAATTGCAACCCTTTTTTTTTTTTGCTCTCCATTTGCTTGGTAGATCTTCTTCCATCCCTTTATTTTGAGTCTATGTGTGTTTTTGCATGTGAGATGGGTCTCCTGAATACAGCACACCAATGGGTTTTGACTTTTTACTCAGTTTGCCAGTCTGTGTCTTTTGATTGGGGCATTTATGCCATTTACATTAACATTAATATTGTTATGTGTGAATTTGATCCTGCCATTTTGTTATTGGTTATTTGTTTTGCCCACTGGTAGACACAGTTTCCTCATTGCATCATTGGTCCTTACCATTTGGTTCATTTTTGCAGTGGCTGGTACTGGATGTTTTTTTCTGTGTTTAGTGCTTCCTTCAGGAGCTCTTGTAGGGCAGGTCTGGTGGCAACGAATCTCTCAGTAATTGCTTGTCCATAAAGGATTTTATTTCTCCTTCACTTACGAAGCTTAGTTTGGCTGGATATGAGATTCTGGGTTGAAAGTTCTTTTCTTAAAGGATGTTGAATATTGGTCCCCACTTTCTCTTGGCTTGTAAGGTTTCTGCTGAGAGATCCGCTGCAAATCTGATGGGCTTTCCTATGTGAGTGACCCAAACTTTCTGTCTGACTGCCTTAGCATTTTTTCCTTCATTTCGACCCTGGCGAATCTGATGATTATGTGCCTTGGGGTTGCTCTTCTTGAGGAGTATCTCTGTGGTTGTCTTTGTATTTCCTGTATTTGAATGTTGGCCTTCTTTGTTAGGTTGGGGAAGTTCTGGATAATATTTTGAAGAGTGTTTTCCAGCTTGGATTCATTTTTCCTGTTCTCTTCAGGTATACCAATCAAGCATAGATTAGGTCTTTTCACATAATCCCATATTTCTTGGAGGCTTTGTTCCTTTCTTTTCACTCTTTTTTTGCCTTATCTTTTTATTTCATTGAGTTGATCTTTGATCTCTGATATCCTTTCTTCGGCTTGATCAATTCAGCTACTGAAACTTGTGTATGCTTCACAAAGTTCTCGTGTTGTGTTTTTCTGCTCCATCAAGTCATTTATGTTCTTCTCTATGCTGGTTATTCTAGTTAGCATTTCATCTAATCTTTTTTCAAGGTTCTTAGTTTCTTTGCATTGGGTTAAAACATGTTCTTTTGGCTCAGAGAAGTTTGTTATTACCCATCTGCTGAAGCCTGCTTCTGTCAGTTTGTCAAAATTATTTTCTGACCTGTTTTGTTGCCATGCTGGTGATTCATTGTGATCTCTCTGGGGAGGAGAAGCATTCTGGACTTTGATGTTTTCATCCTTTTTTCACTGTTTCTTCCCATCTTCTCTGAGTGGACGTCCTTTCTGTTAAAGTTGGGTTATTTCTCCTGTATGAGGCTTTTATTATTATTATTATTATTATTTTAAACGCAGGTCTCAGTGTGTCACTTGAGACAGTCTGTCCATTGTCTGCCTGTAGAGGCGCTGCTGGGCTGCCTTGGTCTCAACCAGGCTGCTGTTTATTCTTTGCCTGGTTTCTGTACTGGTGGGGTTAGCCCTGCCTTCCCAGTGGCAGGCCCTTTCCCTCTGCTGAGCATGCTGAGCATGCTGTTCATGGGTAGAGGATGTGTTAACTGTGAAACTCTCCTTGTAGAGGGTCTCCGGTTGCTGGATCTTGTCGGGGAGGGGCCTATCTGGTTGTATCCTCTTCCCCGCTTTCAACTCTCCCTTCTGTGGGATGGGTAGTTCCTTTTTGCAAGCTTTCTCGGTATTAGTCTAAATCTCTGTCCTGGTCTGTGCTAACAAAGCACCGGTCTGGCCAGAGCTGCTAGCCTGGGCTGTCGCCCAGGTCTGTGACTCCGGGTAGTTCTCAGCAAGGCATCATTTTCCTGGTCAGTATGCTGCCAAAGTCTTGGAGTGAATTGCTGCAACTGATTCAGAGAACTGAGGAGGTGATGCCTCCCTGATCCTCCATGATCCTCCATGCTTGATACATTTTCCAGGTGGGACAGTGCCCCACCTTACCTTGGCTGGTTGCCTTTGGGTTGCTTTCGTTGCCTTTTTTGGGGGTTAATCCTGCTGTTACCAGTCCCTTGAAGACAAAATGGTACCTCACTCAGAGACACAGATATCGCTCTGGTTCTGTCTCACTCCATGGTAGCTGCACTCTGGAGAAGCTTCCTTTCGGCCATCTTCCCCACTTCTCCTTTCAGCACTTTTATTGAGATATTTCTGTGTTGACTTGTCTTCAAATTCACTAATCCAGTGTTCTGTTGCATTGAGTCAGCACTTGATATGGTTTGGCTATGTCTCTCCACATGTTTTGGGAGGGCCCTGGTGGGAGGTAATTGAATCATGGGGGCAGGTTTTTCCTGTGCTGTTCTCATGATAGTAAATAAGTCTTATCAGATGTGATGGATTTATAAAAGGGCAGTTCCCCCGCACAGGCCCTCATGCCTGCTACCGTATAAGACGTACCTTTGCTCCTTCTTTGACTTCCATCATGTTGGGAGGCTTCCCCAGCTATGTAGAACTGTGAGTCCATTAATTCTCCTTCTTTTTAATAAGTTATCCAGACTCATGTATGTCTTTATTAGCAGTGAGAACAGGCTAATACAGCACTTAAGTCTTTAGAATGTGTTCTTAAGTTTAGAAATTTTTTTTCTAGAATGTCTGTTTTATTTCTTTTTATAGATTTTAATCTGTGATTGAAATTCTGTATTTTTTATTCATTTTGACTATCTTTTTCCTTTTTTCTTGAATATATTCATCTTAGTTATTTTGAATTCCCTATCTGTTAGCTGCATTACTTGAATCATTTCTGTTTCTGATTCTATTATTATTTTATCTCTCAATTATTGAATATTTTAAAACTAATTCTTAGCATATTTAGCAATTTTGGATTGTAAAACTGATATTGGATATATATTGTAGATATTTTGATTTATGTTATCTTTTAATTAGTGCTAAATTTTGTTGGGTCAGGGACTAAAATTACTTGTAGATTACTTTTATTTTGCCAGGGTAGTTTGAAGTTTTGTGAGAGCAAGTCTGTTTTAGTTTTCCTCTCATTTTTTGGGCAAAGGCATTATGCCTAGAGAAATTTTTACTCCATATCCTAGAATGTGACATTTGAGACATTTCTGTGGTATAAAATGAATGCTCTAGGTTTCTTATCCCTGGCTGACCTAAGGGATTTCCATGGCCTTGGAAATCTCTCCTCTGCTCTCTAACATTTCAATGGCTGCTCTCAAATAGGTTTCCAAAGCTTTGCCCTGCATTTATACACCTTAGAAGTTGACTAACAACCTAAGGGAAAAGTTTATGCAAATTATTAGGGCTCCTTTTCTGTAGCTTTTTCCTCTCTGAGACTCAGCCACTCCAATCCCAGCTCTCTTACCTGCCCTGAACTCTGATTTTCATTTCTGCTGTCCAGCAAGACTACCTGTCTTTACTTAGGCTCTATTTTCCTGAGCTGTAATTTGGAAAATGCCCCCAGGGAGAAATCCTTGGTTTGTGTGATGTTTATCTTGTTTGCCTCTTTTTTTTCTCAAGGACCATAGCCCTGCACTGGCTGCAGTCCAATGCCTGCAAACAGTTTTTATATATGTTTTGTCTAGATTTTATACTTGTTTATAGCAAGAAGTTAAGCCCAATAATAGCTGTTCCATCATGGATGAAACTGGAACATGTTAACTCCTTTTATTTCTCTTCATCCCATCTCTTGCTTCAGAATACATTTTTTTTCCTACCATTCCTAATCATTTTTTTTTCCTCTTAACATTGTATAACCAGCTGCAAGTGCTTTTTTTTACATCTATAGGTTTGTCTTCTGAGGCTACACAATTTGGATGCAAGAACTATATTACCTTAGAATAGAATTTGTATTCTAGACTTTTGACCATAGCCAGCTTTGACTTTTATTTCCTACTGTCACTCCTTTTAAGTCTATGGCTTGTAATGGGTATGGCTGAGTTCCTGGTTTCTACTTGATTTCCTAGCTGCCAGATCTTTTTGTATTGAACACTAACTGAATCTCATTCACTAATGACCTCATCTTGGGCTCCCACCTCTTCTATCATGTCCTGTGGTGACCCCTGCACTGATGTAAAAAGAAAATAAATATGTATCTTACAAATTATACTCATTGCTATAAATATTTTATGAAGACATTTAATGAATTCTTGCCTTGATAATGGACATACAATTCTATATTTACATTAGAAATTGTGGGGATGAGTATTGAAAAATCATCCAGACTGCCTGATGCTATGTAATTGCTAATATTTAGGAGAATCTGTGAGTAAGTAATTAATGAATAAACTACAAAGAGCTAGTTTCCATTTTTGTCTGATTAAGAAGATAGATGAAAGAAGATTATGCCCCTCTGCTGTGTTCAGGAAGATTACCTGTCTTAGGCTCGAAAAATAAAACCAACAGAAGACATTCTAAGTCAGCTACAACTATCTCAAATGATAGATTACTCTCAATACTGAGTCATAAAGCCTGTGTCTATGCAATTTTCCTGTTTCATTAGGTTATAATAAATAAATACAATATTAAAAATATGGGAAAGCTTCTAAACACAAAGAATTGACAAGATCCTCGGAATGGAGTAGACATTTATGAATGATAGATCAGGGATATTAATCTTGGAATATTTTATTGACTGAAAACAATTTTGTTTTCTTTTTTTTTCTTCAACTTTAATTTTAAATTCCATGGTACATGTGCAGGATGTGCAGGTTTGTTACACAGTTATATGTGTGCCACGGTGGTTTGCTGCACAGATTAAACCATCACCTAGGTAATAAGCTCAGTATCCATTAGCTATTCTTCCTGATGCTCTTTCTCACCCCACCTGTTCTGACAGAGCCCAGTGTATTTTGTTGCCCCCCATGTGTTCATATGTTCTCATTGTTCAGCTCCCACTTGTAAGTGACAACATGCAGTGTTTGGTTTTCTGTTCCTGCATTAGTTTGCTGAGGATAACGGCTTCCAGCTCCATCCATGTCCCTGTAAAGACATGATGTCACCTTTTTATGACTGCATTGTATTCTATGTTGTATACATATCATATTTCCTTTATTCAGTCTTTGTTGATGGGCATCTGTGTTGATTTTATGTCTTTGCTATTTGAATAATGCTGCAATGAACATACATGTGTATGTATTACAATAGAATGATCTATATTCCTATGGGTATATACCAAGTAGTGAGATTGCTGGGTCAAATGGTATTTCTGCTTCTAGCTTTTTGAGGAATCACCACAGTGTTTTCCACAATGATTAAACTAATTTACATCCTCACTAACAGAAAAGCATTCCTTTTTCTCTGCAACCTAGCCAGCATCTGCTGTTTCTGGACTTTTTAATAATCACCATTCTGACTGCCTTGAGATGGTATCTCATTGTGGTTTTGATTTGCATTTCTCTAATGATAGTGATGATGAGCTTTTTTTCATATGTTGGTTAGCCATATGAATGTCTTCTTTTGAGAAGTGTCCATGTCCTTTGCCCACTTTTTAATGTTTTTTTTTTCTTATAAATTTGTTAAAGATCTTTATAGACTCTGGATATTAGATCTTGTCAGATGGATAGATTGAAAAAAATTTCTCCCATTCTATAGGTCGTCTTTTTACTGTGATGACAGTTTCTTTTGCTGTGCAGAAGCTCTTTAGTTGAATTAGATCCCATCTGTCAATTTTTGCTTTTGTTGCAATTGCTTTTGGCATTTTCATCCTGAAATCTTAACCTGTACCTATGTCCTGAATGGTTATGCCTATATTGTCTTCTGTAGTTTTTATAGTTTTTGGTTTTATATTTAAGTCTTTAATCCATCTTGAGTTAGTGTTTACATACAGTGTAAAAAAGGAGTCCAGTTTCAATTTTCTGTATATGTCTAGCCGGTTCTCCCAGCATCATTTATTAAATAGGGAATTCTTTTCCCATTGTTTATTGTTTTCAGGTTTGTCAAAGATTAGATGTTTTTATTAACAGGAGTGTGTTCTTATTTCTAAATTATTTATTCTGTTCCTTTGGTCCGTGTGTCTGTTTCTGTACCAGTACCATGCTGTTTTTGTTACTGTAGTCTGGTAGTATAATTTGAAACTGGGCAGCATGATGTCTTCAGCTTTGTTCTTTTTGCATAGGATTGTCTTGACTTTTGGGCTTCTTTTGGTTCCATGTGAATTTTAAAATAGTTTTTTTCTAATTATGTGAAAAAGATCAGTAGTAGTGTAATGGGAATAACATTGACTCTGTAAGTTACTTTGGGCAGTATGGCCATTTTCCTGATATTGATTCTTCCTATTCATAAGCACGGAATGTTTTTTTATTTCTTTGTGTCCTCTCTGATTTCCTTGAGCAGTGGTTTCTAGTTCCCCTTGAAGAGGTTCTTAACTTCCCTTGTTAGGTGTTTTCCTAGGTATTTAGTCTCTTTATAGCAATTATAAATGGGAGTTCATTTGTGATTTGGCTTTCTGCTTGCCTGTTGTTGGTGTATAGAAATGCTAGTGATTTTTGCTCATAGATTTTTGTATTTTGAGACTTTGCTGAAGTTGTTTATCACTTTAAGAAGCCTTTGGACTGAGAGGATGGGATTTACGAGGTATAAAATTATGTCATCTACAAACAAAGGTAGTTTGAATTCCTCTATTCCTATTTGAAAACCTTTATTTATTTCTCTTGGCTGATTGCCCTGGCCAGAACTTCCAGTACTATGCTGAATAGGAGTAGTTAGAAAAGTCCTCCTTGTTTTGTGCTGGATTTTAAGAGGAGTGCTTCCAGGTTTTGCCTATTCCATATGATACTGGCTGTGGGTTTGTAATACATGGGTCTTATTATTTTGAGGTATGTTCCTTCAATACCTAGCTTATTGAGAGTTTTTAACATGAAGTGATATTGCATTTTATTGAAAGCCATTTCTGTGTCTATTGAGATAATCATGTGGTTTTTGTCTTTAGTTCTATTTATGTGATTAATCACATTTATTGATTTATGTATGTTGAATTAACCTTGTATACCAGGGATGAAGCCAACTTTATCATGATGGATAACCTTTTTGATGTGCTGCTGGATTCGGGTTGCCAGTATTTTATTGAGGTTTTTTGCATTGGTGTTCATCAAGAATATTGGACTGAAGTTTTCTTTTTTGTTGTTTTTGTGTCTTTGCCAGGTTTTGGTATCAGAATGATGTTGGCTTCATAAAATGAGAAAGAAACACAGTATTAAAAATTCTATTCACTTGCTTGGAATAGTTTCAGAAGAAATGGTACCAGCTCCTCTTTGTACCACTGGAGAAAATTCAGCTGTAAATTCACCTAGGCTTTTCTTGGTTGGTAGGTATTTATTACTGCCTCAATTTTAGAACTCATTATTGGTCTACTCAGGGATTCAATTTATTTTTGGTCCAGTGTTGGAAGGGTGTATAAATCCAAGAATTTACCAGTTTCTTCTAGAGTTTCTAGTTTATGTGCATAGAGGTGTTTATGTTATTCTTTGATAGTTGTTTGTATTTCTGTGGGGGTCAGTTGTGTTATCACCCTTATTATTTCTGATTAAGTATATTTGATTCTTCTCTCTTTTCTTCTTTATTAGTCTAGCTAGTGGTCTATTTTATTAATTTTTTCAAAAAGCCAACTCCTGGATTCATAAATTTTTGAGGGGTTTTTTGTGTCTCTATCGCCTTCAGTTCTGCTCTGATCTTGGTTGTTTCTTGTCCTCTGCTAGCTTTGGGGTTTGTTTGCTTGTGGTTCTCTAGTTCTCTTAGTTCTTTTAGTTGTGATGTTAGGGCGTTGATTTGAGACGTTTCTAGCTTTTTGATGCTATAAATTTCTCTCTTAATTCTTATTAGTTTCAAAGAACTTCTTGATTTCTTCTTTATTTTTATTATTCACGCAGGAGTCATTCAGTAGCAGGGTGTTCAATTTTCATGTAGATGTGTGGTTTTGAGTGACTTTTTAAATCCTGAGTTCTGATTTGATTGCTGTCTGGTGTTTGAGACTGTTGCGATTTCAGTTCTTTCACATTTGCTGAGGAGTGTTTTACTTCCAATTGTGATCAATTTTGGAGTAAGTACATGATGATGACAATAATGTATATTCTGTCATTTTTGGGTGGAGAGTTCTATAGATATCCATCAGGTCCACTTGATCAAAGCTGAGTTTAGGTTCTGAATATCTTTGTTAATTTTCTGTGTAAATAACCTGTCTAATGTGGTCAGTGAGGTGTTAAAGCCTCCCAATATTATTGTGTGGGAGGCTAAGTCTCTTTATAGGTAACTAAGAACTTGTTTTATAAATCTGTGTACTCGTGTATTGGGTTTATACATATTGAAGATAGTTTGCTTTTCTTGTTGAATTGAACCGTTTACCATTATGTAATGCCCTTCTTTATTATCCTTTTTGATCTTTGTTGCTGTAAACTCTGTTTTGCCAGAAACTAGCATTGTAATCTCTGCTTTTTCCTGTTTTCCATTTGCTTAGTAATATTCCTCCATCACTTTATTTTGATCCTATGTATGTCTTTGCACATAAGATGTATCTCTTGAATACAGCATACTGATGGGTCTTAACTCTTTATTCAGCTTGCCATTCCATTTCTTTTAATCGGAGCATTTAGTCTATTGACATTTAAGGTTAATGTTGTTATGTGTGAATTTGATTCTGTTATTATGATGCTAGCTGGTTATTTTGAAGATTTGTTTATGTGGTTGCTTCAGAGTGTCACTTGTCTGTGTACTTCAGTGTATTTTTATAGTGTATAGTGTATTTTTATATTTTAATGTATTTTTATAGTGGCTGGTAACAGTTTTTCCTTTCATATTTAGTGCTTCCTTCAGCAGATCTTGCAAAACCAGCCTGGTAGTGATGTATTCCCTCAGCATTTGCTTTTCTGAAGAGGATCTTATTTCTCCTTCACTTATGAAGTTTAGTTTGGCTGGATGTGAAACTCTAGTTTAGAAATCCTTATTTTTAAGAATGTTGAATATTAGCCTCCAGTCTCTTCTGGCTTGGAGGGTTTTTGCTGAGGGGTCTGCTGTTAGTCTGATGGACTTCCCTTTGTAGGTAACTTGGCCTTTTTCTCTGGCTGCATTTAACATTTTTTCTTTTATTTTGACCTTGGAGAATCTGATGATCCACTCTCTCTGTCTTCTTCAGGGGTACTCCTGTCAGTTGTAGGTCTGATCTCTTTACATAATCCCACATTTCTCAGAGGTCTTGCTCATTCCTTTTCATTCTTTTCTCTCTGTTTTTGTCTGCCTATCTTATTTTAGAAAGAGAGCCTTCAAGCTCTGAGATTCTTTCCTCCACTTGGTCTGTTTAGCTATTGATACTTGTGATTGCATTGTGAAGTTCTTGTCTTGTGTTTTTCAGCTCCATCAGGACATTTATATTTCACTCTAAACTGGTTATTCTGTTTATCACCTCCTGTAATGTTTTATCATGATTCTTGGCTTCTTTGTATTTGGTTAAGACACACTCCTTTACCTCAGCAAAGTTTGTTATTACTCACCATCTGAAGCCTAACTCTGTCAGTTTGGCTATCTAAGCCTCTGCCAGTTATGTGTCCTTGCTGGAGATGTGTTACAAAATCATTTGGAGGAGAAGAGGCACTCTGGCTTTTTTAGATATTTGTATTTGCTTACTTTTGAATAGGGTTTTTATTGTGTCATTTTTTGTTGATGTTGTTGTTACTATTATTGTTGCTTTTTTCTTTTTCTTTTCTTTTTTTTTTTTTTTTTTTTACACAGTCTGGCTCCTCTTCCATAGTGCTATGGTAGGCTGGGGTCCACTCCAGAATATAATCACCTGGGTCCCTCCCACACCTGGAGTTATCACCAGTGAGGGCTGCAAAACAGCAAAGGTAACAGCCTGCTTCTTCCTCTGGGACCTCTGTCCCAGAGGGGCACCAAACTGATGCTGGTCTGAATGCTCCTATAGGAGTTGTCTGGAGACTCCAGTTGAAATGTCTCTCCCAGTCAGGAGGAATGGGATCAGGGACCCCAGTAAAGAGGAATGTGGCTGCCCCTTGGCAGACTGGGTGTGCTGCACGCAGGGAGAATCCCTCTTGTCCAGACCACCTGGACTTTCCAGATCCAACAGGGTGAAAAGACTAAGTTGGCTGAACCACAGAGACTGTGGCTGCCCCTTCCCCCAGGGGCTCTGTCTTAGGGAGATTAGAATTCTGTCCATAAAACCCTGGTGGGAGTTGTTGAAATTCCCACAGGCAGGCCCTGCCTAGTGAGGAGGAGTGGATTGGGGTCCCTCTTAAATAAGCAGCCTGGCCACAGTCTGCCACAGTAGCTATGCTGTGCTGTAAAGGAATTCCTTATAGACGATCTAGACTCCCTGGAGCTGGCAGGCCAGAATGGTGGGCCTAAGCCACAGGAATGATGACTGCCCCCTCCTCTCAGCAATTTAATCATCTCAGGCAGACTCCAGCCTGCTGCTGCTGGCCAGCTGGAATTCCAAACCAGTGACTCTTCATTTATGAGGTGGCACGAGAGTGGGGCCCACCAAACGACACCGCTTGGCTCCCTGGCTTCCTCTCCCTTCTTAGGGAAATGTATGGATCTCCTGCCTCATCAGAATGCCTAGGTTTAAAGTCTGCACAAACTCCTGGGTCTCCATGTGTGCCCAAGTGGCTGCTGAGAATCTGCACAGCTCTGTGCTTTGGACCCATTGCCTTGGTGGCGTGGGCTTATAAGAAGATCTCCTGATCCTTGGGTTGTAAAGATCCATGGTAAGAGTGTGGTTTCCCAGATGGGGTTGCACAATTGCTCACCACCTTTTTTGGCTGGGGGTGGGAGCCCCTATGGCACTGTGTCACTTCCAGGTGAGCCGTTGCCCCATGCTGCTTTTCCTTGCTCTCCATAGGTCATGCTGATTGCCTAGTCAGTCCCAGTGCCAGATACCTCAGTTGAAGGTGTAGAATTTACTCCATGACAGCCACACACTGCAGCAGTTTTTAATTGATCATCTTGGCCCATCCCTACAAAACTATTTTCAACTTGACATTTACCATTTGTTTTTATGTATCTTTCCTCTTTAGTTTTATAGAAGATAATCAATTGGAACCAAATTTGGTTATGTATTTAGATTGTGATTTTTCTGCCTACTTGAAAATTATATAAGTCTTTAATTGATATCACTTCTGTCACTTTATTGAACACCTTCAATAAAGTTGCAGAGATAAACACCTTTTGGGAACAAAATCAGAATTAATTTACCTGCTGAAATACAATATGGTTATAATATTAAATCTTTACATTAACTAAAAACAGTATCTTTCCTTACTTTATTTGATTTGAGACACACATACTTGTAATTGTGTGTTTAAAGATAATCCCCTCACAAGAATTGATACTATTTTTTTTCTGCATCTCTATTATATTTAATTTCTTGTGTATTATAATAAGGCTGTTACACTATACTTTCATATGTCCCACTATTTTGTAGGAATTTATTTTGCATTAAAACCAAAAATAAAGTCCTTTAATTCAAGGTTATACAGCTTTTCTTTTAAGGCTTTTTTTAAGGTTCAATTGAGAAGGAAGATGTTTTTATTTATGTTGTTAAATAAATTTCTTAAACTTGCTAATTAAAAATTTCCCCAAGTTAGAATTCTTCCTACCACCAAATTCTTTTCTTCGTCTGATTTATAATATTTTAAATAAAAAAGAGAAATATTTGGTTTTAGAAGACATATTAATTTGCCAGGACTTTTGTAACAATATACCACAAACTGGGTATCCTAAACACAGAAATTTATTAGTTTTGCAGGCTACAAATATGAGATCAAGGGATTAGGAGGGTTGTTGTCCTCTGAGGGCTGTTAGAATCTATTCCATGATGCCTCCTAATTTCTGGTGGTTTGTTGGCAATCTTTGCTATTTCTTAGCTTTTAGAAGTATTGATGAATATGATACCAGTTAAATTTGATCAGGCAGTGCTTTTATGACCTTATTTTAACTTGATTACCTTATTTCCAATTAAGGTTACATTTTGAGATACCAGGCATTAGGACTTCAACCTATGAATTTTTGATAAACAGATTTCAATCCATAGAAGAAGAAATTTTGGAATATTGTTAGTAACAATATAGGTCTTTTGCTGAGTAGATTTTATTCATTCTTTGAGATATCATTTTGTAAATAGGGACAACTTTGTAAATGCACTATTCTGGGAAGGCCTATTGTCCCTTCTAGAAAGCTAATTATACAAGGGCAGGGATGACACCTGTTTTCTTCTCTGCTCTATTTCCAGGACTTAACAAAGTCCTAGTTAAGTGCTCAATAAGGATTTAATAACTAAATGAATTAATATTTTTAAAATACATGAGTGAGGTATAAGAATGTTATAAAATGTGAACTACCATAGAATGATTTTTTTTTTTTTTGGACGGAGTTTCGCTCGTTACCCAGGCTGGAGTGCAATGGCGCGATCTCGGCTCACCGCAACCTCCGCCTCCTGGGTTCAGGCAATTCTCCTGCCTCAGCTTCCTGAGTAGCTGGGATTACAGGCGCGCGCCACCATGCCCAGCTAATGTTTTGTATTTTTAGTAGAGACGGGGTTTCACCGTGTTGACCAGGATGGTCTCGATCTCTTGACCTCGTGATCCACCCGCCTCGGCCTCCCAAAGTGCTGGGATTACAGGCTTGAGCCACCGCGCCCGGCCCATAGAATGATTTTTTAAATGGGCTGTTATATGGCGTGGTTAAAATGATCTTACTTCACAAAGTTTTTTGACTATAATTGCCAAAAATTTTGACCAAGTTTAATCATTTAAAGAGAGAAATAAACTCTAACTGTTCAGTGAAACACTAAGTGCATTGCAGAATTTATTTGCACACCAATTTCAATGAGGAAGAAAAAGAAAGAGAGATAAAAAGGGGAAACTGCTTCACAAATATACACACACATTCATGGATGCAAAGAAACACACACACACACACACACACACTTTCAGGTTGCACTGAATTTATTTGACTGTATAGACCGATTCAAATGCTTGTATTAGTGCTCTAATTGGAACACTCCTTTCAGAGGCTATTCAGAAATGTGCCCATACAACACCAAATCTGCTTTGTAGTTAGATCTTTTTGCCCATGGTTCCAGACTGGAGGAGGGAAGTGATTTATGAGGGGTCTTCTGTCAGGCTCTGTATGATTACAGCTACTGTGGTTGAAGTAGGAGAGTAACTGGAGGAGGCCATGCCTGAGTTAGGGTTTGACAACCACAGCAGAGGCCTAAGTTCCTAGGCACATGTGCTTGCGCCATGAGAGGGCATTGGGAGGCCTGCTTCTTAACTGTGACACATTGTTCTTACACATTGTACTGCTATTCTTACTTGAATACACATGTATGCACACTCTCTCTCTGCACAAGGCTTAGACTATGTCTACAAATTGGGCTTTTAAAACTAACAGCAACCTAAAATGAAACTTTACATTTAGTTTTTAAAGAAAAAACTTGTGACCTCAACAAACAATTAAAAAAAAAAAAAAAAAGAGAGAGAGAGAGAGATGATACCATGAATGTGTGAATGGCCTCCAGTTAAAGTATCCTAAGACATGTATCTGTCTTGACTGATGGGCTGTTATGAATGCTCTAGATTTTCTGGGCCCTGGCTGTGTACATTTAACTTTGTGATTCATAGGAAAGCCAGATGGGAATCTAGTAATGCTTGATGACAATGTGTTCCTTTTCTGTTTCTTTTTACAGTAGCAGGCTCTAGTAGTAACCTACAAGTTGTTTGGTCTGTGGGATCCAAGCAACACAGAGAAAGCTGAAAGATAGATACAGATATTCAGATGTTTAATACCAAACAATGTTTATGGGACGTTAAAAAATACAAAAAAATCTTTTTTTCAAAAAAAGATTGGTATTCAGGTTATACAGATGTGAGTAGAGAAGCTTTTTTGGAAAGCAGCACAATTTTAGACTCTGTGCTTAAACTCTCTTTGTAGTGGTTGAAAATGTAGCACCATTGATCACTTACCTATGGATATTTAACATTTTAGAGCACTGGGTGACAGAAGATTATTTTTTCCTTATGTAAAAATTGTCTCTCATTAAATGTGAACATTTTGGTAAGTGGCTTATTATGAAATCTGCCAAGCCTCTGAAAAAGCAACAGTTCAAAATGAGGTTGAGAGAGTAATGCTGACGAGGATGTCCTATTTTGTTGGTTTGGCTGCTTTGATTAAAACCTTCTGTGAGGCAATGGTCATTGCGTGATAGGCCTAGACACAAATTAAGATGACAACAGTCTGTTGACCTACTAAACAAAAAGCACAACAACAGCTTGGTAACTATGACAAAATAGAGTTACTTCACTGCTTAGTTAAAATTATACCACCCACCCCCCACCCAATATAATAAAAGCCCTGTTTTAACAGTGGCTTCTTTTGATCATATGTAAATCCCTTCATGGAAAATTACAAAACTCCAGGAAATCCCACCTGTGAATGATTGTAGTATTTAACCCTGAGGTTAGTTTCTATAATGCCCATTTCATGAAAAACCTACCCCATCCCCATTTTTAGTGGTTAGTTTGTACAAGACAAGCTCAAAACTGTAAGCCTGAAAATCACAATTTTCTCAAATAGGCAGGATTTCCAGTGATATAATGTGAAGGTGACAGGGTTAACAGGTTAACCTCATAACTCAGAAAAACAGAAAGTCTCCTTTAAATATGATGTTATAGGCCATGATAATCTCAGAGTCCTGCGAATGAGTTTTTGCATGTGACATATATAATCACATATATAATCAGAGCAGTCATTAATCTGTTTCTCATATGGATATTTGATATTTATGTTTATGTTTTAAAAGCCCCAATTCTGCCTTTGGCTCTGCATAAGACAGTTTAAGTGAGTTGCTAGTATAAAGACACTGTGGCATTCTGAGGGTCACATTTTTGGCAACTTACTCAAAAATGTTGGACAATGTTTTTTTCATTATCCCTATTTTTTTTTAAACCATAGTTTTATATGAAACTATTTAAACTGTCTTCTGGTGGTATAGTATTTACAACAGAAAGGTTGCATGTTAAATGGTTGACTTTTCAAGCAGCTCAAACACCTGGTCAGCATAAATCTTTTAATAAAATTTTACTCCATTAACTCTTTTGTAACTAGAACTTCTAAAAATCCCTTGCTAAAAGGCTGAAAGGTGACTACTCATATAAACCCCAAAATATTACACAGCCATGAGAATTAAGAAATACTGTTCATATTAGTACATGAAATTTTATAAAGAACAAAATCAAGTGGTTTCTGGGCTTTAGGTTATTAATCTCATTGTCAAACAGTCTGTTTAGTTTATGACTTCGTTTTCCCATTTCTAAATTCCATATTCTAGTGCACTAATGATTTCCACATTGAAAGTAATTTCTTGGATGAAGAAAAAGAGCTTTTCCCAGTATGAAAAAAATCCAAAATAATAAAGATGGAAACACAAGGAAGAGATACATCTTGAAAAATCTTGCCTAGGAAAATAGTTACACTTTTGTGTGTACAATGAAGTAAATGTACACAAAGTTAGGTTTGAACATGAATGTGTTTTTGTATAGTCTGTTATAGAATGTTAATTAAGTGCAGCCAATGAGTATTTTAATCTTTTAAAGATGCTTATGTATTCTATTGTAAAGATAGTCACTTTTGATTATAAAAAGTTAAAAGGAGTGAATGTTAATTGTATTCTGATAAAGGAGTTTAATGTTTCTATTATTCTAGGCAGAATTCCATTGTCCAAGTGTATATGAACTATACACTTATATAAACACTATCCAAATGTATACCAAAGGGACAGAGACTATGCTATAATAGGATACATAGTTTTGTGCATTTCTTCATTAGTTAGTCAGTCCAAATGGTTATATAATTAATATAAATAATTAATGTAAACTACTATATAAGTAATTGATTATGCAAACATTTATGAGTGTCCCATTTTGTTTCCAACAAAAAACTGGTTCTTGGGATGTTAAAAACCTATGAAGGCGAGGTGGTCCTGGCAGAACACAGGGAGTCTACTGGAAACTGTGTAAGCCAAAATCCCTGACCAAGATAGTCAAGAAAACTGTCCCTTTGCTATTGATTCCTAATACATGCCTGAACTCTGACATCACTCATGAGCTCAAATTTTCTCACATTTTAAATTTCTGTATATATTCTGCAGAAGCTGATTAGTTAATTTGAACAAGATATATTCAGAGCTTTGTCTATGCCAAGTGTTATAGTATTGTTACCATTCTTGGCCAAAGGAGGCACAAAATATAACTTGTTAAAATTAATTTCCTTTGTCAGAAGTGTGCAGTTCTTCAAAGTTTGCAGGTTCTTCATCCTTAAAATTAATGTTCATGGTCAGGGGTTTGTGGTATGATGACATACAATAACATACATATGCAGTTAGTAGCAATAGACATGTAAACACATGGTTACAATGTGACGTGAAAAAGACTAAGTAATCTGTGAGATTATATAATACAAAGAGGTTATGGTAAATAGCTCTGCCTTATGAAGGTATCAGGGAAGACTTTACACTGAAGGTGATTTTATAATCTGGGCTTTGAAAGATGAGATGTGGTGGAGGGTACAAGAAAAAGAAAAGTTAGCAATTCTAAAAGCTCAGAGGCATGAAAGTAGGCATCCAGTTTAGGTAATTGTGAATAGTCTGGAGTGGTCTTATCAAAGGTGGTACCCAAGAAAGGAGGGTGTGTGGCTGTATAACTTTCTCTTGATAGTCAGGGGCTGTCTCCCCAAACCACACTGTTTCAGCTTTTGCAAGTTCCCCCAGGGCAATAAGAACCAGAGATGGTTAGGTGATACTCACAGCCTCCAATTCAGTGGAAATTTGTAGTCCTCCCTGTTGAAAGCATTGTTCTTTTAATATTAACTTTTTTCACTAGTTTTGTACATTTCTTACATAGAGTCTCAAAGATGGAAAACCAAAATGTTTCAAATATGTCATTTGAAGTTGAGAAGCATCACTCTAATATCTATCCCTTTATTTCAGATTCAAAGTGCCTGTTATAAGAGAAATATATTGGTCATTGGTATAGAACATATGTCTCATGTTTTGTGCTCATGTTCCTGGCTTGCAAGATCTTTTTTTTTTTTTTTTTTTTTTGAGAAAGAGTCCTGCTGTGTTGCCCAGGCTGGAGTGCAGTGGTGTGATCTCTACTCACTACAATTCCCACCTCCTGGATTCAAGCATGTCTCATGCCTCAGCCTCTCAAGTAGCTGGGATTACAAGCACATGCCACCATGCCCAGATAATTTTTGTATTTTTTATAGAGATAGAGTTTCACCATGTTGGTCAGGTTGGTCTCAAACTGCTGGCCTCAAGTGATCGACCCTATGCAAGGCCTTATTTCCAAGCTGCAACTGTAACCAAATCTCTCTTCAACAGGAAATTCCATCATTAAGAGAAGTACTTCTATATGATGGAGTTTATTAAAAAAACATAGTGATGTCCATGGACAGTAGCCCCTTGAGCTTCACTATATATTAAGTTCTTTGGTAGAAACAGCGTTACAGGGATTCCACAATAGTACCATGAGGTATAGAGTAGGTGTACAGATGCTAGGGCTGGCATGATCATGGAGTTTAAAAAAAAACTATAAATCTGATATTAGTATATATTTTAGAGAGGCCAAACTGCTAACCTTTTCATGAAGGAAAGGATCTGGTCATTTATCAGCAGGCACTTAAATTCCCACTCACTGTATAGAATTGTGCTGGGGAGCTAGTGTTGGTATTGCTACTGGAAGATACTTGAAGATGGCAAGAACCTCTGCAATAAAAATCCACATTGAGATCATGCGTAGCCTCTATCCTTGCCAACACATTTTTATGAGCATTTTTTTTTTAAATAGAATCTCGCACTGTTTCCCAGGCTGGAGTTTGATGGTGCATCCCAGCTCACTGCAACCTCCACCTCCCGGGTTCAAGTGATTCTCCTGCCTCAGCCTCCAGAGTAGCTGGGACTAAAGGCGTATGTCACCATGCCTAGCTAATTTTTTGTATCTTTAGTAGAGACAGGGTTTCATCATGTTGGCCAGGCAGGTCTTGAACTCCTGACCTCATGATCTGCCCGACTTGGTCTCCCAAAGTGCCGGGATTACAAGTGTGAGCCACCACACCCAGCCATGAGCGTATTATTTATTGAATACTTGGGAAGGAGGCAATTGAAATCTATAAAGTAGTCATCTTGTTCCCTTGCTTATTAAGCACTTGATCTTCAAGGGTCTTTTTGGTAAATATTCACCTAGCACACAGCATTTTAATGCTTATTTCAAGAAATCCACCCATATAACACATTCAGAGACATTTTGTCAATATTCCTCCATCATTGCTCCTTTCATATCCTTGGCTATTCAATAAAATCTTTAGCTACTGGCCAGAATCTATGATCTGTTCTTCAAATCATACTGCTCCAAATTCTGTCTTCTTCAGAGTCAACTGTTTTTCTGGTGCTATGTCTCCATAGCAAGCTACTTTTAGCTACTGTCACAGATGTCTAGAAATTAGGTTTAGGACTGCCCTACTTAGTATACTGTTCAGAAGGTTCACCTCATAAAGGCTGAATCTGAATTGAGGCAGTGCTGTGGTGGTAAGCAGATTGAGTGTATGAATGACCTGCCCCTAAAATGTACATCTCTCTGATATAGTATGTTGATTTGATAATAAAATGCTGTAGCACTTGCCTGATTCGAGGCTGGATTTTTCAGAAAACTATGTGGCAGACTTCTAGTTATCATGGGAAATCCATTCTTTCTTTTTTCCATATTAATAGCTTTTTTGGGGGGTATAGGACAACTTCATCTAGAAAATAAATTTTCAGACTCCTTTGTAGCTAATATGGCCATGTGTCTAAATTTTTACTAATGGAATGTGAGTAGAAATGATATTTTATATCACTTTCCTCAAAATAAATTGTCCTAGACTTTCTCTCCTTGACATTTTTCACTGGTGGGCATGTAGACATGGATCTGAGGCAACTTTGGTCATAAAGATGAGGATTACATTTTAGGAGATGGTAGATAAGCAAGACAGAGAGAACTTCCTATAACAGAGCTTTCTCTTACACGTGGATCATTTCTAGATGTTTCTGGACATCTCTGAATAATTAAATGTGACAGAAAATGAGCTACTAAATTTTGAGTTTCTTTGTTGTAGCAGCTTGGTGTGTATTATATTGCATATATCCAATTTATTCTTGGAAACTCTAATCTCCTGATCACTTAGCACCTCATTCATATCTGTTAGGGCTCAATGGGAAGCTACAAGATGTTCTTAAAATTATACTTACTTGCTAAAATAATTACATTCTGAGTATGGCATGGCTTTTCTTCAAAACCTTAGAGACATTGCTTTGCTTTGGCTAAGAATTTTCCATTGGAGGTATTTACCATTTGAACTTTACCACACTGTGAGCACCATCATATAAGGCATCTGGGTTCTTTGCTGCAAACCGGAAAAACTAGGACTGGCTAGGCAGAAAACGAATTCACTTGAAAGATATTGCATGACTCACAGAATCAAAGAGATGGTAGAAGAATCAGGTTTGGAAAATGGAAAGATGAGGCAGTACGTATCAAAGCTGATATGGTTGCAGGAACACCCTGGTTACAATTTCACTGTTCTTTTTCCTGTTCCTGGACTCTACTGCCTAATGCTCGTTGACATTTAACACTGCCATTGGCACTGAAGTCTCCCACTATGAGTTATTTTTAAAACTGCTCCTGCATCTTGGGTGCTTGCCCATATATCTTAGGGCTTACTTCCTTGGTTTGCTCAGGCAGACCTTTAACTACCAACGTCTGCATCTCTTTTCCTGAGAACTTTCTGTGAATCTCCAAAGGCTGTTCAATTTGTATGTGGCAGGGTGAAAGTAGGAGTGAATTAATATGCCTCAGTGTTCAACCAATGACTCATGGGAACCAGTGTATGAATACACAATCTTCCTCTATCCTTATGTGGAATTACCGTAATGGGTTTGTTTTATACTATTTTCTAGAGAAAAATAGCTCTGGTTGCCCCACAATAATAGCTGGCTTGATGATGCACTCATTATTGACTGCCTCTTCTTCCTTTGTTTCATGTATTCTGCCTCCTACTGGTTTTCTTGCATTTCAGAAATAAACTATCAGCCCTTGTTTTGGAGTCTATTTATGGAGTAACCTAACCTTAGATAACATCACTCATTCAAAATTAAATCCCAGAGGAGTGACATCCACAAGATGGTGCAATAGGAGTTATCTGGCTTCATACTCCACAGAAATCCAGTGAGTAACTATCCATAGGCAAGAATACCATTATGAACATTCCAGAATTTAAAAGTGAGGCAGAGACATTCCCTTGAGCTGCAGAATTGGGGAAGGTGTGATTGAACAGTAAAAGGAATGATTCTTTTTGTCCATGCTGCCTCTCCCTCAGGCCAGCACAATACCAGATGCAGAAAATTGCTCTAAACTCTGGTTTTAGTAGTGGGTGGGGGTGAGTTGGAAGCAGACTTCTCACTTCCCCACTATTCTGGGATAGTTTATGGAGTGCCAGCATGACTGAACCACCTGGAGTCAGTTGGAGATGAAGAATGGGGGTGGAAGCTCACTGTGACCAGCACACAGATCTTGGTGGTTGCTCTGCCTTTCAACCAATGGAGGTGCCGCACCAGAGAAACTAGCTAACAGGATCGCACTGCCGGAACATTGCACAGGTTTCAAACAACAGTACTGCACAGCTAGTGAAGACAACCTGCAACCCTGCCCTATCAGATATGATCAGAGAATCCAGCTAATAGCCTGCCTGACAGTAGTGTCCATCTAGTGATCTTACTGTTCTACAGAGCACAGCCAGCAATACCAATCCATCTTAGAGCACAGGAAGTAACCCAGCCCAGCCAGAAAACCCAGTATGAAGGTCTGCCTATGTGGGTTTGCAAACAGTTGGCCCATAAAGAATTCTAGGCTTAGACTAACTGATAAAGGTCTATTATCATCAAATAACGCCTTCACAGCTTGAAAGAGGTGGCAGTATTATTAAATGTACCATCAACATAAGAATACAATGAGTATAAAAAATTAAGGAAATATAACACCACCAAAAGAAATTTTAAAAACCTCAAGTAATGGACCTATAAAAAAAAAAGATCTATGAAATGGATGACAAAGAATTCAGGATATTTCTCTTAAAGAAGTTCAGGAAACTAAAGGAAAATATGGATAGAAAATTAAATAAAACTTGGAAAACAATTAATAAAAGGAAAAGTTTGACAGAGATATAGAAACAATTATTTTTAATCCCAGATGGAAATCCTAGAGATAAAAATCAATAAATGAACTGCAAAATACAAGACAAACCTTCAAAAGCAGACCTGATCAAGCAGAAGAAAGAATCAATGAGCTCTAAGACAGGATATTAGAAATTATCTAATCAGAAGAGTAAAAAACCAAAAAAGAATGAAAAATTTTGTGGGATTTATGAAATAGCATCAAAAGAGCAAATGTTCAGATCATTAAAGAGGGAGTAGAGAAAGACAAAGGATTAGAAATCTTATTTAAAGAAAGAATAGAAAACTTTTCAAATTTGGAGAATAGTAAAATTATTTAGGTACAGAAAAGTCAAAAAATATGAATCAGATTCAATCCAAATAGGTTAATCACAAGGAATATCAAAGACAAAGAGAATGTCCTGAAAGTGGCAAGAGAAAAAGAGCACATAAATATATGGGAATTCCAACACATCTGGCAGTGGACTTCTCAGCAGAAAGTTTACAGGCCAAGAATGAGTGGGATAGGATATTTAAAATGCTAAAGGAAAAAATTGCCAACCAAGAATAATACTGTACCCAGCAAAGCTATTTTTTAGAACTGAAAGAGAGATAAAGACTTTCTCAGATGAAAAAAAGCTTAGGGAAATTATCACAACCAGACCTGCCTTACAAGAAATGTTAAGGGGTGTTCTTCAAACGGAAAGAAAATAATGCTAATGAGTAATGTAAAAACATCTGAATGTATAAGACTTACTGGTAGAAGTAAGTACACAGCCAAATTTAGAATATGCTAATCCTTAATTAGAGGTATGTAAATCACATATATTTAGAATGATGGATAAAGAACAAAACTATTAAAAATAGTAGTACCTATTGATACAGTAACTTGTAAAAGATATCCACTATTAGAAGTAAATTGTGATATCAAAAACTCAATATATGTATGTAGAGGAGTGGAATGAAAGCATAGAGCTTTTTTTGTGTGTGTGAGTGGAGGGATAAAAGTCAAGTTGTTATGGGCCTAAAGTTATCTGTTATAACTGTAAGATGATTTTTTTTTTTGTAAGCCTCATGGTGACCACAAATAAAACCTAGAATAGCTATACAAAAAATAAAAAGCAAGGGATCCAAACATACTACTAGAGAAAATAACTTACTATGAAGAAAGACAGTAAAAGAGGAAAAAAAAGAAAGGATTTACAAAACAACTAGAAAAATAGCAGTAGTATATTCTTACCTATCAATAATTACCCTGAATTAAATGGACTAAATTCCCACACTCTAAAGACAGGACAGTGGAATGGATAAAAATTGTTTAAAAGACTGAGTCATTTGTCATTTAAAGAGACCCACTTCACTTGTAAGGACACACTAAAAGTGAAGGAAGGGAAAAGATAAAGAAAAAGGAGCAGGCTTTGCATACTTATATCGGATGAAATAGAGGTAACTATTAGCTACATCTATTGTAGTATAGTAACTATAGTAAATAAGTGGATATAACTAATAGTTGTAAGTAATGGATGTAATATCTATCATTACATATGTATAGTTACATATATATACATATAGATGTATAGTTATATCTATTAGTTACTATATCATATCTAAATCTATATCAACTATAGTTATTAAGTATATTATAGTATAGTAATATTTCTAAGTTACTATAGTTGTTAAGTATAGTATAGTAACTAAGAAACTATAAAAAGAGACAAAGACAATCATTGTATAATAATAGAGGAGTCAATTCACCAAAAGGATATAACAATTGTAAATATAATTGCACCGATCACTAAACACCTAAAGATATAA